>NC_089841.1:2857583-3218416 GCF_035609145.1 Eleutherodactylus coqui
AGCCTTTCTACTTCATACTCCAGTTCCCCCTGTACCAGAGAGGGAGGAGGCGGGTTCTGGGTGGGGAGAACTGGAGTCACATACTTCTTAAGCAAGTTCTTGTGAAAAACCTTGTGGACCTTCCAGGGGTCAGGAAGTGCCAACTTATATGACACCGGGTTGATAACCTGAGAAACCGTAAATGGGCCAATGAACCGAGGAGCAAGTTTCAGGGAGGGAACCTTAAGTCTCAGGTTCTTAGATGATAATAAAACCTGCTCCCCGACCACAAAAGGTGCAGAGATAGTACGTCTTTTATTTGCGTATTTACGCAGTTTCTCTTGGGAACCCTGAAGGTTCTTACGAACCTGGGCCCAAACTGTGCACAGTTCTTCGGCGGATATGTCGGCGGCCGGATTGTTCGAGACCAAAGGAGTAGAAAGCGAGAACCGGGGATGGAACCCATAGTTACAAAAAAAAGGTGACAGTTGGGTCGACGAGTTACCATGGTTGTTAATAGCAAATTCGGCGAGAGGTAAGTAGTTGGCCCACTGATGCTGGTTATCAGAGACAAACAGTCGCAGATACTGGATAAGTTCTTGGTTCATCCGTTCCGTTTGTCCGTTACTCTCGGGATGGAAAGCGGAGGAAAAGGACAAATTAACGTTTAGATTTTTACAGAAGGCTCGCCAGAAGCGAGCGACGAACTGAACCCCTCTATCAGACACAATATCCTCGGGGATCCCATGTAACCGAACAATCTCCTTGATGAACATCTCAGACAAAAGTTTGGCGTTAGGCAACTTGCCAAGTGGAACAAAATGAGACATTTTGGAGAAACGGTCAACTATTACCCAAATGACCGTATTCCCCAGCGAGGATGGCAGATCAGTAATAAAATCCATGGACAAATGGGACCATGGCCTGGACGGAATGGGCAAGGGCAGAAGAGGCCCCTCAGGACGTCTCCTGAGGTTCTTCCCCCTTGCGCAAACCGGGCACGCGGACACAAATACCCGTACATCCTTGGCCATGTGCGGCCACCAATAGAGTCTGGCCGCTAACTCCAGAGTACCCCTGATACCGGGGTGTCCAGCTAGGACTGAAGCATGTGTCTCCTCTAACACTTTCAATCTCAGTGACAACGGGACAAATAATTTGCCTTCCGGAAGGGCTTCAGGAGCAGATTGTTGAGCGGCGTGAATGAGAGGTGAAAGGTCGGAGGAGACAGCAGCGAGGACCACCCCAGGGGAGAGAATGCTCTCAGGCTCCGGCTCGGAAGGTTCCGGAGAACCAAAACTCCTAGACAGGGCATCAGCCTTGACATTCTTAGAACCGGGTCTATAGGTAACAACAAAATTGAACCGAGAGAAAAACAAGGCCCAGCGGGCTTGCCGAGCATTTAACCTCTTAGCGGAATCTAGATAAGTGAGGTTTTTATGGTCAGTGAGTACAGTAATCTGGTGATGGGCTCCTTCCAAAAAATGCCTCCACTCTTCGAAAGCCCACTTAATCGCCAGCAATTCCCGGTTGCCTATATCATAGTTCCGTTCGGTAGACGAAAACTTCCTAGAAAAATAGGCACACGGTCTAAGGTTGGTGAGAGTGGAGGGACCTTGGGACAGTACCGCTCCCACACCAAACTCAGAGGCATCTACCTCCACCACAAAAGGACTGGACAGATCCGGTTGTACTAGGACAGGTGCAGACGAGAACGCCGCCTTTAGGGTATTGAAGGCCCTCAGAGCCTCAGAAGACCAGGTCCTCACATCTGCCCCCTTTCTGGTGAGGTCCGTTAGAGGTTTAGCCACCACGGAGAAGTCTTTAATGAATTTGCGATAGTAGTTGGCGAAGCCGAGGAAGCGTTGAAGGGCTTTCAACGACCCTGGCTGGGCCCACTCCGTGATGGCCTTCACCTTTTCAGGATCCATCTGGAAGTCGCATGGCGTGATGATATACCCCAAAAATGATATCTTTTGTACCCCGAAGACACATTTCTCGAGTTTAGCAAACAGCTTGTTATGTCTGAGTCGAGCTAGCACAGTCTGAACGTGAGTATGGTGACTCGGCAAGTCGGAGGAAAAAATCAAAATGTCGTCTAGATATACAACCACGAACACCCCCATGATATCCTGAAACACTGAGTTCATGTACCCCTGAAAAATGGCGGGGGCGTTACACAATCCAAAAGGCATAACTAGGTATTCAAAATGCCCGAGGGGCGTATTGAAGGCGGTTTTCCACTCATCCCCCTCCCGAATGCGGATGAGGTTGTATGCTCCCCTGAGATCAAGTTTAGAAAACCATCGGGCACCAGCGACCTGGTTGAGGAGGTCAGGAATGAGTGGAAGAGCATACTGGTTTCGGACTGTGATTTTATTTAGCTCTCTATAGTCAATACAGGGCCGGAGACCCCCCATCCTTCTTCTCAACGAAGAAAAACCCGGCACCCACCGGGGATTCTGAGGGCCGGATGTGCCCCTTGGCCAGGCTGTCCTGGATGTAGTCCCTCATGGATTCTCTCTCTGGAACCGTAACGTTATAAATGCGGCCCTTGGGGAAGTTTGGCCCCAGGAATCAAGTCTATTTTACAGTCCCATTCCCTATGAGGGGGCAGAGCTTCAGATAATTGTTTGGAGAACACGTCAGAAAACTCGGAGAGGTATTCTGGTAGGGGGCTCCCCTCGCAGGTGGAGATTCCCACCTCACCGCACAAAGGTGATTGGCACAGCGGGGACCCCACTTTACCAGTTCCAACGTGTCCCAATTTACTACCGGGTTGTGCTCCCGGAGCCAGGGGAGGCCTAGGACGACGTCCACAGACAAATCTCTCATCACTAAGAAAAGTGCAGGTTTCCACGTGTAAGGCTCCTATAGTAAACCTTACTTCAGGGGTCACCAGATTAAACCACCCCTGCTTGCAAGGAGTGGAGTCCACTCCTGAAACCAGAATCGGAGTTTCTAAACGTAACAAAACCCCGGACAGTTGAGCAACGAAATTAAAGTTAACGAAATTAGCCGCAGCCCCCCGAATCAACAAAGGTTTGCCCAGTACGGTGGAAAGCATGAAATTCTAGGGTGCAAGGCACTAACATTTTGGACAACACAGGGAGTACCTTGGCTCCTAGACAGTCCCCCCGACAACTGCCTAGGAGCGGGAGTTCTTCCTGCCGTGGCTTCTTAGCGCAGGTAGCAATGCGGTGACCCGGCTCCCCACAGTAGAAGCAGAGGTTCTTCTTCAGGCGGTGTTCCCGTCGTTGCTCGGGGTTCACGGCTCCCAGCTCTATGGCCTCGGTGGTGGGAGGGTAAAAGGTCGGGTCAGTCGAAGAAGTAGACGTGGGGAGTGGGGTGGTCCGAGCGGCGTGTCTGGCCCTCAAACGTCGGTCGGCTCGAATAGCCAGCGACATGGCTTGCTCCAGGGTTCTAGGCTCTGGGTGGGCCACAAGTAGGTCCTTGAGACCCTCAGACAGACCGGTCAAAAATAAGTCTTTTAGGGCGGCATCGTTCACCGGGATTCCGTACAATGTTGACGGAATTGGGAACAGTAGTCCTCCGCCATCTTACAACCCTGGCGCAGGGCCAGAAGTTTGGAGACTGCGTAGCCCGCCCGGTCGGGTTCGTCATAAATTTGACCCAGGGCGGAAAAAAAGGCGTCAAGGGATAGTCGGGCTGGAGAGCCAGCTGGTAGCGAGAAAGCCCAATTTTGGGGGTCCCCCCTCAGGCGGGTAATTACGATTCCCACTTTCTGGTATTCAGTACCAGAGGAGTGGGGGCGGAGATCAAAGTAGAGCTTGCAGCTCTCTCTAAATGCAAAAAACCGATCTCTCTCTCCGGAGAAGCAATCCGGAAGCGTGGCTCGAGGTTCTGACATCGTTCCTGGAGCGGACGAGGGCTGCATGGGACCTGCAGCTGCCACTTGTTCCCGTGGCTGCAAGCGGGCTGTTAGGTCCTGGGCAAGGGTCGTAAGGACCTGGACCTGGTTCGCTACAGCCGCCACGGCCTCCATCGAGGGGCTCAAAGTTGCCGGGCGGATGCAAGGGTCTGACCTTAGTTCGGCCAGTGTTACTGTCAGGACAGTGTCCGGGATATGGGGTTCCCTGAGATATCCCGCAACCCCTGTCCCTGCCTACTTGCCCCCCTGGGCTAACCCCCAGGGCGACAACTGGGCGACGGTCCCTACCCTCACTAGGGAAGCGGGACACGGGAGACAAACAGACACTGAGACAAGCAACGGTAGAATGGTCAGACAATCCGGGTCGGCAACAAGAGGGTACGCAGTACGGAGGGGTCAGGCAAAAACGTAGTCAAGTCCAAAAGCAGGTGTCAGAAAAGCCGAGGTCACAAGAGCAGTCAGGATAAACGCGGGTGCAGCTGGAGAACCAAACTAACACTGGCGAGGCCTGAGAGGAAAACACACCTATTTAAATGCTGTCAGCGCTCCCGCCCCAGAAGCTGATTGGGGCGGGGAGCCTGACAGCAGCAGGGCTAATCAGGGCGGTGCTGGGGACACGCCCCCAGTCTCACTGCACAGACAGTTACTAGGGAAGCCAGCCTGGTAGTCAAGCGACTAGAAGCACCAGCTGCCTCCCTAGCAACCCGGCGGCGACCAGTATTACAGCGGCCCGGGGAGATCACAAGAACCGGGGTACCTCTGCGCCGCGCTCCTGTACCCCGGGTGGCCGGACCGGTGGTGCGGGCACGGAGGCCCCGAGAGTTGCCGGTTCTGACACTGTCGCTGCCATGGGGGGCACTGTCGCTGCTGAGGTGGGCGCTGGCGCTGCTGGGGGGCTGCTGTGGGGGGCAATGTCACTGCTGGGGGTCCGCTGTCATTGCTGGGGGCCCGCTGTGGGGGGCATTGTCACTGCTGGGGGCTCATCATCACTGAGATAAGAGAGGGGGAGGCAGTGAGAGGCGAGGGCCGGTGCTATGAGTGTTTTGGGTTTATTAAATACAGTTATACATTACAGTTATACATTTTTGTTATTTAAACTATAAATATTGCGAATTTATGGTTTTTTTCTCAAAGTGACACACCGCCCGGGTTATGCTCCGTTTTTTGCAGAATTTTGGCACACCGAGCTCAAAAGGTTGCCCATCACTGGTCTAGATGACGCACAAGACAAACATATAACATGTATCCTGAGGTGCTGGAGGCGACCCTCAACTCTGGGCCACTACACACCCGTATACTGCGCCGTCTACTTATGTAATGTATACCGCCTCACTCACACCCGTATACTGCGCCGTCTGCTTATATAATGTATACCGCCTCACTCACACCCGTATACTGCGCCGTCTGCTTATATAATGTATACCGCCTCACTCACACCCGTATACTGCGCCGTCTGCTCTATATAATGTATACCGCCTCACTCACACCCGTATACTGCGCCGTCTGCTTATATAATATATACCCCCTCACTCACACCCGTATACTGCGCCGTCTGCTCTATATAATGTATACCCCTCACTCACACCCGTATACTGCGCCGTCTGCTCTATATAATGTATACCGCCTCACTCACACCCGTATACTGCGCCGTCTGCTTATATAATATATACCCCCTCACTCACACCCGTATACTGCGCCGTCTGCTCTATATAATGTATACCCCTCACTCACACCCGTATACTGCGCCGTCTGCTCTATATAATGTATACCGCCTCACTCACACCCGTATACTGCGCCGTCTGCTCTATATAATGTATACCGCCTCACTCACACCCGTATACTGCGCCGTCTGCTTATATAATATATACCCCCTCACTCACACCCGTATACTGCGCCGTCTGCTCTATATAATGTATACCCCTCACTCACACCCGTATACTGCGCCGTCTGCTTATATAATGTATACCCTCTCACTCACACCCGTATACTGCGCCGTCTGCCATTTATCCTTTGTGTTCTTTCTATTCAGGGCTCCCGGCTCTTCCTCAGCTCGTCACCATCACCCTCCTCCTCCTCTCCTGCGCTCTGCTGGCCGTCGTCATTGGCCTTTCTGTACGATGTGAGTATCACAAGCCTCACCCGGACCCTCATGCTGCCCGCGGGTCTCAGACTTGCTGTGGGTTTCGGTCACAGTTTGCATTGCATTATGTGTTGACTGTCTGCGGCTCGTCCTGAGGTCCGCTCATACCGTATCAGGTCTGCCACCGCCGCTCCTCTGGCCGCTCTCACACCGGCATTATCAACAGCGTCTAGCGGGCATGTCAAACGCTGTACTGAGCCTCCATTGGTTTGGCTTCTCTGACGAGCGTTCCAATGCGACATTTCAAACACCACGCTAAAAACACGCCGTGCGCTCTATCTTAGTGCGTTGCAGCACTTTTTAACCCACCAAATCGTCCTTTGCAATGATGGGATGCGCCAAAAACGCTGGCGACCGCGCCTAAAAGTGTCGTTCAAAAACGCTGTAAAATGCTGTGTTTTTCCAAACGCCCATGTGAGAGCAGCCATGCAGCATACCTCGTCCCCGCGCCGTACCCCGTCCCCACGCCGTACCCCGTCCCCGCGCCGTACCCCGTCCCCACGCCGTACCTCTTCCCCATGCCGTACCCCGTTCCCGCGCCGTACCCCGTCCCCACGCCGTACCTCTTCCCCATGCCATACCCCGTCCCCACGCCGTACCTCGTTCTCATGTTGTACCTCGTCCCCACGCCGTACCTCATCCCCATGCCGTACCCCGTCCCCACGCCGTACCCCGTCCCCATGCCGTACCCCGTACCCACGCCGTACCCCGTCCCCACGCCGTACCTCGTCCTCATGTTGTACCTCGTCCTCATGTTGTACCCTGTCCCCACGCCGTACCCCGCCCCCACGCCGTACCTCACCCTCACGCTGTACCTCGTCCTTATGTTGTACCTCGTGCTCATGTTGTACCTCATCCCCACGCCGTACCTCGTTCCCACGCCGTACCCCGTCCCCATGCCGTACCTCGTCCCCATGCCGTACCTCGTCCCCACGCCGTACCCCGTCCCCACGCCGTACCCCGTCCCCACGCCGTACCCCGTCCCCACGCCGTACCCCGCCCCCACGCCGTACCTCACCCTTACGCTGTATAATGTGTGTCAGTATCGCAGGTCTCTGAGCGCCACCTCAAAACGGCGGCGGAATTACAACATCTGCAGGGAGAACATGAGGAACTCGACTCCAGATTCACGCAGGACACCCTGAGGAAGGATGACCGCGTCCAAATGCTGGAGGGCGAGCTGAGAGAGGCACAGCGAGAACTGGAGGAGACCAAGGCGGCATGGCAGGAGGTGCAGGAGAGGTGGAGGACCACCAGCCTGGAGCTGCAGAGGGCGATGAAGGAGAAGGAGGACACGGAGGACGCCCGGCGGAGGCTGCACGAAGTTCTCCTGAGCACCCAGAATGAGCTGGGAGGGAAGGAGAGCCAGCTGACAAGGTAAGTCGTGCACACTGTTCCCCCAGAGGGCTGAGATGTCACCGTCCCCACATCAGCCAGAAGAGTCTGCAGCAGAATATCCCCGAGGATCCAGCACTGACCTCTCCATATATGAGCAGCGCGGTCAAAGTATATACAAGTAATGGCAGGGCTTATTCCACTGCACCACAGGTAGGAAAAGACCCCTTAGTGGCTGCCCCTCATACATGTTTTCCTGTGCCCACTAAGGTAAGGGGACCAGATTTTCCTACGATCAAAGCGGGGCAGATGGGTGTGGTCAGGGGCGGGGCTTATCACTATATGCACTTTTACTTCCCTCATTATAAAATGTACAGCGCCGGTTCAAAAAAGATGGGGAGCGAATACCGCAGCACGTCTGCATCCAAAAAACAGTCAAAATCCGTGCTATTGGTGCAGAACAAGCCGGGTACCCACCACTGATGTCATACTGTGCGGCGCTCCTCCTCACCTCCTCTGTAGGCCTTCCGCTGTCAGCGCTCCCCAGCTTCCAGTTCCCAGCGGCCTGTAGTGGTCACACCTAACCAGCCGCGCCGCACCTGAGCAGGCTGCAGAAAACTGGAAGCCGGGAGCGCTGACAGCAGGCAGCCTTCGAAGGAAGTGAGGGGAGCGCTGACAGCAGGCAGCCTTCGGAGGAGGTGAGGGAGCGCTGACAGCAGGCAGCCTCCGGAGGAGGTGAGGGGAGCACTGACAGTAGGCAGCCTTCGGAGGAGGTGAGGGGAGCACTGACAGCAGGCAGCCTCCAAAGGAGGTGAGGGGAGCGCTGACAGCAGGCAGCCTCCAAAGGAGGTGAGGGGAGCGCTGACAGCAGGCAGCCATCGGAGGAGGTGAGGGGAGCGCTGAAATACTGAATTTTACGCTGCCAACATTCCACAGCATTTCCACCATGTGTAAACATACCGTAAGTCAGCTTCAATTATGGTGCCACGTGCAGAGTGGCCTCAGTAACAATAGTGACCCCCGCAGTGACCCTCAGTAGTAATAGTATCCTCCAATGTGACCCTCAGTAGTTATGGTATCCCCCTCAGTGACCGTCAGTAACAATAGTGCCCCCCAATATTAATAGTGACCTCCCCCCCACAGTGACCCCCAGTATTAATAGTGACCCCCGCAGTGACTCTCAATAGTAATAGTGACACCCCCCCCCCCGCAGTGACCCTCAGTAGAAATAGTGACCCCCACAGTGACCCTCAGTAGTAATAGTATCCTCCAATGTGACCCTCAGTAGCTATAGTATCCCCAACAGTGACAGTCAGTAACAATAGTGACCCCCCCCCCCACAGTGACCCCCAGTATTAATAGTGTCCTCCTCAGTGACCCTCAGTAGTAATAGTGACCCCCGCAGTGACCCTCAGTAGTAAGTGACCCCCCTGGCAGTGACCCTCAGTAGTAATAGTGACCCCCCCCCCACAGTGACCCTCAGTAGTAATAGTGACCCCCCCTGCAGTGACCCTCAGTAGTAATAGTGACCCCCATAGTGACCCTCAGTAGTAATAGTGACCCCCCCCCCCCCCGCAGTGACCCTCAGTAGTAATAGTGGCCCCCATAGTAGCCCTCAGTAGTTATAGTATCCCCCACAGTGACCATCAGTAACAACAGTGACCCCCACAGTGACCCCCCCACAGTGACCCCCAGTATTAAGTGACCCCCCCCACAGTGACCCCCAGTATTAATTGTGACCCCCACAGTGACCCCCCAGTATTAATAGTGTCCTCCTCAGTGACCGTCAGTAGTAATAGTGCCCCCCCCCCCCAGTGCCCCTCAGTAGTAATAGTGACACCCCCCACCACTCCGATGAAACCCATGCAACTTACCCTCTTTCTGGTCCTCAAAGCGCCACTGCTCTTCCTCTTCTTGGCAATGCTGCGGGAGGAAGTGTGTGTGTGTGCACCCGCAGCAGCGCCTACTCCCTTCTATCCTCTCACAGAACTAAAGAGGAGAGGGCAGGGGAGGGCAGAGGAAGATCCCGGATGCACACACTAAAGTATGACGTCAGCTTCATTTATGGGGGGGGGGGGGGGGGGGACTGACTCACTACAATGGTACCTGCCCATACTTCTCTACAGCAAGTGACACACTGGCCAAATCACACAAGGAGGCTGACCCTCCTCTTCATCTGCTTATTGCATTGATGGTGTAGTGGCACCATCAGGCAGCCAATGCTCCTATACATTCAGATACTGTGCTCCTCGCTCGTAGGAGTTGGATGGGGGCATGAATACTAACTACTATGGGGTGAAGGTTTTGTGGTGCTGGGGCAGCAGCACCACTCTTTTCTTTAGGAGGCAGCTCTCCTCCACTCCCTTACAATGTCCTCTATGCGTCTGATGCCTTTAGTGTTTTATTCCAGCCTAGTGCTGAATTTACATCTACACTGCTCAGTATTGCTGTGTAATGTCCTTCATGCTGCTGATGCCTTCAGTGTTGTAAATTCAGCACTAGGCTGAGATAAATCTACACTGCTCAGTACTGCTGTGCAATGTCCTCCATGTGTCTGATGCCTTCAGTGTTTTATCCCAGCCTAGTGCTGAATTTACATCTACACTGCTCAGTACTGCTGTGCAATGTCCTTCATGCAGCTGCTTCTATTTGTGTGATAGATAGAGATACGGAAGCAGGATTTCCTCTTTTCTGTGTGTTTTGGTATATAGTAATTCTTAGCAGCTGGTCCTTTAATACATATAGCTTACAGAAATGGATGAAATGGGCAGAAATGGTTACTTCTCACATACACTCAGACCACAGCGTAAATAACTCTTGGCTTATACCTTAGATGTGAAAACACCCTGAAAGGGGTCAGGACAGAGAAGCAGACCTCCGATAGGATCCTGGCTCAGACAAGAAGGGACCTCCAAAATACCAGGAATAGTCTCCAATCCACACAGAGCGATTTGTCTCAGAAGAATATGGAACTTTCCACTGCACAGAAATCTCTCCAAGACACCAAGAAAAAGGCGGAGGAAATAACGAGAGACTCGGAGCAGCGGCAGGAGAGGCTGAGCTATCTGGAGGAGAGCCTGAGTGATACTGGGAAATGCTTAACCAGTAAAGACTGTGAGTATGGAGGGTGGAGCTATGTATATAGAGTCAATATGGGGGGGGGGGGGGTGGAGCTGTATGTATAGCATTAATATGGGGGGGTGGAGCTGTACGTATAGCATCAATATGGGGGGGGGTGGAGCTGTACGTATAGCATCAATATGGGGGTTGGAGCTGTGTATAAAGCGTCAATATGGGGGGTGGAGCTGTATGTATAGCGTCAATATAGGGGGTGTAGCTGTACATTATAGCGTCAGTATGGCGGTGGAGCTGTATGTATAGCTTCAAAATTGGGGGGTGGAGCTGTACGTATAGCATCAATATAGGGGTGGAGCTGTACATATAGCGTCAGTATGGGGTTGGAGCTGTGCATATAGCATCGGTATGGGGGGGGGGAGTTGTGCATATAGCGTCGGTATGGGGGTGGAGCAGTACGTATAGCTTCAGAATGGGGGGAGGGGTGGAGCTGTACGTATAGCATCAGTATGGGGTTGGAGCTGTGCATATAGTGTCAGAATGGGGGGTTGGAGCTGTGTGTATAGCCTCAATATGGGGGTTGAAGCTGTGCGTATAGCATCAATATGGGGGGGTGGAGCTGTATGTATAGCGTCAATATAGGGGGTGTAGCTGTACATTATAGCGTCAGTATGGCGGTGGAGCTTAATGTATAGCTTCAAAATTGGGGGGTGGAGCTGTACGTATAGCATCAATATAGTGGTGGAGCTGTATATATAGCGTCAATATGGGGGTGGAGCTGTACATATAGCGTCAGTATGGGGTTGGAGCTGTGCATATAGCATCGGTATGGGGGGGGAGCTGTACATATAGCGTCAGTATGGGGTTGGAGCTGTGCATATAGCATCGGTATGGGGGTGGAGCAGTACGTATAGCTTCAGAATGGGGGGAGGGGTGGAGCTGTACGTATAGCATCAGTATGGGGTTGGAGCTGTGCATATAGTGTCAGAATGGGGGGTTGGAGCTGTGTGTATAGCCTCAATATGGGGGTTGAAGCTGTGCGTATAGCATCAATATGGGGGGGTGGAGCTGTATGTATAGCGTCAATATAGGGGGTGTAGCTGTACATTATAGCGTCAGTATGGCGGTGGAGCTTAATGTATAGCTTCAAAATTGGGGGGTGGAGCTGTACGTATAGCATCAATATAGGGGTGGAGCTGTATATATAGCGTCAATATGGGGGTGGAGCTGTACATATAGCATCAGTATGGGGGATGGAGCTGTACATATAGCATCAGTATGGGGATGGAGCTGTACATATAGCGTCAGTATGGGGATGGAGCTGTACATATAGCATCAGTATGGGGATGGAGCTGTACATATAGCGTCAGTATGGGGTTGGAGCTGTGCATATAGCATCAGTATGGGGATGGAGCTGTACATATAGCGTCAGTATGGGGATGGAGCTGTACATATAGCGTCAATATGGGATGGAGCTGTACATATAGCGTCAGTATGGGGATGGAGCTGTACATATAGCGTCAGTATGGGGTTGGAGCTGTACATATAGCGTCAGTATGGGGATGGAGCTGTACATATAGCGTCAGTATGGGGATGGAGCTGTACATATAGCGTCAGTATGGGGATGGAGCTGTACATATAGCGTCAGTATGGGGATGGAGCTGTACATATAGCGTCAGTATGGGGATGGAGCTGTACATATAGCATCAGTATGGGGATGGAGCTGTACATATAGCGTCAGTATGGGGATGGAGCTGTACATATAGCGTCAGTATGGGGTTGGAGCTGTACATATAGCGTCAGTATGGGGATGGAGCTGTACATATAGCGTCAGTATGGGGATGGAGCTGTACATATAGCGTCAGTATGGGGATGGAGCTGTACATATAGCGTCAGTATGGGGATGGAGCTGTACATATAGCGTCAGTATGGGGATGGAGCTGTACATATAGCATCAGTATGGGGATGGAGCTGTACATATAGCGTCAGTATGGGGGTGGAGCTGTATGTATAGCGTCAATATAGGGGGTGTAGCTGTATATATAGCGTCAGTATGGCGGTGGAGCTGTATGTATAGCTTCAAATTGGGGGGTGGAGCTGTACGTATAGCATCAATATAGGGGTGGAGCTGTATATTATAGCGTCAATATGGGGTTGGAGCTGTACATATAGCGTCAGTATGGGGTTGGAGCTGTGCATATAGCATCGGTATGGGGGGGGAGTTGTGCATATAGCGTCGGTATGGGGGTGGAGCAGTACGTATAGCTTCAGAATGGGGGGAGGGGTGGAGCTGTACGTATAGCATCAGTATGGGGTTCGAGCTGTGCATATAGTGTCAGAATGGGGGGTTGGAGCTGTGTGTATAGCCTCAATATGGGGTTGAAGCTGTGCGTATAGCATCAATATGGGGGGGTGGAGCTGTATGTATAGCGTCAATATAGGGGGTGAGCTGTACATTATAGCGTCAGTATGGCGGTGGAGCTTAATGTATAGCTTCAAAATTGGGGGGTGGAGCTGTACGTATAGCATCAATATAGGGGTGGAGCTGTATATATAGCGTCAATATGGGGGTGGAGCTGTACATATAGCATCAGTATGGGGGATGGAGCTGTACATATAGCATCAGTATGGGGATGGAGCTGTACATATAGCGTCAATATGGGGATGGAGCTGTACATATAGCGTCAGTATGGGGATGGAGCTGTACATATAGCATCAGTATGGGGGATGGAGCTGTACATATAGCATCAGTATGGGGATGGAGCTGTACATATAGCGTCAGTATGGGGGATGGAGCTGTACATATAGCATCAGTATGGGGGATGGAGCTGTACATATAGCATCAGTATGGGGATGGAGCTGTACATATAGCGTCAGTATGGGGATGGAGCTGTACATATAGCGTCAGTATGGGGATGGAGCTGTACATATAGCGTCAGTATGGGGATGGAGCTGTACATATAGCGTCAGTATGGGGTTGGAGCTGTGCATATAGCATCAGTATGGGGATGGAGCTGTACATATAGCGTCAGTATGGGGATGGAGCTGTACATATAGCATCAGTATGGGGTTGGAGCTGTGCATATAGCATCAGTATGGGGTTGGAGCTGTACATATAGCGTCAGTATGGGGATGGAGCTGTACATATAGCGTCAGTATGGGGATGGAGCTGTACATATAGCGTCAGTATGGGGATGGAGCTGTACATATAGCGTCAGTATGGGGTTGGAGCTGTGCATATAGCATCAGTATGGGGATGGAGCTGTACATATAGCGTCAGTATGGGGATGGAGCTGTACATATAGCATCAGTATGGGGATGGAGCTGTACATATAGCATCAGTATGGGGATGGAGCTGTACATATAGCGTCAGTATGGGGTTGGAGCTGTGCATATAGCATCAGTATGGGGGTGGAGCTGTGCATATAGCGTCAGTATGGGGATGGAGCTGTACATATAGCGTCAGTATGGGGATGGAGCTGTACATATAGCATCAGTATGGGGTTGGAGCTGTGCATATAGCGTCAGTATGGGGATGGAGCTGTACATATAGCGTCAGTATGGGGATGGAGCTGTACATATAGCGTCAGTATGGGGATGGAGCTGTACATATAGCGTCAGTATGGGGATGGAGCTGTACATATAGCATCAGTATGGGGTTGGAGCTGTGCATATAGCATCAGTATGGGGATGGAGCTGTACATATAGCATCAGTATGGGGATGGAGCTGTACATATAGCGTCAGTATGGGGTTGGAGCTGTGCATATAGCGTCAGTATGGGGATGGAGCTGTGCATATAGCATCGGTATGGGGATGGAGCTGTGCATATAGCATCAGTATGGGGTTGGAGCTGTGCATATAGCATCAGTATGGGGATGGAGCTGTACATATAGCGTCAGTATGGGGATGGAGCTGTACATATAGCGTCAGTATGGGGATGGAGCTGTACATATAGCGTCAGTATGGGGTTGGAGCTGTGCATATAGCATCAGTATGGGGATGGAGCTGTACATATAGCGTCAGTATGGGGTTGGAGCTGTGCATATAGCATCGGTATGGGGGTGGAGCAGTACGTATAGCTTCAGAATGGGGGGAGGGGTGGAGCTGTACGTATAGCATCAGTATGGCGGTGGAGCTGTACATATAGCGTCAGTATGGGGGTGGAGCTGTACATATAGCGTCAGTATGGGGATGGAGCTGTACATATAGCGTCAGTATGGGGTTGGAGCTGTGCATATAGCATCAGTATGGGGTTGGAGCTGTGCATATAGTGTCAGAATGCGGGGTTGGAGCTGTGTGTATAGCCTCAATATGGGGGTTAAAGCTGTGCGTATAGCATCAATATGGGGGGGGGGGGGTGGAGCTGTATGTATAGCTTCAAAATTGGGAGGTGGAGCTGTGTATAAAGCGTCAATATGGGGGGTGGAGCTCTATGTATAGTGTCAATATAGGGGTGGAGCTGTACATATAGCATCAGTATGGGGGTGAAGCTGTTCTTTATAGCATCAATATAGGGGTGGAGCTGTATATATAGCATCAGTATGGGGGTGGAGCTGTGCATATAGCGTCAGTATGGGGATGGAGCTGTACATATAGCGTCAGTATGGGGTTGGAGCTGTGCATATAGCGTCAGTATGGGGATGGAGCTGTACATATAGCGTCAGTATGGGGATGGAGCTGTACATATAGCGTCAGTATGGGGATGGAGCTGTACATATAGCGTCAGTATGGGGATGGAGCTGTACATATAGCGTCAGTATGGGGGTGGAGCTGTACATATAGCGTCAGTATGGGGATGGAGCTGTACATATAGCGTCAGTATGGGGTTGGAGCTGTATGTATAGCATCAGTATGGCGGTGGAGCTGTACATATAGCGTCAGTATGGGGGTGGAGCTGTACATATAGCGTCAGTATGGGGATGGAGCTGTACATATAGCGTCAGTATGGGGTTGGAGCTGTGCATATAGCATCAGTATGGGGTTGGAGCTGTGCATATAGTGTCAGAATGCGGGGTTGGAGCTGTGTGTATAGCCTCAATATGGGGGTTAAAGCTGTGCGTATAGCTTCAATATGGGGGGGGGGGGTGGAGCTGTATGTATAGCTTCAAAATTGGGAGGTGGAGCTGTGTATAAAGCGTCAATATGGGGGGTGGAGCTCTATGTATAGTGTCAATATAGGGGTGGAGCTGTACATATAGCATCAGTATGGGGGTGGAGCTGTTCTTTATAGCATCAATATAGGGGTGGAGCTGTATATATAGCGTCAGTATGGGGGTGGAGCTGTGCATATAGCGTCAGTATGGGGGTGGAGCTGTGCATATAGCGTCAGTATGGGGGTGGAGCTGTGCATATAGCATCGGTATGGGGGGGGGGTTTGTGCGTATAGCGTCGGTATGGGGGTTGAGCTGTATGTATAGCGTTAGTATGGGGGTGGAGCTGTACATATAGCGTCAGTATGGGGGTGGAGCTGTACATATAGCGTCAGTATGGGGGTGGAGCTGTGCATATAGCATCGGTATGGGGGGGGTTTGTGCGTATAGCGTCGGTATGGGGGTTGAGCTTTATGTATAGCGTTAGAATGGGGGGTTTGGAGCTGTGCGTATAGCATAAATATGGGGGATGGATCTGTGCATATAGCGTCACTTAGGAGGGTGGAGCTGTGTGTATAGCGTTAGTGTGTGTGGGGGGGAGCTGTGCATATAGCGTCCATATAGGAAGTGGAGCTGTACGTATATTTTCATTAGGGGGGTTGAGCTGTACATACAGTGTCCGTGTAGGGGTTGAAGCTGTACGTATAGCGTCAGTATGGGGGGGGGGGGGTGGAACTGTACATATAACATCAGTATGGGGGTTGAGCTGTATGTATAGCGTGAAAATGGTGGTGGAGCTGTATATGCAGCCTTGGTATATATACTATAGGGGGTGGAGCTGTAGGTATGTCAGTATGGGGGGGGGGGAGCTGTATGTATAGCGTCAATGTGGGGGGGGTGAGGCCATACATATTGAGATAGGATATTTGACAGAACAGCTCAGGATCTTCTCAGGACATGGTTATTTATGTGCGCACAGACCCCGGTCTATTCACATCTTTCACCCAGAGTGTACAGTGCGGGCAGCATTATTAACGCTAACACGTTGGGTCATCATATCTCTTATACCCGCTACGTACATACAGATGCATGGGGAGCAGAACAGGGTCACACCAAGGGGGGTTAGAATGCAATGGGGACAATCTTAATCTTACTATCAAATTACAAAAGTATAAGCAGAGAAGACTTACAATATACTCCAGGTCTCTGGCTGATAACAGAGAAACAATAGCTTATAAATCCTCCTACCACATTTCCCTCCCTTTGATAGCTATCACTGGCTTATAGCCTATCATCCTAATTTAGGGGTTTGTGCCCCCCATAGGCTTTAGTATAGCCTGTGTATCCCGTGCCCCATCAGTGTCTATCCATGTTCTAGGGGGAGGATATACTGGATTATAGCATATGATCTATAGACCATGTTCACACATGTAGTAGGTGGTCTTATTGTACGTGTAACCCCCTACTTGTCTCCCCTTACCCGTGTAGTAAGTATGTTACACTAATGTTCCTGTGATGCGTGTGCCCATTCCAGCTTCTTGCATATATATTATCACCATTATTGGTAGAAATCCAAGTTTCCTGTATAGCGTTACCCCCCCCCCCCCCCAACACAGTCTTCTTCATTCTTCTTGTTGTCTTGCAGCTGTAGTTCTCCTTTCTTCTAAGTGTTTGAGGGAAAACCACTGTCTCTATGTATAGCATCAGTATGGGGGGGTGGAGCCGTATGTATAACGTCAATATGGGGGGTGGAGCTGTGCATATTGCATCAGTATGGGGTGGAGCCGTATGTATAACGTAAATATGGGGGGTGGAGCTGTACATATAGCATCAGTATGGGGTGGAGCCGTATGCATAACGTCAATATGGGGGATGGAGCTGTGCATATTGCATCAGTATGGGGTGGAGCCGTATGTATAACGTAAATATGGGGGGTGGAGCTGTACATATAGCATCAGTATGGGGTGGAGCCGTATGTATAACGTAAATATGGGGGGTGGAGCTGTGCATATAAAGACTGTCACTGGTGCCTCCTGGCCTTCCAGGAGGGGGCAAGGTCCCTTTCTGGTCTAAGGTACTTCTGGAGGTTTTTAAGGTGAGCTTCAGTGGATCTTTCGGCTGTGGTAGGCAGGCACGGTCAGTGTAGGCCACTTTGACTCTGGTCTAGTGGATTCAAGGTCCCATCTCAGCAACTTTAAAATCAGTCAGGGTAGATGGCACCACGGTGTATGGGCCCTTCCACCTTGGCACCAGAAGCCTCGCAAACCAAATCTTTCACCCAGACTTTTTCCCCCTGGAACATAAAAGAAGTACACCGCAGTACCCAGACATGCAGGTAACTGCACCGCAGTACCCAGACATGCAGGTAACTGCACCGCAGTACCCAGACATGCAGGTAACTGCACCGCAGTACCCAGACATGCAGGTAACTGCACCGCAGTACCCAGACATGCAGGTAACTGCACCGCAGTACCCAGACATGCAGGTAACTGCACCGCAGTACCCAGACATGCAGGTAACTGCACCGCAGTACCCAGACATGCAGGTAACTGCACCGCAGTACCCAGACATGCAGGTAACTACACCGCAGTACCCAGACATGCAGGTAACTACACTGCAGTACCCAGACATATAGGTAACATTTTTTCCTGCTCTTTTGGCAATGGTTGGCATGCTCTTACCCAGGGCAAGTATCGGCTGGTGACTTATCTCTCCCACTAGTTTGTTGTCTGCTCTAATCCCCAACACTACTTGTCCAGGCCGACCCTACATCATCTTAAGAGGGGAACAACCAGTTCTTTTGGTGGGGGTAGATCTGATTCTGAGCAGAGCAATGGGTAGGACTTGTGACCATTTTAGGGGAGCAAGTGTTAAACTCCAGTCCATGCGCTGAGCCTTTCCTGAGCTCTGAGGTCTCTGTGCAAAGTACAATTTCCATCTAATCGTGAGGCAGCTGGCTGGCTCTTGTTTGATCTCTGCAGCCAATGCTGGTCTGTTGTCTCACCCAATCCGCACTGGTAGGCCGTGTCTTGGCATTATGTCTCTCAGTAGTACTCTGGCCACTTCAGTCGATTTTTTTTTGTCAGTCCTAGTGGGATAGGCCTTCATCCACTCCGTGTAAGTGCAGACAAAGACCAGGAGATATTTCCATCCATGAGCTGCAGGCCTTTGAGTAAATTCCGCTAGTACATCTTGGAAGAGAGCAGCTCCATAAGATTGTATCCCTGGAGTCTTCAGAGGTCCTTGTCTGGGACTATTTTCAGCATAAATGACACATTTCCTGGTGCTCATCTGGTAAGTCTTGGTATGTACAGCAAATCTTGTATAAAATCTTCCATAGTGGTGGACCCATAGTGTGTCCTCATGCACTTTCTTGACTGTCTCTATTGCTAGTGCTGTTGGGGGCCACATTTCATCCATCTGAAGGGATGAACCAGCCCTCATGTGTATTTTCCATCTTCTGTCTTTAGCCACTCCTGTTCGCTTCGATTGTAGCACAGATTCCAGTTGCTGGGGGTAACCAGGAAGAGGGCTTGTAGCTTGACAGGACTTTTGGCGTTTTGGAGAGTGGCAGCTCGCTTGGCATCAGCATCTGTCTCTGTTTCCCTGTGCAATGAGTGAGTCTCTCTTCTGTCTTCCTTTACAGTGAATGACCCACGCCTCTTCTGATTGTTCCGGAATGAGAGGAGTGTGCTTCACTTCTTGACTGGCTGAAGGGATCAGACTCTTTTTTTCAGGGCCCTATGAACATGGGGTGCGAGGAAGGCCTACTTTGATTCAGTGAAGATATTGACTTTCACCCCAGCTGTACGGTTTTTCTGATAAGTGTAATAAGTTCTGCCTTTTGAGTTGAAGTTCCTTTGCGCAGCGGTTCTGCTTTTGTAGTAGGGTGACCACTGAATATCCAGCATAGCGTATGTCTTTATGCATGAGGCTGCTACCATCTGTGTACTATTCAACATCAGGAGCTTCAAGAGTTGTTTCTCATAGAACAGGATGGCTACTGAAGACTTCATCACCTCACAGCAGTTATAGTCAGGGGTTTCAGATCTGGTGGGCAACAGAGTTTCTGGATTTAGAGTAGTACATACTGTACTTCCAACTTCAGTCTTGGGTTTTGACATAGGAAGCCTTAGTGCTTGATCATGCGAGCATTTGTCAGCCAGTGGTGACCTTTGGCATCCATCAGAATTAGGACAGAAGGTGGCACCCCTACTGTAAGATCTTGACCCAGGTTTAGCTTGTCAGCCTCCGTAACCAAGGCCACTGTTGCTGACGGTCTTCTCATCCCATGGCTGCATTATCAAGTTGCTTGGAGAGATGGGCAACAGCTTGATGCCAAGATTCCATCATCTGGATAAGAATGATGATCACCAGTCTCTTCTTCTCATGAACATACAGAATAAGTGGTTTCTCCAGATTAGGCAAGGCCAGTGCAGGTGCTTTTAGAAGAGCTTGCTTGATGTTGTCATAGGCCCTTGTATGTTCCTGCTCCTAGCAGTAGAGGGCATCTTCACCTACCTTTGTGACTTCATAAAGGGGTTTGGCCATTTCAGGAAGGCCAGGTATCCATATTCTGCAGATTCCAGCAGCTCTAAGGAATTCTCTGACTCTTTCTTCTGGTGGTTGGTACAAGGATATTGCAGATGGCCTACTTTCTTTCACCTTCCAGTTGTACCTTTCCATGTGGGATATGAAATTTGACAGTTGCTTGACAGATCTGTGACTTCTTGCTTCAGACTTTGTATCTGGCTTCATAGAGATGACAAAGCACTGTCTTAGTGTTCTGCAGACTTGGTTCAGAGATAGATTCAGTTATTAGGAGGTCATCCACATACTGTAGCAATGCATTTTACTTTGCCTGGCTGGAAATTCTTCTTTAGGTTAATAGCAAGAGCTTCTCTGACGAGTCTGGATGAGTTCTTGAGCCCTTGGGGCAAACGGTACTTTTCACCGGGTTTTAGGTCTTCTCATTGGAAGGCAAAGATAAGCTGACCGTCCTTTGTCAGCCTGACGGTGAAAAAAGAATCTTTCAAATTCAGCACCGTAAAGTGAGTAGCTTCTCCTGGTATCAGTCCAAGCAGCGGGTACGGCCGGCTGGGCACTGTTTGATGCAAAGTAACCACAGCTTGATTCACACTCTGTTCTTCTAGGTTTCTTTACAGGCCAGTGAGGGATGATTCAAGGTGATTGGCATCTCCTCAGGATCCCGTACCTTTGCAACTTTTCCAGATGCAGTGTGATACCTGGCAGGCCGCCGATGGTAGGCTGTATTGCTTGATGGACACCGGTTGTGCTCCTGGCTTCAGCTGCACTGCGACTGGAAGTATATTCTTGTTACGTAGGTGGCTGTAGAACCACTGTGTTGTCCAGAAAAAACACCCAGTGATACTGACAGCTGACCCAGAGACCGGAGACTCACTCCTCAGCATGTAGCTTGGTAGGAGGTGGAAACTATTACTGAGCTAGCCATGCACTGGTGAGGAATATGAAATCCCTGCCCAACAGAGAGCAGGGTCATCGCTCTGACAATAACGGCCCTGAGCTGGAAACTGGGCGCTGACTAACCCTGTCTCGACCCTAACACCAGAACGGGTCATACCAAGCAGGAACAGAGATCGAGGGTGAGAGTAGGTAACAGAGAACCTGGAAGGTACACAAGTTGCAAAAAGCTACAGCAGACTGGAGATCAGTAGCAAAAGAGACACTGTAGAAGCAGCAGCTACAAGCTGTCATACAATTCTGAGTTAGTCCTAGTAGATCATCTTCCTCCAATACTCCTAGCAGTTTCATTACTAGGTCCGGGGTGGGACTTGAGTGATCTGGCTCATGAATGACAGCAAACAATCTCCATTCTCCCCTTCTGAGGCACTGTGAGTGAGAGGATCTGGGCAGGACTTTTGCAAGTTGTAAAGGCATCTGCCCTGGTTCAAAGGACACTTGGGCCTGTAGTTTTCTCATCATATCCTGTCCTAATTTTGGTATTAGACAGTCCGGTGGATACAGGAATTGATGAGGGACTTCTTTGGGTTATAACTGAATATTCAGCTCTGGTATCAACCATAAAGTTCATAGAATGACCCCATACATTTATTCTGATCATAGGTTCCTGGGGGCCCAGCAGGTAGGAACCTGGTCATCCTCATTCAGCATTATCTTCATACATCGGAACAATAGGAGCAAAGCAAGATGGAGGTTGTGGGAGCGGCTCTGCCATGTGCTCATCTCTGATAACAGCCATTTTGGGCCTGGACTCTTTCTCTTCCTGTATGAGCAGAGGCAGTGAGGGGGCAGTCTCTACTCCGGTGACCATGCTTCCTGCACCTTTTGCATTGGCCTCCATCAAGAGGGCGATGTTAGGGCCCACCCTTATGTACGTATGAAGGAGGTGGGTTGTTTCGGGCGTTGTACGGGGGTTGGGCTGTCTTGACTGGATTGCTGCAGGCCATCTTCGTTTTTTAACAGTCCTTTGCTCTCCAGCCGTAGTGCGCTGTAACGTTCTTCTAATGTCACTATTAGCATCCCAGTTCGGGTCGACATCAGAATATTATGCATTTGCTATATTATGTTGGATTATACTCACTAAACCTGGCAATCCCCTTTCTGATGATTTTTAATTAACATTCCTATTTGCATAAACGTATAATAAAGACAGTAATTCACTGCATTACAAGTTTCTATTCCATTAACGAAGGAAGTGTAGTGCTGCGAGAATTCTTACATTAGAAGATCAACACACTTTCCTCCCTCCCTTCTTCCCGCTGGACTGTCTAGCTGAAAGGGAGAATGATGGGGGAAGTGAAGCTGCAGCTTTATCAGAGGTGTGCGACTATCTGTAAACTACACCGAGCCGCTGTCACATCAAGCCATTTGTAAATGTGCCTCCATTCAATGCTAGTGTAGCCTACATTCCCCTTTTTCTCCCCATTTAACAACTATATGTTCAGGCAATTTAAACACTGCCAGGTAAGTGACCTGAGGTGGGTGCTAACACAGGCTGCAGGCAGATAACCAGGGGGGGGGGGGGGTTGAATATTTCTATGCAATCTGGAGAAGGCACCCATCATTGCACTAATACCAATACAAGCATTGGGATGCCAGGTAAAAGGTACATCGATGAGAGGTGAGAAGCCCGAGCCTGTTGTGGACTTAAGATGGCGCTTGGGCGGCTGTCTAAGGTAGTGCTACAGCAGATTCTAATATGGCTGCTGGGCCATGGAACTGAAATGGCCACTAAGAGCGTGGCCTGACTGAGCGATGGTAAGGGGCAAGTCCAGGAATACTACATACTAGACAAGGTATGCAAACTGCTATTGGCCACAATAACAACACGGCCATCTAGGGGCGGGGCAATAGGGAGAAAACCTCATCCATGACACATCCAGGGCGGAGCCCTAAGATGGTGAAGGGATGGCCTTACACAAAGAACTTCTACAAATCGCCATCTTGTAACTTCAACTATCTTTCCTTTACTTTTCGTACTTTAACATTCTTCACCGATCTCTGCAGACTTCACCAATCATCTATCAGCCAAAATGCCTTCATTAACACATTTTTTCAAACCTTCTTGTCTAAATAGTCAATTTTCCATCACTAACTTTACGATACCATCAAATAAAGGGAATTCCCAGCAGCATCGCTTGTGGCCGGACTTATACGATGATGAGGCTTCAGGAATCTGACCACCTTCCCCACATATAATCCACATGAAGTAGAAGCGGCAGCACCAAGCTGACAGTACAAAACACGTCCTTAATTCCCCATGACACGTAATGGACAGCAACGTTTGGACCTTTCATTGGCTGACGCCGGCGCTGCCCAGCCAATCAGAGCGTTGTGTTTGCTGTAGGCAGGGAATTCAAGCCCCGCTTCCAGAAAAAAATGCTCTGCCGGCACGGAGGACATCGGGGCAGCCTGCAGGAGCGACGGGGACCCGCAAGCGCATCGGAATGCCGGCTGTATTAGGACTCCCCAGTGTGATTACCAGCGGGGAGCTGCATGGGGGTGGAGCTGGGGGTGGAGCTGTATGTATAGCATCAGTATGGGGGTGGAGCTGTATGTATAGCATCAGTATGGGGGTGGAGCTGTATGTATAGCATCAGTATGGAGGGTGGAGCTGTACGTATAGCGTCAGTATGGGGGTGGAGCTGTATGTATAGCATCAGTATGGGGGTGGAGCTGTATGTATAGCATCAGTATGGGGGTGGAGCTGTATGTATAGCATCAGTATGGGGGTGGAGCTGTATGTATAGCATCAGTATGGGGGTGGAGCTGTATGTATACCATCAGTATGAGGGTGGAGCTGTATGTATAGCATCAGTATGAGGGTGGAGCTGTATGTATAGCGTCAGTATGGGGGTGGAGCTGTATGTATAGCGTCAGTATGGGGGTGGAGCTGTATGTATAGCGTCAGTATGGGGGTGGAGCTGTATGTATAGCATCAGTATGGGGGTGGAGCTGTATGTATAGCATCAGTATGGGGGTGGAGCTGTATGTATAGCATCAGTATGAGGGTGGAGCTGTATGTATAGCGTCAGTATGAGGGTGGAGCTGTATGTATAGCGTCAGTATGGAGGGTGGAGCGGTATGTATAGCGTCAGTATGGGGGTGGAGCTGTATGTATAGCGTCAGTATGAGGGTGGAGCTTACGTATAGCATCAGTATGGGGGTGGAGCTGAATGAATATCATCAATATGGGGGTTAGAGTTGTATGTATAGCGTCAGTATGGGGGTGGAGCTGTACGAATATCATCAATATGGGGGTTAGAGCTGTACGTATAGCGTCAGTATGGAGGGTGGAGCTGTACGTATAGCGTCAGTTGAAAGGGTGGAGCTGTATGTATAGCGTCAGTATGGAGGGTGGAGCTGTACGTATAGCGTCAGTTGAGAGGGTGGAGCTGTATGTATAGCATCAGTATGGGGGTGGAGCTGTATGTATAGCATCAGTATGGGGGTGGAGCTGTATGTATAGCATCAGTATGAGGGTGGAGCTGTATGTATAGCATCAGTATGAGGGTGGAGCTGTATGTATAGCATCAGTATGAGGGTGGAGCTGTATGTATAGCATCAGTATGGGGGTGGAGCTGTATGTATAGCATCAGTATGGAGGGTGGAGCTGTATGTATAGCGTCAGTATGGGGGTGGAGCTGTATGTATAGCGTCAGTATGAGGGTGGAGCTGTATGTATAGCGTCAGTATGGGGGTGGAGCTGTACGAATATCATCAATATGGGGGTTAGAGTTGTATGTATAGCGTCAGTATGGGGGTGGAGCTGTATGTATAGCATCAGTATGAGGGTGGAGCTGTATGTATAGCGTCAGTATGAGGGTGGAGCTGTATGTATAGCGTCAGTATGGGGGTGGAGCTGTATGTATAGCGTCAGTATGGGGGTGGAGCTGTATGTATAGCGTCAGTATGAGGGTGGAGCTTACGTATAGCATCAGTATGGGGGTGGAGCTGTATGAATATCATCAATATGGGGGTTAGAGTTGTATGTATAGCGTCAGTATGGGGGTGGAGCTGTACGAATATCATCAATATGGGGGTTAGAGCTGTACGTATAGCGTCAGTTGAAAGGGTGGAGCTGTATGTATAGCGTCAGTATGGAGGGTGGAGCTGTACGTATAGCGTCAGTTGAGAGGGTGGAGCTGTATGTATAGCATCAGTATGGGGGTGGAGCTGTATGTATAGCATCAGTATGGGGGTGGAGCTGTATGTATAGCATCAGTATGAGGGTGGAGCTGTATGTATAGCATCAGTATGAGGGTGGAGCTGTATGTATAGCATCAGTATGGGGGTGGAGCTGTATGTATAGCATCAGTATGAGGGTGGAGCTGTATGTATAGCATCAGTATGGAGGGTGGAGCTGTATGTATAGCATCAGTATGGGGGTGGAGCTGTATGTATAGCATCAGTATGAGGGTGGAGCTGTATGTATAGCATCAGTATGAGGGTGGAGCTGTATGTATAGCATCAGTATGGGGGTGGAGCTGTATGTATAGCATCAGTATGAGGGTGGAGCTGTATGTATAGCATCAGTATGGGGGTGGAGCTGTATGTATAGCATCAGTATGGAGGGTGGAGCTGTATGTATAGCGTCAGTATGGGGGTGGAGCTGTATGTATAGCATCAGTATGGGGGTGGAGCTGTATGTATAGCATCAGTATGAGGGTGGAGCTGTATGTATAGCATCAGTATGGGGGTGGAGCTGTATGTATAGCATCAGTATGGAGGGTGGAGCTGTATGTATAGCATCAGTATGGGGGTGGAGCTGTATGTATAGCATCAGTATGAGGGTGGAGCTGTATGTATAGCATCAGTATGAGGGTGGAGCTGTATGTATAGCATCAGTATGGGGGTGGAGCTGTATGTATAGCATCAGTATGGAGGGTGGAGCTGTATGTATAGCGTCAGTATGGGGGTGGAGCTGTATGTATAGCGTCAGTATGGGGGTGGAGCTGTATGTATAGCATCAGTATGGGGGTGGAGCTGTATGTATAGCATCAGTATGAGGGTGGAGCTGTATGTATAGCATCAGTATGAGGGTGGAGCTGTATGTATAGCATCAGTATGAGGGTGGAGCTGTATGTATAGCATCAGTATGGGGGTGGAGCTGTATGTATAGCATCAGTATGAGGGTGGAGCTGTATGTATAGCATCAGTATGGGGGTGGAGCTGTATGTATAGCATCAGTATGGAGGGTGGAGCTGTATGTATAGCGTCAGTATGGAGGGTGGAGCTGTATGTATAGCGTCAGTTGAGAGGGTGGAGCTGTATGTATAGCATCAGTATGGGGGTGGAGCTGTATGTATAGCATCAGTATGGGGGTGGAGCTGTATGTATAGCATCAGTATGAGGGTGGAGCTGTATGTATAGCATCAGTATGAGGGTGGAGCTGTATGTATAGCATCAGTATGGGGGTGGAGCTGTATGTATAGCATCAGTATGAGGGTGGAGCTGTATGTATAGCATCAGTATGGGGGTGGAGCTGTATGTATAGCATCAGTATGGAGGGTGGAGCTGTATGTATAGCATCAGTATGAGGGTGGAGCTGTATGTATAGCGTCAGTATGGGGGTGGAGCTGTACGAATATCATCAATATGGGGGTTAGAGTTGTATGTATAGCGTCAGTATGGGGGTGGAGCTGTACGAATATCATCAATATGGGGGTTAGAGCTGTACGTATAGCGTCAGTTGAAAGGGTGGAGCTGTATGTATAGCGTCAGTATGGAGGGTGGAGCTGTACGTATAGCGTCAGTTGAGAGGGTGGAGCTGTATGTATAGCATCAGTATGGGGGTGGAGCTGTATGTATAGCATCAGTATGGGGGTGGAGCTGTATGTATAGCATCAGTATGAGGGTGGAGCTGTATGTATAGCATCAGTATGGGGGTGGAGCTGTATGTATAGCATCAGTATGAGGGTGGAGCTGTATGTATAACATCAGTATGAGGGTGGAGCTGTATGTATAGCATCAGTATGGGGGTGGAGCTGTATGTATAGCATCAGTATGAGGGTGGAGCTGTATGTATAGCATCAGTATGGGGGTGGAGCTGTATGTATAACATCAGTATGAGGGTGGAGCTGTATGTATAGCATCAGTATGGGGGTGGAGCTGTATGTATAGCGTCAGTATGGGGGTGGAGCTGTATGTATAGCGTCAGTATGGGGGTGGAGCTGTACGTATAGCATCAGTATGGAGGGTGGAGCTGTATGTATAGCATCAGTATGGGGGTGGAGCTGTATGTATAGCATCAGTATGAGGGTGGAGCTGTATGTATAGCATCAGTATGGAGGGTGGAGCTGTATGTATAGCATCAGTATGAGGGTGGAGCTGTATGTATAGCATCAGTATGGGGGTGGAGCTGTATGTATAGCGTCAGTATGGGGGTGGAGCTGTATGTATAGCGTCAGTATGGGGGTGGAGCTGTATGTATAGCATCAGTATGAGGGTGGAGCTGTATGTATAGCATCAGTATGGGGGTGGAGCTGTATGTATAGCATCAGTATGAGGGTGGAGCTGTATGTATAGCATCAGTATGGAGGGTGGAGCTGTATGTATAGCATCAGTATGGGGGTGGAGCTGTATGTATAGCATCAGTATGAGGGTGGAGCTGTATGTATAGCGTCAGTATGGGGGTGGAGCTGTACATATAGCGTCAGTATGGGGGTGGAGCTGTATGTATAGCATCAGTATGAGGGTGGAGCTGTATGTATAGCATCAGTATGGAGGGTGGAGCTGTATGTATAGCATCAGTATGGGGGTGGAGCTGTATGTATAGCATCAGTATGAGGGTGGAGCTGTATGTATAGCGTCAGTATGGGGGTGGAGCTGTACGTATAGCATCAGTATGGAGGGTGGAGCTGTATGTATAGCATCAGTATGGAGGGTGGAGCTGTATGTATAGCATCAGTATGGGGGTGGAGCTGTATGTATAGCATCAGTATGAGGGTGGAGCTGTATGTATAGCGTCAGTATGGGGGTGGAGCTGTACGTATAGCATCAGTATGGAGGGTGGAGCTGTATGTATAGCGTCAGTATGGAGGGTGGAGCTGTACGTATAGCGTCAGTTGAGAGGGTGGAGCTGTATGTATAGCATCAGTATGGAGGGTGGAGCTGTATGTATAGCATCAGTATGAGGGTGGAGCTGTATGTATAGCATCAGTATGAGGGTGGAGCTGTATGTATAGCATCAGTATGGGGGTGGAGCTGTATGTATAGCATCAGTATGGGGGTGGAGCTGTATGTATAGCGTTAGTATGGAGGGTGGAGCTGTATGTATAGCATCAGTATGAGGGTGGAGCTGTATGTATAGCATCAGTATGGAGGGTGGAGCTGTATGTATAGCATCAGTATGGGGGTGGAGCTGTATGTATAGCATCAGTATGAGGGTGGAGCTGTATGTATAGCGTCAGTATGGGGGTGGAGCTGTACGTATAGCATCAGTATGGAGGGTGGAGCTGTATGTATAGCATCAGTATGGAGGGTGGAGCTGTATGTATAGCATCAGTATGGGGGTGGAGCTGTATGTATAGCATCAGTATGAGGGTGGAGCTGTATGTATAGCGTCAGTATGGGGGTGGAGCTGTACGTATAGCATCAGTATGGAGGGTGGAGCTGTATGTATAGCGTCAGTATGGAGGGTGGAGCTGTACGTATAGCGTCAGTTGAGAGGGTGGAGCTGTATGTATAGCATCAGTATGGAGGGTGGAGCTGTATGTATAGCATCAGTATGAGGGTGGAGCTGTATGTATAGCATCAGTATGAGGGTGGAGCTGTATGTATAGCATCAGTATGGGGGTGGAGCTGTATGTATAGCATCAGTATGGGGGTGGAGCTGTATGTATAGCGTTAGTATGGAGGGTGGAGCTGTACGTAGATCGTCAATATGGTGGTTAGAGTTGTACTTATATCATCAGTATGGAGGGTGGAGCTGTGCGAATAGCGTTGGTATGGGGGAGGGGTATGTATTGCTCTCATTCAGTAGACCTATGTATATAGCGCTCTCCATCGGTAGATCTGTGTATATAGCGCTCTCCATCGGTAGATCTGTGTATATAGCGCTCTCCATCGGTAGATCTGTGTATATAGCGCTCTTTGTGTGCCACCTCTCTTCTGATGGTAGTCTCTGCTCTTCCGCAGGTTCTCCCGTTCCGGCCGCTGATGGTGAGTGGTGAATTATCACTTCTACATAACGTGATATGGGATGCCAGTGTGATACCCCCTCCGGACCCTACAGTGCAGGATTTAAGTATCATGTTGGGGGGTTGTTGAGGTCACATTCTCCGATGTTTCTTACTTTCTGTTCTCTTTATTGGATTTGGCGCAGTTTTATCTCTTTCTGATGCGTCCTCCACAGTAGGGTCTAGTAAACAGGCGGGCCGCGACCCACAGAATATTTGGCGTAAGCCTTTAAATGACCACTACTCGTGGTCGGGTAGGGATGATAGTAACTGTTGTCGTGACGCCAGTTGATAGCCAGACCTGAGCTCGCTGTGAACAAAGTGTTTGTAAGGGGTTTGGTGATATTGGGGGTTGTAGTCCCTTCCCCTGGAGGGAGCCGTAGTACTCAGTGCCATGCAGGTGGTCTTTGGTGAGATTGAAGCTCCAGGAGTCGGGTTTACGGGTAAAACGATACAACTCACGATTCTTCTTAATGATCATTGACTTTAGGCCGTTGACAGGTAGCAGAGGTCCTTACTGGAATTTGAGGATTGAAGAGATATCTTCTTTCAATAATTTTCTTCGGCACTCACAACTCTTTCTCTATCTCTCCATTATAATCTCTTGTATTACTCTCCACCTTTCCTTCTCACAGCTCTGTCTCCTCCTGCTCTTACTTGATGCTCACCCTTTCCTCACTGATTTTTTTACTGACGGACCCCCAGCTGTCCTCCTTGTTTTCTACCAATCACAGGCTTCCTCTCACAATCACCCCACTGTCTGCCAGCCAATCGCTAAGCTGTTGCCATACAGCAGAATGGCCAATGGGGAGCTGGATGACAGACAGCCAATGGGGGAACAGCGTGGTTGTCATGCAGATTTTAATTAACCCTTTCTTCTCCAACCAACAAAATCCTATATCATAAATCCATAAAACCAGTCTTACTTCATAGAAGTCTGTTTTAATGGATTTATGGTCTATTATGTTGTACCACCCCGGACACTGCATTGCAGAACCTAAGTACCAGGATAGGGGGTTGTTGATGCCAAATTCACCAAGGTTTCTTGTACTTTCTGTTCTCTTCATTGGGTTTGGTGTAGCTTTGTCTTCTTCTGATGTGGGGTCCAGTAAGCAGAGTTTTGTAGCCTGTTTCAGTAACCATCTTGGGGACTCTTCCATCTTGAGCAGTATGATACAGGTTTTTTTCTGGAAAGGGTATTCCTATTATGGTGTAAGGCATGGCTTCCCATCTGTCGTCTAGCTTTCCTGTTCGGGGTTCTTTCATTGCCCCACTTTTGTTCCTCTTGTTAATGGTTCAGCCTTGGCTTCCAAGTTAAACTCTTGTTCTTGTCTTTTATGGACTTGCTCCATGCGGCTGTCTACAATTTCTTGGGCTGTTTTCAGACATCTTTGTAGATCGTGAATCCATTCTGCGGTGGGTAAAGGGTTTGGATCTTCAGACACTTGGACTCCCACTGACAAATCAGGAGGCAATTTCCCTTGTCGACCAAACATGAGATAATAAGGAGTGTATCCCGTTGTACAATGGATGGTGTTGTTGTGTACATACATGAATTCAGGTAGTGTACCCGGCCAATCACTTCTCTTGGAGGTTGGTATGGTGCATAATAGATTTAGTATCGTCTGGTTCATTTTCTCGCAGCCCCCATTTCCCTGAGGGTGGTATGGTGTTGTTCAGATCTTGGTGCATTGATACAGCTCACACAGTTCTTGAAATAGTTGAGACTCAATGCTGTTCCTTGATCAGTGAGGATCTTTTCTGGTCTTCCATAAGGCAATATAAAGTGTTTCCAAAGCATTTTGGCAGATAAGTCTCTTACGGGAATCGCTACTGTGAACTTAGTGTAGTGGTCTATTATGGTAAGCAAGCAGGTATAGCCACTCCTACTCTGCTCAATATTCAAGTGGTCAAGGGCAAGCAGCTCTAACGGTTTCTTGGTCACTATTAGGTGTTAAGGAGTTTTTGGTCAGCTTTGTTGTTTCTCCTTTTAGCACACGTTTAGCACTTTAAACACCATGTCTCTATATCTCTTCTCATTCCTACCCAGTAGAATCTTCTCCGGATGGTATTCTCTGTTTTGTGCCCATATTGGTCATGGTACGTGGTTAGTACAAGATGTGCATCTCTTTGTAGAATGAGGATTTGGTGTATCTCTGAATAGGTGATAGGGTCTATGGTTCCTCTATACAGAGAGTATTTTTCTTTGCCACAACAACTGATGAAATTCTGGGTCAGTTTTCCCGTTTCTCACTCTGACGGGTACAGTACTATGGGTCAAGAACAGACTGAGTTCTCCTAAGGTGTGACTTTCAGTATGAAGATCAATCTACTGTTTTTCTTCCCCAGGTTTGTCTTCATTAGTACCAGCGGTTTGGATGACGTTCTGTTGTATGTTGTAGTAGCCAAAGTCAGGCATCTCTATCTCCTCCCATTGATCTTCTTCCATGGAGTAATCTACTGATGTTGGTTGTCTGGATAGTGCATCAGCGTGGACGTTAGTCTTACGGCTCTATATTTGATGGTAAAGTTGAAGTTGGCTAGCCGTGAAGTCCATCTCTGTTCAAGAACTCCCAATTTTGCTGACTTTACATGTGCAAGAGGGTTATTATCTGTGTAAGCAATGTATGTGGATGCGATCAAGAAGTCTTTGAACTTCTCCTTCACAGCCCATAAAAGAGCTAAGAGCTCCAATTTAAATGAGCTGTAGCTCTGGTCATTTCTTTCTGCTCCTTTCAGAGAACGGCTTGCACATGCTATCACTCTCTCTCTATCACCTTGGAGTTGGCTCGCTTACTCGCATCAGTGTATACTATAAAGGGTTTGTTGTAATCCGGACATCCCAGGACCGGAGGGGATATTAACTTATTTTGCAGGATTTCTAAATCTTCTTGTTCTTTCTCCCATGTGATGTAGATGGTTTTTCTGCAGTTTTGTTTGACGTTCCCCAGATCAATGGTGCAATGGTTCAGCAATTCTGGTGAAATTGGGGATAAATCTTCGGTAGCATCCTGCAAATCTTAAGAAACTCCTCACTTGTTTAACCGTTTTGGGTCTTGGCCATTCTTGTACCTCTGCAATCTTCTCTGGATGGGGTCTAACTCCTTCCACACTCACGACGTGTCCCAAGTATCATGCTTGTGTTTGTAACAGATGACATTTGGATGGTTTTACGTTAAGGTGATGGTGAACAAGTATCTCGAACACTTCAGCCAGGTGTTTCAGATGGTCGTCATAAGTCTTGGAGTATACAATGGTATTGTGCACATATAGCAGCGCCGTTTCAAAATTCTTATGACCAAAGCATCTTTTCATGAGTCTTTGAAAAGTGGCAGCAGCATTACATAGGCTGAAGGGCATAGAATTGAACTCGTATAGCCCCATTGGGGTAGCAAAAGCTGTTTTCTCCTTGTCCTTTTGAGGCATGGGTACTTACCACTATCCAGACGTCAAGTCTAGGGTGGAGAAGTGAGCTGCTGACCCCAAAGTAGTGAGGGATTCTTCGATTCGAGGCAAAGGATAGGCATCTTTATGTGTGATATTGTTCGATTTTCATGCCCCAAATGATGGCTGGAGCATTTCTCTCTGCTACATCTATGACTAAGATCCCTTGATGAGGCAGTTCAGCATTCCCGGTCATCACTGTAGCCTCCCAGTAGCCTGCTAAGGGAACATTTTGTCCATTGGTAGCGACAATGTTCATAACCTGTTCCAGAGGTTGTACTAGTTCTTGTAGGGACCAATACTTCTGAAATATGGCTCTGTGTATGGTGGTCACCTGAGATCCTGTATCTGGTAGCGCTGGAAAAGGTATGTGACCGAGGTGAATGAGAATCTCCGGGCAGGGTTCTACATACTTTAAGAATCATCTGGGGATTGCTGGACCTACTCTTGGTTTCCCTGAGGGACGGTCATTGGCCTCAGGGGATATCCGTTTAACTGCCAACAGTCTTTTTCGGTATGTCCTCTCCTCTGGCAATACCTGCAGATAACTGGGCCTGGTCTACTCGGTCGTGTTCTGGTAGACGTGGCAGCTGGACGGGAATCACCCTTGTGTGGCAGGACTATTGAGTCCTCTCGCCTGTCTAATCTCGCCTGCAGTTCTTCCATTTTCTTGCAGACGGCGGATGCACTCCGGCTACTGCTGCAACGTCCTTCTGTACAATATGGAAGATCTCCTTCTTGTCAGACTGGCTCTGACCCGCTTGTAGCTCCAGGACATTCTTCAGGGACATTCTTCAGTGTGAGTGCGCCTCTGCATGGCCTCCTGTCCGGCACTCTGAGTGTTTACCGCCGGGGTGCATGTAGGTGACCATGCTGTTTGTGTATCCCCACTGGCCCACAAGCCAACCCTAGTTTTGGTCTCTCCCTTCTTTCTTTATCCAACCACAGTCTTGCACACTGGGTGAGAATAGTTGGGGGATGGAGCAGTGAGGGAGCGGAGGCACAGCTTAACAGCAGGGGGATTCCTCTAGCGCCCCCACGATCACACTGTCAGTGAAGGTGGCGGGTAGCGGTTGCCCAAGGGAGATGGAAGGGGGATGCCGGCACCTAGGACAGATAGCTACAGCATCTGCAGTGATGTTTGGCTGGCCTGGAGGGTTAGGCCGCCTGCACACGAGCGGAAATCCCGCCGCGGGATTTCCGCCGCTGAAAGTTTGCATAGGAGTGCATTACAATACGCACTCCTATGCAGACGGCCGCGGTTTGGCCGCGCGAAATCTCGCGCGGCAAACAAACCGCGGCATGTTCTAATTTTCTGCGGGGCACGCACTCACCCGACCGCCGGCTCCGGTCTGCGCATGCGCCGGCTGCGCGGCAGCCGGCACATGAAAGAGCCGGGGCCGCCGGGGCCGCCAGGCGCGGGTGAGTACGCGCTCGTCTCTGCAGGCGCTCGGGTCGGATCGCGCGGCGAGAATTCTCGCTGCCGGATCCGACCCACTCGTCTGCAGGCGGCCTTAGGGTTAGTTTTCCTGTTAGGCTCCCATTAGCTCTAAATGCCTCCCTGTTACAGCTGTACAGCACACTATAAATGTCATAATGAAATGAGAAGTATGCACTAAATTCCAATCGCCCTCCATAACTCGGCCCCCATATGACCAAAGCCCAGCCCCTGCCCCACCCCCACCTTGCCGAGCCATTGAAAAATGGTCTTGCTTGAAGCTGGTCCCTGGTGCAAAAAAGGTTGTGGACCCCTGATTTATACGATGTGATCACTTGAAATGGCAGTTGTAAAGTCACAGGATTTCATCCTGTTCATAGATGCCACTAATGGGCGTCGTGCCGCCGCAAAGTGCTATGGGCACTAATTTTATTATTCCTCTTTGTGGCAATTCATTGTGATTTGTTTGGACGCCGGTGCCCTGGGGCACACTTTGTAGTTGTGAGGGGGGAGGTGTGGAGTAATAGACATTTAGCTTAAATTGCTGTAACCTCGATATTATTAGATAAAACAGTGAGCTGAAGGGGTTAACTGCATCACATCCAGTGCATAATAACTGAGACACAAACTGCAACAATGTAGCTACCTGTGTCTGACTCCTCCTATCCTGGCAGCATACTCTGGAGGTCTTCTCTCTGGCCTTCTTCATACTTACATCTTTTTTTTTATTCACGGTCACAGCTTCCCTCCTCCTCAGTTACTCACAGTTTCTCAGATTTCTCTCGTTTCTCTCTCTGTCACGGCTGATCTCTGTCTCTTTTCACTTCTCTCTCCTGGTGCTTTCTTTTCTTCTGTTGGGCACTCCTCTTCTTGGCGAACCTCTTCTTGGTGCTCCTCTTCTTGGCGCTCCTCTGCCTGGCGCCTCTCACTTTCTTTCTCTCTGGCCTAGCGCTCCTCTTCTTGGCGCTCCTCTTCTTGGCGCTCCTCTGCCTGGCACCTCTCACTTTCTTTCTCTCTGCCTGGCGCTCCTCTTGGCGCTCCTCCGCCTGGCACCTCTCACTTTCTTTCTCTCTGCCTGGCGCTCCTCTTGGCGCTCCTCCGCCTGGCACCTCTCACTTTCTTTCTCTCTGCCTGGCGCTCCTCTTGGCGCTCCTCCGCCTGGCACCTCTCACTTTCTTTCTCTCTGCCTGGCGCTCCTCTGCCTGGCGCTCCTCCACCTGGCACCTCTCACTTTCTTTCTCTCTGGCCTAGCGCTCCTCTTCTTGGCGCTCCTCTTCTTGGCGCTCCTCTTCTTGGCGCTCCTCTTCTTGGCGCTCCTCCGCCTGGCACCTCTCACTTTCTTTCTCTCTGCCTGGCGCTCCTCCGCCTGGCACTCCTCCGTCTGGCACCTCTCACTTTCTTTCTCTCTGGCCCAGCGTTCCTCTATTCTTTACACTCTTTACTTATTTCTTAAACTCCTTCTGCCACCATTGTCCACCTATTAATCACCTCTGTCACCTGACCAATCTGTCTGCAGCCAATCACAGCCTATCCAGTTGTAGGCTCCCTGCCTCATCGGAGTCTCCTAAGCGGTTTCTTCTAACCGGTGTGATGAACTGGCTGCATGCTGCTGTGTAAACTGACTCAGATGAACCCCAAGGGCCGGTTATTATATTACCGGTCCCCATAACTACACAGCGCTACGTAGAGCCTTTTTCCAGGCCCCTACACAAAAGACGATTTGTCCCCACGACAGCGGCTCCACAAGCGTCACTTCGCTGCGGTATTGCGTCATGCGGTTCCACAGAGCATATAGAAGTAGAACAGCGGTGACCGCATGGTAGATGTAATAAAAATGTCGTCTTCATCCAGTCGGCATACAAGGAGTCAAAACGTTGTATGCTGACTGCGGAGGAATGAGGACGCCATTTTCATTACACCCACTATGCGGTCACCGCTGATCTACTTCCATACGGCCTACGTGGGCCTAATTTGGATCAGGCCCTTTATGGTGACTTTGCATTTGGTACCGGTCCTGCCATATTTTGGTGGGAAGTCGTGCTCCTGGCAGTCCCGCCTTTCTATCTTCGCGGTTCCACAGAGCGTCACTTCGCTGCGGTATTGCGTCACGCGGTTCCATCACAGATGCCAATTACAGCAGTGTGACAAAAGCCTGAATGGAAAGGACCAAAACTCTTTCCAGTCAAAGTGGCGGCAGCGTCACGGAGGGCAGCGAATGGTTCCATCTGATCCCTTCGGGGACTCGGCCTCAGGGTTGGTTTTGGCATCTGTGACAGAAACGCCTGAAGGATCTCGGTGTAGTCATAATGCTCCATACTCTACATGGGGAGAGCACAGAGGACACGGACCACCATCCACATCATCCCCCCCTGCGTGTGCGGCCCTTTAACAACCAGCTCCTGAAAAGATATCCTATCCTGCAGTCACCTCCAGAGCTGCCTCACTAGTCTGCAGTTACACCATGCTGTATACTCCAGTCACATCCACAGCTGCAGTCACTAATAACATCCCATATCCAATCACACATCATATCACAGAACATATCAGACATCATATTGCACACATCATATTATATCCCATGTATCACATAAATGTGATTGTTCTCAGTCATCCTGCGTATGTCATGCATACGTTATACTCACTAAAGAAAACGCATTGACTCCCCACGTTGTGACATAGTGTCCTCCAGGGGAGCGGCGGCAGCGACACACGGGACTCCAGAACAGTAGATGAACTCACGTCAAGCTTTATTTTTCCAGCACAGCAAACAAAATAGTGTCCTTCAAGGTAGCATAGGCACCGCGCAGGGTGCTCAAGTCCATACAAAGCATAAACACAGTTTGCACCATCCCAAGTGCTCAGAGGTTTCCTCCTCAGGCTGTCCGGCCCTGACTAACCCGGAGCTGTAGTCTCTTATGCTCCAGTAACAGGGTCAGGGCCTACAGCTGTGGTTCCTGAGAACCAGAGTGAAGCTGTGGACTGGAGCGCCACCCTGTCCAGACTAACAGCCGGGGAGGAAGGTATACTCCATCCACAACTACACCCTTTAACTGTCTGCTTATCCCCCACTCTTCTCCAGACCGGAGGGCTGGGTCTTCTTGGTGATCAGACAATGCACCCTAGACAGGGCATCAGCATTACCTTGTGATTTGCCTGGTCTATATTCAAGGGTGAACTTGAAGTTCTGAAGTGAGTGAAACCACCTCGTCACCCTCGCATTCTTTTCCTTATTTTGCTTCATCCAGGTCAGGGGGGCATGGTCTGACACCAATTTGAACTGTCTCCCCAAGAGATAATACCTTAACGTTTCTAGTGCCCATTTTACTGCTAAACATTCATGTTCAACAATAGCATAATTCTTCTCCGCAGGAGATAGCTTCCCGCTTAAATACAGTACTGGATGTTCTTCCCCATTTATGGACTGGGACAACACTGCACCCAACCCTACATTAGAAGCATCCGTCTGCACAATGAACTGTTTTGAGAAGTCGGCCGTTATCAATACTGGCCGTTGGCAAAGGGCCGACTTTAAATTTTGAAAGGCCTGCTCGGCCTCGGCTGACCATGCCACCATTACCGACTTGCCCCCTTTTGTCAAGTCTGTAAGTGGTGCTGCCAAGGAGGCAAAGTTAAACACAAACCTACGGCACTACCCGGTCATTCCTAAAAAGGCCCTGACCTGTTTTTTTGTTATCGGTCTAGGCCATGCCTGTATGGCCTCTACCTTGTTGACCTGGGGTTTAATGAGGCCATGGCCAATAACATAGCCAAGGTACTTGGCTTCCTCCAGGGCTACTGCACATTTTCCAGGGTTTAAGGTTAAACCTGCCCCTTTTATGGCATCCATGACCGCCTGTACCTTCCCAAGGTGACTCTCCCAATCGGTACTATAGACTACGACATCGTCTAGGTATGCCAAATGTATGAGTAGGAACTGGCAGCACTTCAGGATGCAGTAAAATCAGATGATCTTTATTTTCCCATCACCCAAAGACAGCGACGTTTCAGCTTATAGAAGCCTTCCTCGAGCATCCTGAAGTGCTGCCAGTTCCTACTCATACATTTGGGCTTTGGCTTTGGAGGTTTTGGTTTGGATCTCCTTACTGGTGATTGCACACAGGTCTGATCCTTATTGGAAGAATTATTTATGCTGCTGATTCAACTTTTCTTTCTGATACATCGTCTAGGTACGCGGCAGAATAGTTATGGTGAGGCCTCAAAATCCGATCCATTAACCTTTGGAAGGTAGCAGGCGCTCCATGTAACCCAACTGCATGTCTCTGTACTGAAACAGGCCCTCTGGGGTTGAGAAGTGCCGCCCGTTTTCTCTTTGGCCGTGTCAGTCAGAGGTATTTGCCAGTACCCTTTGGTGAGGTCAAGTGTGGTGATATATCTGGCATTACCCAGTCTCTCAATTAATTCATCCACCCTGGGCATGGGATACGCATCAAATTTGGGGATTTCGTTTAACTTCCTGAAATCATTGCAGAACCCCCAAGTACCGTCCGGTTTGGGAACTAACACAATGGGGCTTGACCACTCGCTTTTTGATTCCTCTATCACCCCTAATTCCAGCATGCGTTTAACCTCGGTAGAAACCGCTTCCCTACGGGCTTCTGGAATCCTGTGCAGTTTCAAGTTTACCTTCATCCCGGGTTCAGTTATGATATCCTGTGTTATGACGTGTGTACGACCGGTGAGAGAATTTGTCTCTGTTCCTCTGCAGGAACTCTTTCTGCCTCCGGCCATTGTCACACACTGAGAGGGCCTCACCTACTCGAACATCGGGCAGGGAGGGCTGTGGCCTATCCCTCCTGATGCTTGAGGTAGCCAAAGCTTCTCTGTCCTTCCAAAGTTTTATTAAATTAACATGGTACACCTGATACGGCTTCCTTTTCCCCGGCTGGTGCACTCTATAGTCTACGTCGCCTACCTTCTCAGCGATTTCGTAGGGACCCACTAAATCCATCCCAATTCTCACAAAGGAAACCTCTATAATAGGGAGAGGCACTAAGGGACTGCGAAAGTGCGACACAGGAGCGGTGCTCTGACAGGTGGGGCACGACTCACAGTACTCTTTTATGTCCTTGTAGACCCCTGGCCAGAAGAATCTTTGAAGAATTCTATCCTGGGTTTTATCAGTTCCTAAGTGTCCTCCTAATACATGGTTATGTGCCAAGTCTAGCACCTTGTGCCTGTACAGCTTCGGCACGACCAACTGTCCCACCATTTTCCTGCTTATTTTTGTTACTCTATACAACAAGCTATTTTTTATGGCATAATAGGGGAACCATTGGCCAGAACCCGGTGCCTGTAACACACCATTTATTGGTATTAGCGTATCTTGACGCCACCAGTAGCCAGGGGCTTGACAGGAGGAACATGGCAGCATTAACATCTAATAATGTAAGTGTAATAAAACATGCTATCCAGACCCAAAGGTCCCCTGCTCACATTTGCCGGCCTCAGCGCTTGTGTTCCGCTGCGTGGATGGTCAGATGTTCGCGGCTGTGGCACTCACAGCTACTGCACCGCTGCTATGACAGTGCGGTCCGTGGTCGCCGTTCCCCCGCTGCGAGATGCCACTTCTTCGTCACCGCCGTGACAGAGAGATGCGTGCCAGCCGCTCCCTCGCTGACAGCTGGCGGCCTGAGCGGTTATGCTCCGCCGCTGGAGAAGCCACATTAGCTGTGTGGGGGGGGAAGAAGCTGGCAGCGTGTTCTTCTGCACTGGCCGGTCACCAGATAACACCGGATAATCCCCCCGGCCATATTGCCTCCCTGCTGCCGCCAGTATGTGGAACTCACTTCGGATGCGGGTGGGGGTGCCTCTTGTGTAGCGACACTGGCAGGCTCCTGTGCAGCCAATCAGGTACAGGGGGCGTCACCCCCCTGTCAATCTTGACTCCACCAGTACTTCCTGGTGGTGTCAAGATATACTAATACCCCATTTATCACTACAACATTTTCTTTGGCATTGATAAGAGGGGGATCCCTTAATTGGGTTGTCCCAAAGTTCCCAGGCGCATCCTCCAGATCAGACACCTCCTGAACCAAAGTGTGAACTTCCTCCTCAGCCTCATCTCCAGCCAAGACCTGTAAAGGAAAGGTTACATTCTCTGATTCAACGTCCACATTGACCCGCTTTCCTGCGGAGGGGTAAGGTCAGCTGGGTTTGCATCAGTCTCTTTAGAAGGGGTTGTCATTTTCCGCCACAAGTCCCAGAATACAGGAAAATCGCGTCCCAATATCACGCTGTGCATTAACCCTTTGACAACACCTATATTGTAGGTCATGGTTCCGACATAGGTCTCAAAGTTACACTGGGCCATAGGATACACCCTTGTATCACCATGTATACACACCACACTCATGTGCTTACCGGGTATGAAGCCTTCTGCTACCAGGCTGGCATGCACTAAGGTGACCAGGTTACCCGCATCCAGTAGAGCCTCCACAGAATGGTGGTTTACACTTATGCGACACAGCTGCGGCTCAGTCTTTAGTCTCTATGAGGCATTGCAAACCGTTCGTGCGAGCAAGGACCGCTGCCAAGCACTGTCACACTCCATAGGCTCATTGGTCACGGGGCACTGAGCCAACACATGCCCAAGCCCCTGGCACCTCCAGCACCTCAAAGACCCTGGTTTTCACTGCTTAGGAGACTGGTTGGGGCTTTCAGAGCCTTTCAACTCCAATGGAGCCCTCTCTGGTGGTCCAACCTCCTTACCGCCAGGACACTGCTTCCCTCTGGCAACCAGTGGTCTCTTACCCCTTGCAGGTCTAGTAACAGGGGTCTGCACAGAATGGACGCCCCGGAGGTAGTTTTCCATCACGGTGTAGCTGTAAGGGGCTTACCTTAGTAGTGGGTACAGATACAAGAAAACCTGAGCTATATGCATAGTTCCCTGATGTACTGTAAACTACAATTCCCAACATTCCTAGAGAGCGTCAACTGAGCATGCTCAGGGGACTTTTTTTTGTGCTGCTCTAGGCAGTTTTGGAGTTGTGCTCTGCAGGGCTGTGCGGAGCTCGGGCTGCTGGAGATAGAAACTTCCCATGAGGAACAAGAGACCAGATCTTCAGCACACTCAGAAAGCTAGACAAGCCTGACAAGAGATATAAAGACTGGAGATCGCTGATACAGAGTGCTGGACTGGGCTAAGATCTGCAAGGGGAAAAGAGCTTAAAGGGGTTGTCCCGCGAAAGCAAGTGGGGGTATACACTTCTGTATGGCCATATTAATGCACTTTGTAATGTACATTGTGCATTAATTATGAGCCATACAGAAGTTATTCACTTACCTGCTCCGTTGCTGGCGTCCCCGTCTCCATGGTGCCGTCTAATTTTCAGCGTCTAATCGCCGGATTAGACGCGCTTGCGCAGTCCGGTCTTCTTCTTTTCTGAATGGGGCCGCTCGTGCCGGAGAGCGGCTCCGTGTAGCTCCGCCCCGTCACGTGCCGATTCCAGCCAATCAGGAGGCTGGAATCAGCAATGGACCGCACAGAAGCCCTGCGGTCCACCGAGGGAGAAGATCCCGGCGGCCATCTTCACCAGGTAAGTAAGAAGTCACCGGAGCGCGGGGATTCAGGTAAGCGCTGTGCGGATTTTTTTTTAGGTCCCTGCATCGGGTTTGTCTCGCGGGACAACCCCTTTAACCCTTCATTTACTGTGGAGCAGCAGGGGCACCTACCTGCATTAACCTAGGTGTTGAAGAAGGTGCTGACTTCAGAATTCACTGCCTGATCGTTTTGGGAACTTCCAGTGATGACATTACACTTGTGAGATGAGAAAGGGATACGCCCAACTAAGTACGACTGTGCTAGCACTCTGATCGTCGGTGGACACGTGGTAGCTTCCAGAACTTTCTTCCTATACAAGCATCACGCCACTAGCAGTATTCAGTACAAGACTACTGCACCTATCTGGACAGTAAGGGGGGAGGGGCTCCTGCCAGATCATAAGAGTGCCTTGGCCAAGAGGTGGTTATTTGCACTGTGTATGGGTTATGTGTTATATCTGCACTGTGTATGGGGTTGTGTGTTATATCTGCACTGTGTATGGGTTGTGTGTTATATTTGCACTGTGTACGAGTTGTGTGTTATATCTGCACTGTGTAGGGGTTGTGTGTTATATCTGCACTGTGTAGGGGTTGTGTGTTATATCTGCACTGTGTATGGGGTTGTGTGTTATATCTGCACTGTGTATGGGGTTGTGTGTTATATCTGCACTGTGTATGGGGTTGTGTGTTATATCTGCACTGTGTACGAGTTGTGTGTTATATCTGCACTGTGTAGGGGTTGTGTGTTATATCTGCACTGTGTATGGGGTTGTGTGTTATATCTGCACTGTGTACGGATTGTGTGTTATATCTGCACTGTGTACGGGTTGTGTGTTATATCTGCACTGTGTATGGGTTGTGTGTTATATTTACACTGTGTACGAGTTGTGTGTTACATTTGCATTATGTATGGGTTACGTGTTATATTTGCAGTTACATTGCCTTTGCTATGTGCTGGATCATATTTTCCTCCAGCAGGCTTCGGGGTATTATGTAGCTTCCAAATTGTATAGTGTGCACACATTATTGACCAGATCAGACGTAAGGTATCAGTCTAAGCTGGGAGAGTCTCTACAATGTGTAGAGCCTCAGGCTTTTTATTATAACACATGACACCTGCCCTTTAATGGGCGTGCAACAGATTACATCAGTAACATATAAGATTCTCATTTGTCGGATCATATAGAATCTCCCGCCTCTCTGCCCACCCTTCCTCAAGTCCGATGTAGCTTGGACTTTGTCTTCTTAGCATGCAGGCAACCTTAAGGAATTCCTGTGTACGTGACAACTCATTGTTTAAATAACTTCAGTGTGGGGGGTGGAAAAGGGCTAGGAAAACACTCAGTATTGAATACAGGTATACATATAACACTATGACCTTTAACTCTTAGAGGCTGCTTGTGCAACTTATGTACTCAGCTAACATTACATCACACATCTTTCACCATGCCATTGTCCAGCAAATACCATGATGAGATTGTGTGGCCATTAACCTCCACAAAGTTAAAAGTCATTGCAGCTGCGTAATACATCTAGTTTAGTACAAATCGATAGACATTTTATGCTGACTAATCATCATGTGTATCACAATACCCCCTTAAAATGTCTATCCTCTAACTCTCCATCTAATTTTCACAGTTCTCTGCGCGTGAGCCTATAACTGGAGCGCGTTGAAGGTTCATTTTAGAGTCTTCAAGGGGGTGTAGGACTTGTCCACTCCTTCTGGGGATGCATCCAGCGAACTCATTGTGGGAGTAGCTTTTCCAGCATCCGTTTCACATTTCTCTCTGACACAGGGGATAACACAGCAGACTAGAACGAAAAAGATAATCATCAGTTCACCTACAACAGCGACGCCCGTCTGTGCCAGGATCCTTTACCACCCGCTCATCTATGGCGAGTGCTGGTCCCAAAGGTTAGCTCTTTTTAGTTAGTGCGGTCAGCTTCTTAATTTACCTGCGGGTCATGTGTCGTCTGGGATGTAGGTACAACAAGTCTCCCCTATCCTCTTACAGACACTCCCCTTTTTAGCTAAAATCATATCTAAGGCCATTCTATTTTGAAAAGTCATAGTCGAGGTAGGTCCTATTGGTCGACTAGTCCCTATAAGGCGTCTCTAGTATAATTTATAAACCACTGCTAATTATAATAAACATAATTAATCCAATCAACGTTTATTTACCATAATGATCAGGAAAATGGACTCGAATCTAGTTTTAACTTGGTCTCTAATTTTTAAAACTTGTCAGGTACCCCCCTTGGCTATCCTATGACGTCAATGTACACGTGTAGATCAAAACTACCACCAGGGGTCTCTCTTCTCGCTCTAGTATAATGTTACAATACTAGTAGTGTGCACAGGTACGCACGGCCTGGGACTCCCTAATCTTCACCCACACCAATGTCCCTCCTGGAGATAGTCCTAATGGTGAACACGTCCAGGTCGCCTGCACTGACCCTACACTACCTAGTGACAAGACTGGAAGGAACCGCCGTACCTATGCGGAAAACAAGGATAGACCAACATGACAGGATAACCACAAAACACAGCAGAGTTGGATCGAGATAAATTAACTATTGGGGGTAACCTCATTATCCTCAATGCTGTCTGACAGGATGTGGAGGAGCATAAGGGCTTTACTAAGGCACACTCCCCTGTCCAATTACCTTCCAGGCGGGTTCTCTATCTCATGTCTCCACAAAGCCAGTAAACGTCTCCTGAGGACTGGACCTGATTCTACATCCATTCCCCTCCTATCATACCGTAGGAGGAGCAATACCCGTTAGTGAGTTCCCCAAAAATCTCCCTCCACCCTGCCCATTTGCCTGGCAGGTGTAGTTTCCAGGGTAGTCAGTAATACTCTCCCCGGGGCGAGGCACTTGGGTGATTATGGGGTATTCCTTTTTCCACTTCTCACAAGCAGTGTGATTGGTGGAAATGTTCGTGAAGAGACTAATAAACCACTCTTCAGCATCTACAGGGAGATTTAGGGGGACCGTCCCCGAGTGTAGTTGGGCACTACCGCACACGCAACAGTTAGACTTGTTGCTCCTGTTAGCATTGTACCTCATCAACTCCAACCAGAGATTCTGGTCAGGGTAGCCAGTCGCTACTGTCAAGGTGTCGACAAAGGTAGGGTCGGCTATGATCATCATGTTCGTCAAGGTCTTTGTCTCACGGCGGAGGGGGTTAATTATGGGCACGGGACTAAGTGAAGGCTTCCATTCGGGTGCATCTACCATATCCCTTATTTTAAACTTCCCTAAGGGATCTGTCCTCCCATACCGGTATGTCCCCAAACAGTAAGTGCCCTCGTCCCTGGGCTTGGATTTTCTATGGTTAGTGTAAGAACCATATTAAAGCCAAGCAGCATACTAAGTTCAGCCTTCCAATACCTGCTATCCTTATTATTCTCAAGGAGGGTTATACGACTAATTAGGGATTTCCCGCTCTTATCTTTCTTATTTAAGGCACTTCGCAGTTTATATGACTAGTCTGTTCCTGCGTTCCATCCCACTAATCCCCAATAACGGCAGTCTTCTCCCCAGACATTATCAGTGGCGCAAACATATTGTATTCCCCGGGTATATACCGTATATACCGGCGTATAAGGCGACCCCCCAACTTTCACCTTATACGCCGGTAATACAGTGGAGAAAAAAAAAATCATTACTTACCTCCCCCAGCGTTCTGCGGCGCAGCTGCAGGCTGTCGCTCCCTCCTGGTCTCCGGCAGAGCATTGCTTTCTGAATGCGGGGCTTGAAATCCCCGCCTCCAGAAAGCTAATACACACGCCGTCAGCCAGTTACAGCCATTCAATGGCATCATTGAATGGCTGTGATTGGCTAAAACACACGTGGCTTCAGCCAATCACACTATTCAATGACATCATTGAATGGGTGTGATTGCTAACACACGTGCGCCTTCAGCCAATCACAGCCATTCAATGATGTCATTGAATGGCTGTAACTGGCTGACGGCGTGTGTATTAGCTTTCTGGAGGCGGGGATTTCAAGCCCCGCATTCAGAAAGCAATGCTCTGCCAGGGACCAGGAGGGAGCGACAGCCTGCCGGAGCGCGACAGAACGCCGTGGGAGGTGAGTACTGATTTTTTTTTTTGACACTTTTTTTTTGTATTACCGGTGTATAAGACGACCCCCGACTTCAGAGCAGATTTTTCGGGGGTTAAAAAGTCGTCTTATACGCCGGTATATACGGTAAGTCATATAACCAGCTGGACTGAGCTGAATCTGGCCTGCGGTGGGATCTTGCGCCTAGACACGGGACCACAGTACAATAGTCGAAGGAATATGCGGCTACTTCAGCATTGGACGAGTTATACCAGAAGGTAACCATACCCTCATATTCTTCCGACTAAGGATTCCAGTTGCCACCCTCCTCTCTCACTAGCCCTAACCAGAGTAATGTCCTTGGCACAACTAAGACTGGTCTCCCGGATCTGAAGCTTTCTTACAGTATGAAGCGTGGATCCCTGTAAGTCTTTCGGCTAGTTTCACAGCTGTGGCAGTAGTCAGAAGCACCTGGTAGGGGCCATCAAATCGGGGCTCAGGGGGGTGCTTCCTGGGGAACTTCTTGACGCACACCCAATCCCCAGGCTGCAAGATATGTGTCCCAGTGTCTGCCTCTGAGTCTGGAAGAGAACACCTGTGCATAGGCTTTGGTTAGTTCTTTAACAACGGAAATCACATAATTAGTCAACACATCAGATTGTAATTGTAACTACTGAGGATAGTAACGACCTAGCCTGGGGGCTAGCCCAAACAATCTCGTAGGGAGATAATGTATAATCCCCCCTGGGTTCATATCTAACACTGTATAAGGCTATTGGATGACAGTCTTTCCAAAGTGGCGTCATTTTTAAGTATCTTACTTTTTAGCGTGCCACTACGTCTCTCCACCTTTCCACTACTCTAAAGGTGGTACAGTATGTAAAAGGCCTGGGATACACCCAGAGCAGACATGACATGTTACATTCACCTGCGAAGTTTATACCTCTGTCTGACTCTGAATCACTTCTGGTACCCCATATTCACAGTTTACCTCGTTCATGAGCTTCTTTGCGGTTACCTACTTGTTTGCCTTGGTAACAGGGTCAGCCTCCAACCTGCAAAGACATCAACAACAACAAGCACGTATTCATACTTCCCAACAAGTGGGAGCTGAACGTAGTCAATTTGCAATCCCTGAAATGGGTAGAGTGGTCCCGGCAAGTGTGATGTGGCAAATTTACTTCTGCCCTGACTCACCTATGGCATAGATCATGCTAAACTGGACAAATGATGCAGCAGCTAAAGAGAACCCAGAAGTCGCCCATCCTCTTTCAAGCGTCGTCGTCATTGCTGCTTTACTAGGTGGGTCTTTCCGTCCATCAGCTAGGCCATCATGGGATACAGGAACTGTGGTGGGCAAGTGCTGTTGACTGTTCACCACACGCTGACCTGTTTCTGCTGCTCCCATAGTAGTCCATTTATCCTTTCCTTCCTTGCTGGCTTGTAACTGTAAAAGTCTTTAGCATATCAAAGTCCAAATTTTTGTCAATGTCCAAAGTTTTTACCACTGACTCATGCTGTCAGTACCTTTCTTCTTTCTTCCACGGCTTGAGGGCCGCTGCCTTTACTGTGCTGTCGGCGAGGGTGTCGTCTCTCGCTTCTCCAGTGTAGGAATCGGTGCGAACTCTCAACTTTGTCAGGTAGAAGTAGGGCCTTCCATGAGACTCTGCACTGCTGCACCATTCTCAATTGGTTGTCCTGCTAAGGTAAAAACTGTCTGGCCTTCCATATTGGGCCGTAATCATGAGCTATGCCAGATGCATAGCAGGGGACAGTGTAAATGGTTGCCGTCTTACCTCTCGCCACTCTACTCGCCTCAGTGAGGGCCTTCAATTCCGCTTCTTGTGCTGAGACATGCGGAGGCAGAGCTTCTGCTTCTAGGACATCTTGTTGTGTGACCACTGCATATCCGATGTGGAGTCATCAATCCTCACCCTGGTACCATCTGCAAAAAGCTCAACATATACATTATCAACAGAGGTTCCGGTAACTGTTTGCATACCTGCAGTTTCTTACTGTATTAGTACTAGATAATCGTGTTGATGTTCTATTTCACATGGATCAGAATCTTGTAGCACAAAATCATTTATTTATTTTTTTTAAACCCAATAGCTGATCTACAACACCTAGATCATCTATGACCCAGATCACCTATGCCTTCCTACTCCTTTACTAAATTCCACCTCTTATATCCCTCGTATATCACAATGCACATTAACACTACAAAATACAAGACAAAGGGAACAGAAGGGTTAATTGGGAAATGCTTTCAGTGGCTTAACTTCAGTCCACTCTACCCTCCCCCAATAATAAACACTATACATTGTTTAAACAAGACCTTTTGACTACACATAAGGACTGACGATTATATTCAGTAACAGAGACCTCTGGAGTTTCCAGCCAACGCAACATGGCGGCTATAATTCCAGTGTATACCTTTTCACATATGAGAACATAACATGCTCAATCATACAAGTAAATATGCCGTTTTTAAACCCTGCGTATCCCTCCTCGCATATGAGAGCACATAACACGCTCGATCATACCGGGAATACGCGTATTTTAAATTTTCCTGACCTCATACTAGTTACCTAGGAGTACGTGGCTCGCGCCCTCAGGCTTAAACAGCCAAGTCCGCCCTTCTGACACATTAACCCTCACAGAATTTATCTCTTGGTCTTGTATACACAATCTTTAACCGTCTCAGAGATAATATACACAGCATACAAAATACCCCTTAGACAGGATAAAACTGTGTTTTTTTCTGAGTAGAAAGAACTATATTACCTGCCTTTCATTGATTTATCACTCTGGATCAGAAACAGGCAGATTAGCAGTTAGAAATCAGCTTACATCGGTAGATTTACATAAAGCAATCTTACCGTGTTCTGTAGATTTTCGGGCCCCTGAGTTCTGCGTGCTATCTGCCGATCTCTGTATTTTTCCAGAATGAAAGAAATCAAAAATCTCTACTCGGCTCACCCAGGAGATGCCAATTTGTGCTGGATCATATTTTCCTCCAGCAGGCTTTGGGGTATTATGTAGCTTTCAAATTGTATAGTGTGCACACATCATCGACCAGATCAGACGTAAGGTATCAGTCTAAGCTGGTAGAGTCTCTACAATGTGTAGAGCCTCAGGCTTTTTATTATAACACATGACACCTGCCCTTTAATGGGCGTGCAACAGATTACATCAGTAACATATAAGATTCTCATTTGTCGGATCATATAGAATCTCCCGCCTCTCTGCCCACCCTTCCTCAAGTCCGATGTAGCTTGGACTTTGTCTTCTTAGCATGCAGGCAACCTTAAGGAATTCCTGTGTACGTGACAACTCATTGTTTAAATAACTTCAGTGTGGGGGGTGGAAAAGGGCTAGGAAAACACTCAGTATTGAATACAGGTATACATATAACACTATGACCTTTAACTCTTAGAGGCTGCTTGTGCAACTTATGTACTCAGCTAACATTACATCACACATCTTTCACCATGCCATTGTCCAGCAAATACCATGATGAGATTGTGTGGCCATTAACCTCCACAAAGTTAAAAGTCATTGCAGCTGCGTAATACATCTAGTTTAGTACAAATCGATAGACATTTTATGCTGACTAATCATCATGTCTATCACAGCTAACTTCTTCTAAACTGAATTTCTTGCAGTCTATAAAAATCCCAGATTTATTACCTGTGTACTTTGCCTCCACTTGCTGTGCTGTATCTGAGCGCTTGTCGCACCCTACCTGCGATCTTACATAGCGATCGACCACTTCTACCAGCTGGTTAGCCTTAGGCCACCCATGGCTGACCCAGCTTTGCAGTCTGCCAGCAGGGCACAGGTATAACGGTCAACCATGACCTTGTCAACCATCTGGGTGGGTGTGCAAATGTCTGGCTCCAGCCACTTTTTTACCAGATGATAAAGGTCAAACATCTGTGACCTGGCTGACTGGTCGGCCGTGTAGCCCCAATTATGCACTCTTAAGGCCCGGACCGCCGCTGTAACACCCAGACAAGCCAGGATCTCTGCCTTTAATCTGGAGTTGTTGCTTACCTCGTGGGCACTGAGATCATGATATGCTTTCTAAAGTTCTGCCGTGAGGAATGGTGCTAGAACCTCGACGCACTCAGCCTTGGGTAGGTTCTCTCGTTCGGCGGTTCTTTCAAAGACGGTCAGATAAGCCTCAACATCATCATGGGGAGTCATCTTTTGCAGGAACTTCTGCACTGTCTCCCTAGGCTGGGTGTTTCAGCAGAACATCCGTCAGCTGATCCATTCGTGCCAATAGTTCCTCCATAGCCGGAGTTGGCACTTGCATCGCGGTCGCCGGCTTTATCCAGGACATCCAGGTGCCGCGCCGTTGCCCTCAGCAGCCGGGATTGCTGCCCGCATCCGAAACACCAATTGTGATATAGTGTCCTCCAGGGGCTACATACTGTACTCCAAAACAGTAGATGAACTCACGTTGTAGTAGACATGATGATTAGTTAGTGTAAAATGTCTATTGATTTGTATTAACTAGATGTATTACGCAGCTATAGTGATTGAACTCTGTAGAGGCTAATGGCCGCATAATTTCATTATGGTAATTGCTAGACAATGGCATGGTGAAAGATGTCTGCTATAACATTAGCCTGATATAAAGCTCCTCTGCAGCCTCTAAGAGTTAGTCACATTCCTATACTGAAGAACTGTATCCACTTTGGGCGTCTTCCCAGCCCTCCCCCCACCCTCAACTTCTGAGACAAAGAAACTACTTTTGCTTGACCACATGTTGAAGGGACAAAGACTGGCTCATACACTGGATTTGAGAGGGGTGTGGGGAGGGGCGGGGGATTCTACATGGCCCAATGAATGAGAACTATATTTGTTACTGATGCAATGTGTTGTACGCCCATAAAGGGCAGGTATTATGTGTTTCAATAAACCTGAGGCTCTGAGCATTGTACGCCCAGATCCAGTTTAGACCTGAGACTTATAACTTGTGTCTGACGTGGTTGTTATAAGGCGTGCACATGCCATACTACACAATTTGGAAGCTACAGAATGCCCCGAAACCTGCTGGAGAAAATACCATCCAGTTCAATGTCAAGCTTTATTTTTCCAGCACAGCAAACAAAATAGTGTCCTTCAAGGTAGCAAAGGCACCAGATAGGGTGCTCAAGTCTATACAAAACATAAATGCAGTTTGCACCATCCCAAGTGCTCAGAGGGTTCCTCCTCAGGCTGTCAGGCCCTGACTTCCCGGAGCTGTAGTCTCTTATGCTCCAGTAATGAAGTCAGGGCTTACAGCTGCGTTTCCAGAGAACCAGGGTGAAGTTGTGGACTGGAGCGCCACCCTGTCCATACTAAGAGCCGGGGAGGAAGGTATACTCCATCCACAACTTCACCCTTTAACTGCCTACAGCGTATTAAGGGTGCGATATACACATGTGTAATAAGCAGTGACAATACACCCGTGTGAAGGAGCCCTTATATTGTGGCGTAATGCTCTAAGTCCCCTTTGTACTAAAGTGCAGCCACCAATGTCTCCTGTATTGAGCAGCAGCTGGCGATGGCCTGTAATGAGGCACCAGCCACAGACACCCCAATATTGTGGCCCTGGCTGCCATACTCGTGACCTACTATAGTCAGGGGCCCCAGAGCAAAACTCAGAACACCCCCAGCAAGAAAATGTGAGTGTGTATATATATATATATATATATATATATATATATATATATAGTATGAAAGACCATCTTTATAACACGATGGGCTTAGATACAGTGGGCTTGGATGCAGTGACCATATAAAAGTCAGATTCCATGTCTACACAGTGATAGTGAGTGCAGTGCTGTTACCTCCAGTGATCACAAATGGTGTTTCCTTTGATTTGGTGACATCTGCTTTAGTTTTACTGAATGCAGATCACCATGAAGAATTTTTTTCAGCAACAGTCTATCCTGACGCTACCTCTCAGTACCTCCACACAACTAATGTCCCCTTCTGTGGCCCCACAAAGTACAGTAAAAGTCCTCTTCTGTGCCCCCCTCCTTAGATACAGTTGCTCCCTCTTTGGTTATCTTAGATGTAGCTCCTTCCCTCTGCCCCCACTATTAGTCCCTGCTGTGACTGCCCCATTAGATACAGTTGCTCCCTCTGCGTCCCTACTATTAGTCCCTGCTGTGACTCCCCCATTAGATACAGTTGCTCCCTCTGTGCCCCCACTATTAGTCCCTGCTGTGACTGCCGCATTAGATACAGTTGCTCTCTCTGTGTCCCCACTATTAGTCCCTGCTGTGACTCCCCCATTAGATACAGTTGCTCCCTCTGTGCCCCCACTATTAGTCCCTGCTGTGACTCCCCCATTAGATACAGTTACTCTGTCTATGTCCCCACTATTAGTCCCTGCTGTGACTCCCCCATTAGATACAGTTGCTCCCTCTGTGCCCCCACTATTAGTCCCTGCTGTGACTCCCCCATTAGATACAGTTGCTCCCTCTGTGCCCCCACTATTAGTCCTTGCTGTGACTCCCCCATTAGATACAGTTACTCTCTCTGTGTCCCCACTATTAGTCTCCTGCTGTGACTCCCCCATTAGATACAGTTGCTCCCTCTGTGCCCCCACTATTAGTCCCTGCTGTGACTCCCCCATTAGATACAGTTGCTCCCTCTGCGTCCCTACTATTAGTCCCTGCTGTGACTGCCCCATTAGATACAGTTACTCTCTCTGTGCCCCCACTATTAGTCTCCTGCTGTGACTCCCCCATTAGATACAGTTGCTCCCTCTGTGCCCCCACTATTAGTCCCTGCTGTGACTCCCCCATTAGATACAGTTGATCCCTCTGCGTCCCTACTATTAGTCCCTGCTGTGACTGCCCCATTAGATACAGTTACTCTCTCTGTGCCCCCACTATTAGTCCCTGCTGTGACTGCCCCATTAGATACAGTTGCTCCCTCTGCGTCCCTACTATTAGTCCCTGCTGTGACTTCCCCATTAGATACAGTTGCTCCCTCTGTGCCCCCACTATTAGTCCCTGCTGTGACTCCCCCATTAGATACAGTTGCTCCCTCTGTGCCCCCACTATTAGTCCCTGCTGTGACTCCCCCATTAGATACAGTTACTCTCTCTATGTCCCCACTATTAGTCCCTGCTGTGACTCCCCCATTAGATACATTTGCTCCCTCTGTGCCCCCACTATTAGTCCCTGCTGTGACTCCCCCATTAGATACAGTTGCTCCCTCTGTGTCCCCACTATTAGTCCCTGCTGTGACTCCCCCATTAGATACAGTTACTCTCTCTGTGTCCCCACTATTAGTCTCCTGCTGTGACTCCCCCATTAGATACAGTTGCTCCCTCTGTGCCCCCACTATTAGTCCCTGCTGTGACTCCCCCATTAGATACAGTTGCTCCCTCTGCGTCCCCACTATTAGTCCCTGCTGTGACTGCCCCATTAGATACAGTTGCTCCCTCTGCGTCCCTACTATTAGTCCCTGCTGTGACTTCCCCATTAGATACAGTTGCTCCCTCTGTGCCCCCACTATTAGTCCCTGCTGTGACTCCCCCATTAGATACAATTGCTCCCTCTGTGTCCCCACTATTAGTCCTTGCTGTGACTCCCCCATTAGATACAGTTACTCTCTCTGTGTCCCCACTATTAGTCTCCTGCTGTGACTCCCCCATTAGATACAGTTACTTTCTCTGTGCCCCCACTATTAGTCCCTGCTGTGACTGCCCCATTAGATACAAATGCTCCCTCTGCATCCCTACTATTAGTCCCTGCTGTGACTTCCCCATTAGATACAGTTGCTCCCTCTGTGCCCCCACTATTAGTCCCTGCTGTGACTCCCCCATTAGATACAGTTGCTCCCTCTGTGCCCCCACTATTAGTCCCTGCTGTGACTCCCCCATTAGATACAGTTACTCTCTCTATGTCCCCACTATTAGTCCCTGCTGTGACTCCCCCATTAGATACAGTTGCTCCCTCTGTGTCCCCACTATTAGTCCCTGCTGTGACTCCCCCATTAGATACAGTTGCTCCCTCTGTGTCCCCACTATTAGTCCTTGCTGTGACTCCCCCATTAGATACAGTTACTCTCTCTGTGTCCCCACTATTAGTCTCCTGCTGTGACTCCCCCATTAGATACAGTTACTTTCTCTGTGCCCCCACTATTAGTCCCTGCTGTGACTGCCCCATTAGATACAGTTGCTCCCTCTGCATCCCTACTATTAGTCCCTGCTGTGACTTCCCCATTAGATACAGTTGCTCCCTCTGTGCCCCCACTGTTAGTCCCTGCTGTGACTCCCCCATTAGATACAGTTGCTCCCTCTGTGCCCCCACTATTAGTCCCTGCTGTGACTCCCCAATTAGATACAGTTGCTCCCTCTGTGCCCCCACTATTAGTCCCTGCTGTGACTCCCCCATTAGATACAGTTACTCTCTCTGTGACCCCACTATTTGTCTCTTGCTGTGACTCCCCCATTAGATACAGTTACTCTCTTTGTGCCCCCACTATTAGTCCCTGCTGTGACTCCCCCATTAGATACAGTTGCTCCCTCTGTGCCCCCACTATTAGTCCCTGCTGTGACTCCCCCATTAGATACAGTTACTCTCTCTATGTCCCCACTATTAGTCCCTGCTGTGACTCCCCCATTAGATACAGTTGCTCCCTCTGTGCCCCCACTATTAGTCCCTGCTGTGACTCCCCCATTACATACAGTTGCTCCCTCTTTGGTCATCTTAGATGTAGCTCCCTTCCTCTGCGTCCCCCACTATTAGTCCCTGCTGTGATTCCCCCATTAGATACAGTTACTCTCTCTGTGCCCCCACTATTAGTCCCTGCTGTGACTCCCCCATTAGATACAGTTGCTCCCTCTGTGCCCCCACTATTAGTCCTTGCTGTGACTCCCCCATTATTTCTAGCCCCTCACTCAGCAGGAGGACTCGCACAATGAGACAACCCGCTGCAGGCTTCTTTACAGGATGGCACCACATGGCCATGTGATGGGTCTGTCTGGTTGTACCGCGGTGTCTGTTGTTCTGTCGGAGCCTCTATAGTAGTGTGAACCAAGCCTACCAACATGCATTATTAATGTGATGTAGTCAGAAGGTAATAACGGCACCAGGAGGCACTAAATTCTGAAGCCATTTGGTTTATTTTATCCTGCCTGCTGCCCTCTTCACTGCTCCCCTCACTGGATCTTTATGCTTTGTTGCCGCTGTTCCTTGTCCTTCGTGTTGATGGAACCTCTCAGATCCCGGCTCGGGGGACTCACACTCCACCTCCTTGTCTTTCAGAAAATAGCAGTGACTCCTACAAGTACTGCCCGCCCGGGTGGCATCAGATAGGCAAGCGGTGTTACTACTTTTCTAGTCAGCAGAAGCCAAGGATTGATGCAGAACAGGACTGCCAGCAGAGATCAGCTACACTGGCCAGGGTGGAAGAGGAGCACTCTGCCCTGAAGGTGAGAGATAATGAAGTCCGCCCCACCATAAAGGGCTCAAAATCAGACAGGTGGAAGGAAATACCAGGTGAGGGGCATTGTGGGAGAAAATATCCATCATTCTCTGTGATATCAGAGGAACAGGGATCCCAATAGCTGAACATCACGTCCTAACAGCATGTGGTTAGATATCTATATAGAGACACTAGCTGAAACCCCACCTCGCCCAAGTTAATTTGATACAGGTGTTTACGTATTGTTTGCATGGACAAATTTATGTCGTCAAGGTTACCTTAGACTAACCAAGGAATAACACATGTATACATACAGAGGACCGTTAGATTCTCCTCAGGCTGCCTGTACCGATGTCCCTCTGCAGAATGTGCCACCCCTGCAACTCTCCTCATTTAGGACCTAGAGAATGCTTGCGCCAAATTTCACGCTTCTACGACACCGAGAAGTCACATTACATAGGGGTGCACTTACTTTTGCATTGAATAATCGAGTTGTGACCCCTTTAGCTTTCCTCTTTAGGACCTAAAGAATGGTTGGGCCATATTTTATGTTTACATGACACCTAGAAATAGGAGAATTAGATTTGGTACATTACACGGGGGTGGCAATACTTTTGCAATTAGCATTTTATTTTTGAGTTGTGACCTATTTACATTTCTTATTTAGGACCTAAAGAATAGTCCTGCTAAATGTCATGTTTGTACAACATTGGGATGCTAGACAATTAGATTTGGTACATTACACAGGGGTGCCAATAATTTTGTGAATAGCATTGAATTCTCGAATTGTGAGCCCTTTACTTTTCCTATTTAGGACCGAAAGAACACTTCTGCCAAATTTCATGTTTCTACGACATCGGGAAGTTATGATAGTTAGTGGTGAGTCAGTCAGTCAGTGAGTGAGGGCTTTCACCTTATATATATATATATATATATATATATATATATATATATATATATATATATATATATATATATATACACTACCGTTCAAAAGTTTGGGGTCACATTGAAATGTCCTTATTTTTGAAGGAAAAGCACTGTACTTTTCAATGAAGAAAACTTTAAACTAGTCCTAACTTTAAACAAATGCACTCTATACATTGCTAATGTGGTAAATGACTATTCTAGCTGCAAATGCCTGGTTTTTTGTGCAATATCTACAAAGGTGTATAGAGGCCCATTTCCAGCAACTATCACTCCAGTGTTCTAATGGTACAATGTGTTTGCTCATTGGCTCAGAAGGCTAATTGATGATTAGAAAACCCTTGTGCAATCATGTTCACACATCTGAAAACAGTCTAGCTCGTTACAGAAGCTAAAAAACTGACCTTCCTGTGAGCAGATTGAGTTTCTGGAGCATCACATTTGTGGGGTCAATTAAACGCTCAAAATGGCCAGAAAAAGAGAACTTTCATCTGAAACTCGACAGTCTATTCTTGTTCTTAGAAATGAAGGCTATTCCATGCGAGAAATTGCTAAGAAATTGAAGATTTCCTACAACGGTGTGTACTACTCCCTTCAGAGGACAGCACAAACAGGCTCTAACCAGAGTAGAAAAAGAAGTGGGAGGCCGCGTTGCACAACTAAGCAAGAAGATAAGCACATTAGAGTCTCTAGTTTGAGAAACAGACGCCTCACAGGTACCCAACTGGCATCTTCATTAAATAGTACCCGCAAAACACCAGTGTCAACATCTACAGTGAAGAGGCGGCTGCGGCATTTTGGGCTTCAGGGCAGAGTGGCAAAGAAAAAGTCATATCTGAGACTGGCCAATAAAAGAAAAAGATTAAGATGGGCAAAAGAACACAGACATTGGACAGAGGAAGACTGGAAAAAAGTGTTGTGGACGGATGAATCCAAGTTTGAGGTGTTTGGATCACAAAGAAGAACGTTTGTGAGACGCAGAACAAATGAAAAGATGCTGGAAGAATGCCTGACGCCATCTGTTAAGCATGGTGGAGGTAATGTGATGGTCTGGGGTTGCTTTGGTGCTGGTAAGGTGGGAGATTTGTACAGGGTAAAAGGGATTCTGAATAAGGAAGGCTATCACTCCATTTTGCAACGCCATGCCATACCCAGTGGACAGCGCTTGATTGGAACCAATTTCATCCTACAACAGGACAATGACCCTAAACACACCTCCAAATTGTGCAAGAACTATTTACAGCAGAAGCAGGCAGCTGGTATTCTATCGGTAATGGAGTGGCCAGCGCAGTCACCAGATCTGAACCCCATTGAGCTGTTGTGGGAGCAGCTTGACCGTATGGTACGCCAGAAGTGCCCATCCAACCAATCCAACTTGTGGGGGATGCTTCTAGAAGCGTGGGGTGCAATTTCTCAAGCTTACCTCAACAAATTAACAGCTAGAATGTCAAAGGTGTGCAATGCTGTAATTGCTGCAAAAGGAGGATTCTTTGACGAAAGCAAAGTTTGATGTAAAAACAATGTTATTTCAAATACAAATCATTATTTCTAACCTTGTCAATGTCTTGACTCTATTTTCTATTCATTTCACAATGCATGGTGGTGAATAAGTGTGACTTTTCATGGAAAACACAAAATTGTTTGGGTGACCCCAAACTTTTGAACGGTAGTGTATATATATATATATATATATATATATATATATATATATATATATATATATATGATGGCAGGAGGAGAGCACATGGTCCATCTAGTCTGATATCTATATAGAGACTTAGAAGATGATGGCAGGAGGACAGCACATGGTCCATCTAGTCTGATATCTATATAGAGACTTAGAAGATGATATCAGGAGGACAGCACAAGGTCCATCTAGTCTGATATCTATATAGAGACATAGAAGATGATGGCAGGTGGAGAGCACATGGTCCATCTACTCGGATATTTATATAGAGACATGGAAGATGATGGCAGGGGGAGAGCACATGGTCCATCTAGTCTGATAGCTATATACAGGCATAGAAGATGACGGCAGGAAGAGAGCACATGGTCCATCTAGTCTGATATCTATATAGAGACAGAGAAGATGATGGAAGGAGGAGAGCACATGGTCCATCTAGTCTGATATCTATATAGAGACATAGAAGATGATGGCAGGAGGAGAGCACATGGTCCATCTAGTCTGATATCTACAGTATATAGAGACAGAAGATGATGGCAGGGGGAGAGCACATGGCCCATCTAGTCTGATATCTATATAGAAACATAGAAGATGATATCAGGAGGACAGCACAAGGTCCATCTAGTCTGATATCTATATAGAGACATAGAAGATGATGGCAGGTGGAGAGCACATGGTCCATCTACTCGGATATTTATATAGAGACATAGAAGATGATGGCAGGGGGAGAGCACATGGTCCATCTAGTCTGATAGCTATATACAGGCATAGAAGATGACGGCAGGAGGAGAGCACATGGTCCATCTAGTCTGATATCTATATAGAGACAGAGAAGATGATGGAAGGAGGAGAGCACATGGTCCATCTAGTCTGATATCTATATAGAGACTTAGAAGATGACGGCAGACAATGTGCTCTCCTCCTGCCATCATCTTCTATCTAGTCTGATATCTTTATAGAGATACAGAAGATGATGGCAGGAGGAGAGCACATGGCCCATCTAGTCTGATATCAATATAGAGACATAGAAGATGACGGGAGGGGGAGAGCACATGGTCCATCTAGTCTGATATCTATATAGAGACATAGAAGATGATGGCAGGAGAAGAGCACATGGTCCATGTAGTTTGATATCTATATAGTGACATAGAAGATGACGGCAGACAATGTGCTCTCCTCCTGCCATCATCTTCTATCTAGTCTGATATCTTTATAGAGATACAGAAGATGATGGCAGGAGGAGAGCACATGGCCCGTCTAGTCTGATATCTATATAGAGACATAGAAGATGATGGCAGGAGGAGAGCACATGGTCCATGCAGTCTGATATCTATATAGAGACATAGAAGATGATGGCAGAAGGAGAGCACATGGTCCAATTTGTCTGATATCTATATAGAGACATAGAAGATGATGGCAGGAGGGGAGCACATGGCCCATTTAGTCTAGCATCTATATACAAACAGGGAAGATGATGGCAGGAGGAGAGCACATGGTCCATTTAGTCAGATATCTGTATAGAAACATAGAAGATGACAGCAGGAGGAGAGCACATGGTCCACTTAGTCTAGCATCTATATACAAACATAGAAGATGATGGCAGGAGGAGAGCACATGGTCCATTTAGTCAGATATCTGTATAGAAACATAGAAGATGACGGCAGGAGGAGAGCACATGGTCCATGTAGTCTGATATCTATATAGAGACATAGAAGATGATGGCAGGAGGGGAGCACATGGCCCATTCAGTCTAGCATCTATATACAAGCATAGAAGATGATGGCAGGAGGAGAGCACATGGTCCATTTAGTTAGATATCTGTATAGAGACTTAGAAGATGATGGCAGGAGGAGAGCACATGGTCCATGTATTCTGATATCTATATAGAGACATAGAAGATGATGGCAGGAGGAGAGCACCTGGTCCATCTAGTCTGATATCTATATAGAGACTTAGAAGATGATGGCAGGAGGAGAGCACATGGTCCATCTAGTCTGATATCTATATAGTGACATAGAAGATGATGGCAGGGGGAGAGCAACTGGTCCATCTAGTATGATATGTATATACAGACATAGAAGATGATGGCAGGAGGAGAGCACATGGTCCATCTAGTCTGATATCTATACAGATACATAGACGATGATGGCAGAAGGAGAGCACATGGTCCATCTAGTCTGATATCTCTATAGAGACATAGAAGATGATGGCAGGAGGAGATCACATGGTCCATCTTGTCTGATATCTATATAGAGACATAGAAGATAATGGCAGGCGGAGAGCACATGGTCCATCTAGTCTGATATCTATATAGAGACATAGAAGATGATGGCAGGAGGAGAGCACATGGTCCATCTAGTCTGATATCTATATAGAGACATATCAGACTAGATGGACCATGTGCTCTCCTCCTGCCATCATCTGCTATGTCTCTATATAGATATCAGACTAGATGGACCATGTGCTCTCCTCCTGCCATCATCTGCTATCTATATAGAGACATAGAAGATGACGGCAGGAGGAGAGCACATGGCCCATCTAGTCTGATATCTATATAGAGACATAGAAGATGATGGCAGGAGGAGAGCACATGGTCCATCTAGTCTGATATCTATATAGAGACATAGAAGATGACGGCAGGAGGAGAGCACATGGTCCATCTAGTCTGATATCTATATAGAGACATAGAAGATAATGGCAGGAGGAGAGCAGATGGTCCATCTAGTCTGATATCTATATAGGAACATAGAAGATGATGGCAGGAGGAGAGCACATGGTCCATCTAGTCTGATATCTATATAGAGACATAGAAGATGACGGCAGGAGGAGAGCACATGGTCCATCTAGTCTGATATCTATATAGAGGCTTAGAAGATGATGGCAGGAGGAGAGCTCATGGTCCATCTAGTCTGATATCTATATAGAGACATAGAAGATGACGGCAGGAGGAGAGCACATGGTCCATCTAGTCTGATATCTATATAGAGACATAGAAGATGATGGCAGGAGGTGAGCACATGGTCCATCTAGTCTGATATCTATATAGAGACATAGAAGATGATGGCAGGAGGAGAGCACATGGTCCATCTTGTCTGATATCTATATTATGACATAGAAGATGATGGCAGGAGGAGAGTACATGGTCCATCTAGTCTGATATCTATATAGAGACATAGAAGATGACGGGAGGGGGAGAGCACATGGTCCATGTAGTCTGATATCTATATAGAGACATAGAAGATGATGGCAGGAGGAGAGCACATGGTCCATCTAGTCTGATATCTATATAGAGACAAAGACGATGATGGCAGGAGGAGAGCACATGGTCCATCTAGTCTGATATCTATATAGAGATATAGAAGATGAAGGCAGGAGGAGAGCACATGGTCCATCTAGTCTGATATCTATATAGAGACATAGAAGATGACGGGAGGGGGAGAGCACATGGTCCATCTAGTCTGATATCTATATAGAGACATAGAAGATGATGGCAGGAGGAGAGCACATGGTCCATCTTGTCTGATATCTATATTATGACATAGAAGATGATGGCAGGAGGAGAGTACATGGTCCATCTAGTCTGATATCTATATAGAGACATAGAAGATGACGGGAGGGGGAGAGCACATGGTCCATGTAGTCTGATATCTATATAGAGACATAGAAGATGATGGCAGGAGGAGAGCACATGGTCCATCTAGTCTGATATCTATATAGAGACATAGAAGATGACGGCAGGAGGAGAGCACATGGTCCATCTAGTCTGATATCTATATAGAGATATAGAAGATGACGGCAGGAGGAGAGCACATGGTCCATCTAGTCTGATATCTATATAGAGACATAGAAGATAATGGCAGGAGGAGAGCAGATGGTCCATCTAGTCTGATATCTATATAGGAACATAGAAGATGATGGCAGGAGGAGAGCACATGGTCCATCTAGTCTGATATCTATATAGAGACAGAGAAGATGACGGCAGGAGGAGAGCACATGGTCCATATAGTCTGATATCTATATAGAGGCTTAGAAGATGATGGCAGGAGGAGAGCTCATGGTCCCTCTAGTCTGATATCTATATAGAGACATAGAAGATGACGGCAGGAGGAGAGCACATGGTCCATCTAGCCTGATATCTATATAGAGACATAGAAGATGATGGCAGGAGGTGAGCACATGGTCCATCTAGTCTGATATCTATATAGAGACATAGCAGATGATGGCAGAAGGAGAGCACATGGTCCATCTAGTCTGATATCTATATAGAGACATAGAAGATGACGGGAGGGGGAGAGCACATGGTCCATCTAGTCTGATATCTATATAGAGACATAGAAGATGATGGCAGGAGGAGAGCACATGGTCCATCTCGTCTGATATCTATATTATGACATAGAAGATGATGGCAGGAGGAGAGTACATGGTCCATCTAGTCTGATATCTATATAGAGACATAGAAGATGACGGGAGGGGGAGAGCACATGGTCCATCTAGTCTGATATCTATATAGAGGCTTAGAAGATGATGGCAGGAGGAGAGCTCATGGTCCATCTAGTCTGATATCTATATAGAGACATAGAAGATGATGGCAGGAGGAGAGCACATGGTCCATCTAGTCTGATATCTATATAGAGGCTTAGAAGATGATGGCAGGGGGAGAGCACATGGTCCATCTAGTCTGATATCTATATAGAGACATAGAAGATGATGGCAGGAGGAGAGCACATGGTCCATCTAGTCTGATATCTATATAGAGACATAGAAGATGACGGCAGGAAGAGAGCACATGGTCCATCTAGTCTGATATCTATATAGAGACAAAGACGATGATGGCAGGAGGAGAGTACATGGTCCATCTAGTCTGATATCTATATAGAGACATAGAAGATGATGGCAGGAGGAGAGCACATGGTCCATCTAGTCTGATATCTATATAGAGACATAGTAGATGATGGCAGGAGGAGAGCACATGGTCCATCTAGTCTGATATCTATATAGAGACATAGAAGATGATGGCAGGGGGAGGAGAGCACATGGTCCATCTAGTCTGATATCTATATAGAGACATAGAAGATGATGGCAGGAGGTGAGCACATGGTCCATCTAGTCTGATATCTATATAGAGACATAGAAGATGACAGCAGGAGGAGAGCACATGGTCCATCTAATCTGATATCTATATGGAGACATAGAAGATGATGGCAGGGGGAGAACACATGGTCCATCTAGTCTGATATCTATATAGATACATAGAAGATGATGGCAGGAGGAGAGCACATGGTCCATCTAGTCTGATATCTATATGGAGACATAGAAGATGATGGCAGTAGGAGAGCACAAGGTCCATCTATATTTTAATCGACTCGGAAAGAGGGTAGGATCCAGTGACTGTTCTTGGATAGACATGTCCAAGAAGGTTGGACATTATATTCTCAAAGCACAGTCATTAACAATCCTTAAAAGATGGAAGAAAAGGAAGCATTTTAAGAGACCAGGATGGATGTACACAGAACTCGCACACGTTAAAAAGGAACAAAAATATGTTTATTAGATGGAAAGAGAGGGGAATATCTAAAAGAAGGATAGTTTTATTAAAGCTCCATTAACCCTTCATTTATTATTGTTTTCAGGACATAATTAAGAGTTATTCCAGAGGTTTCTGGATCGGTTTACATAGGAATGACACAACATGGATGTGGCCAGACAAGACCATCAAGTGAGTCCCTTCAAGACGTGAAGGCAACTGACAAAATCTTGGAGCTTCAGACATGTATTGTGCTGCTACACCTAACAGTGTATATTGCACCTGCTACCCTAGACAGTGGGCTCCGAAAGTCCTCACACCCTCTCATTTTCTTACATGTTATTTTATGCCCCCATCATTCTGCACTCAGCACCCCATAATTACTATTTAACAACAGAACAGAAGAAATCTCTGTACGTTTTTTAAAACCACCATTCTGCAGTGACATAAGTATTCACACCTCCGTACTCAGTATTAGATGAAGCCCCTTTGGCAGTGATTACAGACCCCAGTCTTTTAGGGGATGATGCCACCAGGCTTGCACCCCTGGATTTGGGGGTTTTCTCTCATGTGTCAGATTGAATGGGAGCCGTCTGTGGACAGCCAATGTCAGGTCTCTCTAGAGATGTTCCGTTGGGTTGAGGGCTCTGGCTGGGCCACTCAAGGACTTTCACAGAGTTGTTCCCCCTCCTGGGTGGTCTTGGCTTGGCTACTGGGGTAATTATTTTGTTAGAAGGTGACCCTTCTGCCTGGTCTGAGATCCCTTTATGCTCTGGATCAGGTTGTCATTATCTCTATACTTTGCCACATTCAGCTTTCTATCCCCCTTGACCGGTCTCCCCTCCCCCAGCATGATACTCCACCACCAGCCTTCACTGTAGGTATGGTATTGGGCGGTGCCTGGTTTCCATTCGCCTTGACTGGTCTCCCTTCCCCCAGTATGATGCTTCACCACCATCTTTGGCGCTCAGCCAGAGTGACCATTGGGTTCTTGGTAACCTCTTACCCAGACCTTTCTGCCCCTTAGTCTGGTGAGTCGGTGGCTCTAGGAAGAGTCCTGGTGGATCTTGCATGTAAGAATTATGGAGGTTGCTGGGCTCTTGGTTACCTCTTTTACCAAGACCCTTCACTCCCTTAGTTTGAGAGGTCGGCAGGTCTAGGAAGACACCTGGAGACAGTCTCTGACTGTCTATGAGTGTTACTGACTGTATGCCTGTCCCTGACCATCCGTGAGTGTTCATTAATATACGCTTCTCTGACCTTCCATGAGTGTTAGTGACCATACTCCTGTCCTGGATGTCCATGAGTGTTAGTGACCGTACACTTGTCTATGACCGTCCATGAGTGTTAGTGACCGTACTCCTGTCCTGGACGTCCATGAGTGTTAGTGAATGTACGCCTATCAGTGACTGTCAATGAGTGCTACTGACCGTGCGGTCACTAACACTCATGGTCGTCCAGGACAGGAGTACAGTCAGTAACACTTACGGATGGTCAGGGACAGGTATATGGTCAGTAACACTCATGGACGGTCAGGGACTGGTATATGATCAGTAACACTCATGGACGGTCACTGATAGGCGTGTGGTCACTATCAGTGACTGTCCATGAGTGATACTGACCGTATACCTGTCCCTGATCGTGCATGAGTGTTACAGTGGGTCAGGGACAGGTGTGAGTGTTAGTGAGCGTACTCCTGTCCCTGACCGTCCGTGAGTGTTAGTGACCGCTCACCCGTCCTGACCGTCTGCATGTGACCGCATACGTCTTGCTATCTGAGGCTATATCTGCTGTGATTCAGTCATTTTCAGTCCCTGCTCGGACCGGATCGCGGCGTCCCATTGATGCCTTGTGCTTCACCGTTAATATTTGTTTCTCTACACTTCAGAGACTTCAGAGGAACGGATGGCCAGAACTGCGCCAAAGCGAGTCCCCAGCTGTCAGCGGAGGCGTGCAGAACCGCGCTGCCCTGGATCTGTGAAACGACCATCAGGACCTGCAGCTCCACGACCGAGGCGCTGCGCTGTCTGCAGCCGTTAAAGTGGGAAATAGGAGCAATAAGTATCTGAGGGAAGCTCCGCCTTCACATACAGCCAATCACCTATGTGGCATAAGTATGTGCCCCCCAGATAATTATAGTTATGTTAAAAACCCATTCAGATTACACGGGGGAAATCGAAGGTATCCCAGAATGCATCAATGTTCTCTAACACCATGTGACAAAAGTATGTGCCCCCCTGGGAATGCTGCACCTGTTTTTTCGCTCAATAAAGTCTCCTTATCCAAGGAGTTTTTCTAGTCTGCTTCCTGATTGCGTGGTTTACTGTCAGACGGCCAGATCTGCTCTAGAGCCGGCCCGCACAAGGGGCTCATGGACTTCTATGGAGAGTGGTGAGGGCTCTGTGTACATGACATGGCGGTATCGTTGTATACAGTATATGATGGCGTTGTGAGTACTGTATAGCGTATGGCTGGATTGTTACGGTCTTATTGAATGTACCGGATAGGGTCAGGTGACCGGGACGGACTAAGGCGGTAATTAATACTAAAGCCCTTCACAGAATAGACACATCAATCTACTATAACTTTATTGACTATTATTAAAAATAGGGCAGAACACGGGGTCAACCAGGTCAGACGTGAGTAAAGAGAGCGACGTGGGGTGCACCACATCCACATACATGGCCATCACAGTGCTGTGCTCATGTATGATGATCAGGAAGGGACTGCTATGGCATACGTTTACTCCTGGTATATGGGGGTACACTCGGATAATGGGGGCTCCCATTAGACCACGAGCAGCTCTTATGGTGCCATACAATGCTGTTGGATAACCAGATCCCTTGGGTCGGCCCAGTCAAATCCCAATATTTTTTGCTCACTTACTCAGGATGGATAGTCAGGGGTTTAAGATGAAGAAGAAATTGTGTCTTTTTTTCAATTTTTGAAATTGAGGAAAAATACATAATTTTTAAACTCCTTATTCATTCATTCATTCATTCATTCACTGCGTTTCCCCACTGACACTGCGGTTCATCAGGAATACCTAATGAGTCAAGGACACAGATTTGTATTCACTGTCCTAGAAAACACCAGCTGTGTAGGTAGGGTGTCAGAAGATGCCACTACCCAGATACAGGGCATAGCCCGTGGAGGTCAGCTGATATCATTTGCCACCACCCGTGTAAACGACCCTGAGTAGACAGTGGAAGTGTCAGCTTTAGAGTTGATAGCATGGAATATTGAGATATCTAGAACCTGGGTGAGTGGGGGTTCTAGGTCCAGGTTCTTCAGGATACTGAGCTGTACTATACAATATCCCATGCCAGTGTAGCACAGTTTCATTCAACCCTTGAAGATGACCAAGTGGTGTCAGAGGTCATAAAGATGTACGGCCAACGGGTTAATGTGGCCACAGGAAGCTTAATTCCCCTCAGCCAGTAATGCCCTGTTGAGGACCATCTCACACTGACTGGACTTGTGGTCAGATTAAACTATTTCCTCGTTAGCACCACGGTCGCTGCCTCTAACCCATCTATAGGTATTTAGAGTCGTTGGTCTCAACCTCCATTTTCTCGATTCCCCTCACTTGCCGCAGCCCGATGGCCTTCCTGTAAGTCTCATAGGAGTAGCACCTAAACTAAGGAGCAGAGAGCGGCGAGCATAGCCCTTGGCCCTGATGGTGGACCGGGTTATGTGAGGCTCTCCACAGACAGCCCTGTTTATGCCCCTGGGAGGAGGCATCAGGTTCCTGGCTCCAATAGCCATTTGGGTGGGATGATTTTAATCAGTGAGCCAAGTTTGTTGACCTGTCAGATAGATCCATCTGACCAATCAGCCCTGCAGAATGTGCTATATTTGAAATCCTCATGTAGCCCCACTGTCAAACACCATCAAGGTGCAGGACCATGGATTGTAGCTGTTCCGCATCGCCCAGTTGGTCATCTGGGGAAACATTTCTATTACCCTAGCAGCCGCTGTATACTAACGATAGCAGCATCATCTAGGGGCATGTCGGCGGCCGGGTGACACTGATGTCATGACGGCCATTGTGTGTAAGTACGTCAATATGCCAGCGCATCAGGTGGGGGCATGTCAGAGGCGAAGCGTCTCCCGTCTCCATGGCCACCCAGCGCCTCATGTTGGAGCGGTACATGGGGCAAATAACGGGACATTACATCATCATGGGTAGTGATCATCAGTCATATTAATGGCCTATTTCTATAAGCCGCCCGGCAGGCTGTACAGTATATCATCGCACCTACGGAGCACTCTTCGTATAGTGCGGTCTCTGCAGTCTATATTGGGAGGATGCAAAGCCCCATCAATACGGGAAGAGTGTTTAGATCAATCTCTCTCCAGGGGTAGGATATGTCCGAAGCACTTCCCGTAAATCACAGGAAACCATGTAATGTCTTTATTAACTCATCACCAGTCATATGGAATATATTACAGTCCTAAGCTCCAAAAGGCAAGCTCCAAGCTTACTGCCCAGCAATACAGATGGCCTTCTTCTAGTGATGGTACTTGGATGCTATATAGCACATATTATCTTGTCCTGTGTTTCTTATGTCAGTTTAGGCTAATGCATATATATACGTTCATATATCTCCCTTCATGAGGGCTGGCTAGCAGTAAGCGTGTTCATGTACACCATCAGGATGTGTTAGCCCCTGGTATCTGCCTCCCACACAGGATTCTCACAGAGCAGTTGTGTATTCTGATTGGGTAAGCTGCTCCCTTACTGATAATATTATATACCTTCTCCAAATTCTTTTACTTTTGATACTTTATTAACGTGTGAATTACCATATTTTTGTATCAACCATCCTGTATAGCTCTTTTTGTATACTCCTATTTTGTGATGTAACGCTTGTCCATAAAAGTGATTTTGTATTCCTTTGAATAAAGCAGAAGGGTATTAGAGACTGACTGATAACATGAGTGAGCTCAAATACATCATCATGCATGAAGCTTCTCATTAGAACCGATTTGGAGCAGACTGGTGAAATCTTCTGGAATATGATATTATTCCCATAACAGTCTCAAGATTGAGATGCCCCACTGGTGCGTTCATAGCAGCTCCCATAGCAGCTCCCATAGCAGCTCCCATCGCAGCTCCCATAGCGGCTCCCATAGCAGCTCCCATCGCAGCTCCCATAGTGGCTCCCATAGCAGCTCCCATAGCAGCTCCCATAGCGATTCCCATAGCAACTCCCATAGCAGCTCCCATAGCGGCTCCCATCGCAGCTCCCATAGCAGCTCCCATCGCAGCTCCCATAGAGGCTCCCATAGCAGCTCCCATAGCAGCTCCCATCGCGGCTCCCATAGCAGCTCCCATAGCGGCTCCCATAGCGGCTCCCATAGCGGCTCCCATAGCGCCTCCCATAGCAGCTCCCATAGCATCTCCCATAGCTGCTCCCATAGCGGCTCCCATAGCAGCTCCCATAGCAGCTCCCATAGCGCCTCCCATAGCAGCTCCCATAGCATCTCCCATAGCTGCTCCCATAGCAGCTCCCATAGCAACTCCCATAGCAGTTCCCAAAGGGGCTCCCATAGCCGCTCCCATAGCGGCTCCCATAGCATCTCCCATAGCCACTCCCATAGCGGCTCCCATAGCCACTCCCATAGCGGCTCCCATAGCAGCTCCCATAGCGGCTCCCATAGCAGCTCCCATAGCGGCTCCCATCGCAGCCATCGTCACTTAGAAGCAACAATCGTGAATCAAATAAAAAAAATCATCTTCATATAGAAGGTAAGTATCTCTCAGGGGAAGCAATTAAATGATAGACTCTCATTCAATCCATAAGGGGAGGTAGAGTTTAGTCCGTATACCCACCTTGCTTCTTCTTGCTCCAGTAGTCGCTCAGTATCGCCCCTTCTGACATCTCTTGTGACTAGCTGGATACCCTGGAAGCACAGAGCGTCGGGACTGCCTCCATGTTTGAACCATATATGATCGGCCACGGGGGCCAATATTCAGATATTACTGATATGGGCAAGTATGCGTCGCCTCAGTTGCGGTCGTGTCTTGCCCACGTGGGCATCGACAAGTCACCAGGTAAACCACGTTTGTGGTGCAGCAATTTAAAAAATCCTGAATTTCGTACTTTATCCCAGTTGATGCACTTGTGAAGTTCGGTCCCGTTGGTATACATGTGCATGCTGCACAGCCGCAGCACTTACGGGGCCCCAGTGGTTGTGTCCGAATTCAACCCCATAGTAACTGTGGCGCTAGGGAGGCTTTTAACAAGCCGTATATGGTGGTATTATTGAATGTACTGCCTCGCTGCCAGTGATATTCAGTGACCTCTGACCGAGACCATCAGAGCGAGCCGATCCCATGACTGCGGGTGAAGCCGGTGATAATATGGCGCGGTGGTGACGAACAGAAGAGTTATTTGTTCTACATTTAACTTGGCGCTTCGGGGGCGTTACATTTACGTTACATGATTCGCACTGTCGCACTACTAGCATAGCCTGCTCCGTGACCGTCTCCGTACTGCACAGCGCCGTTGGTGCAGGGTTCATCTCTGGCACCGTGATGCCGCCACTACTCTCCACCCCTCAGGTCTGCGGCATCTCACAGTCCTGGCTTCATGGACTGCAGGTGCCAGAGTACGTCCTAGACTGCAGGAGCTCCGCGTTACGGCTGACGCACACATCATTCCAGGTGCCATGTAAACCTCCTATAGGCACATAGTGCTGCCATCCCCGAGCCCCCCCCCCCCCCCCCCCAGACTCCTACTTCTTCCACACGGTCTGCTCTGAGGCCCCAGATCTTTGGGCCCTCTCATGCGCCAGTGTGTCGAGTGCTCACTCTGCTCCATTGCCGCCATGTCCCCCAATGCTCTGACATGGCGTCCCTCACTCAGCTCTACTGCTTTAATGGCGCAGATGTAATTTCTTATATAGTCAAGATGGCCGCTGGTAGTTTCACGAGAGGGGGTGGGGCTTCACTCGAGCGAGAGAGCGTTCTGCGAATATTCATTAAGGTGAATAAATGTTCTCTTGGAGCGTGACCATTTGCCAACACCTTCAAATGGACAACCTTACGTAGGCAGGTTCCTCCATCTTGCTTTTGGGTAAGAAAGGCTGCAAGTCCCTTTAACCCTTTTGTGACCAAGGGTGATTGATGCGCAGCGTCCAGGTCACATTCTGCAGCTCTGGAGTTCCCACTTTCAGACACATCTACTTCTTGGTTTGCAGGATGAGTTGTGTTTCTCAGCGGTGCCAATTAATATACCAGATAACATATTCAACGGCTTTGAAAAAGTCCTCAGTGAGGGGAGGGGGGTCCTGGATGCAGAGCAAGATGGCTGCACTGGAAGCCCGCTCTATCCGGGTGTCTACTGGAGTCTTCCAGTCGTCTGTACTCATCGCTAAGCCAGTACAGCTGACAGCCCTGGACCAGAGGACTATGACCAAGAGGAGGACAGGAGCCACAAGCACATGGTGGGCGCTCCCTCCTCGCGGCTGGAAACACTGTGAGACAGAAAGCTATGAGGGACAGCTCTGGGACCACGTGGGAGGCAGGGAGAGAACCGTGCACATGGCAGAGATGGCTCCCTCCCATCAACACAGGTTAGAGATAAAGCCATGCCGGGAGAGGAAGCCACCTCCGGGACACAAGAGAGGAGACCAGGGCAGAAGGAGAAGTGTCCCTGCATGATGGAAACCACCAGAACATCATTAAACAAGTGAATGAAGACAGCTTACCCGGCCCCAGGAGCAGAGGCGTCCCATACAGCGGCCAGTCAATGAGCACCCTCAGCCTCCCATGTCTAAAGGGAGTGAAGGGAAAAGGCTGCACACAAGACCCCCACAAGTCTGCATACAGATAATGGCGGACCCCGCCATAAGCCCCTGTCAGCAGCAACCAACCCCAGGAGTTAGCAGAGCAGACACACAGATCCACATCCACGGTGAAAAGGTTACAGACTCAGGTCCCTCTACATCTCAAAAAGGGAAGAATCGCCAAAGCGATAAAGAGTTACCATCTTAAAGGGGTTGTCTCGCGCCGAAACGGGTTTTTTTTTTTTCCATAGGCCCCCGTTCGGCGCAGGACAACCACAAGGGATGTGTTAAAAAAAAAAAACATATTACCCGAATCCCCGCTCTGCGACGTCTTCCTTCTTCCTTCTTCTTCCTTCACCAAGATGGCCGCCGGGATCTTCACCCACGATGCACCGCGTGTCCTTTCCCATGGTGCACCGTGGGCTCTGTGCGGTCCATTGCCGATTCCAGCCTCCTAATTGGCTGGAATCGGCACACTGATGGGGCGGAGCTACGCGATGACGCGTAGAAGGGGGCGGAGCCAGAACACAGCTCGTGCCTGGACCTAGGAGAAGGGGAGAAGACCGCACAGCGCAAGCGCGTCTAAAAAAGCAAGAAGACATCAGAATTAGACGGATCCATGGAGACGGGGACGCCAGCAACGGAGCAGGTAAGTGAATAACTTCTGTATGGCTCATATTTAATGCACGATGTACATTACAAAGTGCATTATTATGGCCATACAGAAGTGCATAACCCCACTTGCTGCCGCGAGACAACCCCTTTAAGTACCAGCCCAAATATCAAGCAAAACTCACATAAGCAGCACTTCCCCATCAACTAGCCCAGCCAAGCAGCACAGATTCCATCGCCTCCCAACCCTGCTCCTCACCCGACGTTGACTCACTTCATGCGATTACTGCAAGCAATCAGACTGCCTCAGAGGCCTTCCTGATGGAGGCAATACTCAAACTGCGCAGATCCACAGCAAAAGAAACCATGGCCACAATCTCTTCCAATGTTGACACCTTGAGGGAAAGAGTGGATCATGTAGAGTGCAAAATGGGAGAATTCGCCACAGCGCACAACTCTCATGATTCCCCAGAAGATGAATTGGAGGCCTTAAGATCAAAGTTAGTGGATATAGAAGATAGAAATCGCAGAAATAACCTGAAATTCAGGGGCATCCCAGAACCGGTGCATCCTGGAGAGCTTTCTGCATGTATAAGAAAGCTGATCCACACTGTGCTCCCGGATTGCACTTCCCAAGAATTGACTATTGATCGCACACATAGGCTACCAAACCCAAACATATACTGAATATCACGCCGAGAGATGGAATGGCATGGATTCATTTTTTCACAACTAAGGACCAGCTAATGCTCAAAGCTAGAAGATTGCCAAAGCTCCTGGACCCTTATCAGAATATCACATATACAAGGATCGATAAGTTCATCACCACCAGATGGGTCATACCTGACATAAGTCAGTCTAGTATTGGACAAATCACCTGCTCGGACCAGGCCCCGATAACCCCAACAATACAGACCCTGGAGTTCCCTAACAACACGTACATTTGGAAACCTAATACCTCCATAATGTTACTTAATCCAACACGGCACATTACTGCAGGTGAACTATGAATACTTTATCATGCATACAATCACTACAAGTAACGGCTTTTCTCTCAAAGCCTTCAGAAGATGCAAGAAAGAAAGACTTAAAGACATACAAGCCCTCTTAAATATCAGTAGTCTAGAGGAAGAAAGGAAGTCCAGGCCCTCCCCGCATACTCCCTCACGCCTTAAGGAGGCACATAACTCTCCTCGGAGCCACATGGCCCTTGATTTAGAAGAAAATGCAAAAAAACTAAAAATGAGCTATTACAACTTATAATAAAGCAAGTGAACTTCTAGTGAATCGGGTTACAACGGCCAGAAATGAAACCAGAATTCAACACATGAAATCCCAAAGCTCTGGCGATACAATCTTAAATCCCCACGCCATAGCTGAGGAGTGTCACCCATTATCACAATCTACAGAACTGAAAGCTAGATTCCAGCTCTCCACAACCCAGGAAGCAGCGAGAAATGATTTTCTTGGGGGACTGGACTCCGGTGCTCAGGAAAGATGTCACAGTGCTTGAGGGGTACAAAGAAGGGCAACTAAACTGATACATGGAATGAAGGGACTGGAATACCCAGAGAGGCACCAAAACTGGGATTATTCACCCCGGAAAAAAGACGGCTAAGGGGCGACCAAATAACTCTGTATAAATCCATGAGGGGACGATACAAGGATCTCTCCCGCGATCTGTTTATACCCAGGACTGCGACGGTAACAAGAGGGCATCCGCTACGTCTAGAAGAAAGCAGGTTTCATCACCAACACAGAAAGGGGTTCTTTACTGTAAGAGCAGTGAGACTGTGGAACTCTCTGCCTGAGGACGTGGTGATGGCAGGATCCATAGAGGAGTTTAAGAGGGACTGGATGTCTTTCTAGAGTGGAAGGATATTACAGGATATAGACATTAGGTGACCAGGCGGGTGTGTTGTCCGGGTCTTACAGACAGGTAAGAACTATTAGGGGTTGATCCAGGGATTATTCTGACCGCCATTATGGAGTCGGGAAGGAATTTTTTCCTCAAATGGGCTAATTAGCTCCTGCTTCTTGGGTTTTTTGCCTTCCTCTGGACCAACAAGGAGAATAAACAGGCTGAACTAGATGGACATTGTCTTCATTCAGCCTTACATACTATGTTACTATGACTGAGCCTACCTGGCTTATCAAAAGATCAGCTTATGGATCTCAATAAACCTTTTACAGAACGAGGGGTAAGTAGAGCCATCCCTAAATTAAAATTGGGAACATCTCCAGGGCCTGATGGTCTTTTAAATGAGTATATAAGACTTTTCCACTCCATACTCCTCCCACATCTATGGGACTTTTACCACTTGGCAATGGCTGGGGACGCATACTCTGAGGAAAATGTAAAAACCATAATTATAACCCTCTCAAAACCAGGCAAAGAACCAAACCCCACCAACAACTTCAGCCCAATGTCCCTGCTTAATGCTGATATAAAACTCCACGCTAGCTGGCCAGCAGCGGGAAAAGCCGCAGCATAAAGAGCTCCTGCATAGGACCATCTTTTTGGACCCGTAGCTCACTAATAATCCCCGAAAGGAGATCTAAAAGACACCCGAAGACCTTCCCCTGCCCCGGCGGATCTTTTTGAGCTGCAGCACAGCAGATTTGAGGCAGAGCGGGAGAGGGGCCTACCTGAACAGGTGAGACCACGGACTGAAGTGGCAAACGGGACGAGCGCGGAGGAGGCCCGGAAGCACTAGCAGGCGGGAGCAGAAGGTGCAGGAAAGCCGGGAGCTTTGCGGCGACCTGAAAGCAGTCCATTGGGAGGGGAGAAGGAGGAAAGCAGCCGGACGAGGTGAAGGAGAGAGGGGGAGCAAGGAGAAGGAGCCCCGTGCAGCGGTTTCGGCCAGAAGAAGCACCCACCCTGTTGCTGGTGACCTGGGAGGCTGTAAAGATCCTGGCCTCAGATAATATTCACCGGCAGGCAATTGAAGAGGACCCCACCACGCAGCTCACAACAGGAAAGGACATCCAGGGGCCGAAGGAAACCACAGGGAGTGCCATCTTGCCTCTACCCTCTCCCTCCCAACTCACACTCCCCAGCACTAGGGTTATAAACCAGCTGCTAAGAGAAAAGACTGACACAGTACTATTAGCAAGTCTGGTTAACCCTTGAAACGCTGTAAACAGCAGACTAAGACCACATATATCTCTCCACAACCCGCTAAAATTTACTGGCTACAAGAAAAAATCCCCACCAAAAAACAGCCTCCACCTAACCAAGGGACTTAGAGCCCTAATTTTTGATGAGAGTCACCTCTCTAATCTATCCACAATACACAGTGAACAATTTTTCTGCTATTAAAGATAGACTATAGCACTAACCAATACTAAATAATGTAGTCAATATACCACCTATCCAGTACACGCATTCTCGGAGGTCCTATGCCCCTATATTGACCCCCGACCGTTTGGTGGAAAGTCATACCATTAAGCTGCAACACACAAATCTACAGATTATCTGACCTTCTCTACTATAAAAATTACCTACTATGCCAAAATACGGGAAATACTCTAAGACAACTCCGCACTGTACCTTATCCAAACCAATCCTGAAAATCTTCCATCCTTCACAAACCTCAGAGATGGAGAGCCAAGACCAAGACCACCCAACCACATCTCAGAATAACGACCCGATCCCGCTATACCTACTCCAAAGCAGCTCCCGATTCTCAAGCCAAGACATTAAAGATTTATACGATAACATTCAACAACTATTCAAAAAGGAATTGCTAGGAGCTATATCCGAATTCTCCAAACAAATACAAGAGCTGGGTCAAAGAGTCGATGAAATTGAGAACAAAACCGACAAAATCATAGAAGCAATGGATCTTGACAGAAATCACATCAAGGAGAATCAAGAGAAAATCGAGCAATTAGAACTTAAATTAGAAGACCAAGAGAATAGATCAAGAAGAGCGAACCTCCACATTTCAAGCCTTACTACCACAGGCACACCCAAATCTCTTTAGAATGGACCGTATCCATAGAGCCCTTAACAAACCCCGCAACCCAAATCAACCCCGGGACATCATACTAAAATTTCACTATCCAGAAGCTCGAGACATGATCCTCGCGGCAGCTAGAAACGTGCCCTCAATCCCAGGAACTGAATAAGGAGTACAGCTGTGTGCAGAGCTAGCACCATCCACTCTTGAGCGCAGACGACAACTACGCCCCATCACCCTGGCGCTACAAAAAGCGCAATTGCGTTATTGATGGGGCTTCCCATTCATGCTCTCCTTCCAAATTGAAGATCAAGTGCACATTATCCACACACTGTCCGAAGGGCAAGAAATACTCCAAGCTGCAAACATATCACTCGAAGACCCTACAACGACAAGATAACAGCCCACATTTTCTCAACGACTAGAAAGACTCTGGGAAACTAGACGTTGGAGGCCCAGCACAAGATCTTCAGAAGAAACCAAAGCATAAATACGCCGACCTCAACGACTTCATTACGGAACTGTAATGTATATTTTTCTTAAATTTACACTTGAAAAGCCAAATTCTTTATAGGCTTTACAGCTTGCCCTTGAATCTAAGAAATAACTATTCCATTTAGTTAAGCTCTACTATTGTTATAAGGTAACATTAACAAACACTGAGTTGCAATTCATGTGCCCCATAGGCCACAACTAGTTTCCAATATTGTCACTATTGCCACCACAGATAATATGCTGTTCAACTGGAATATGCGATTCCGGCTGGTCCACCACAAGGACCGCTGTCGCATCTTTGTTATTTTTCTAATGTTTATAACATACTTAAAGGTTAATATTCAAGTTTACTTATTTGTTAACTTGTTTCAGGGTACCTTTTCTGATTTCCAAAACTACACTTCAAATCTCATCCCCAAAAAACAGATCTCATATACTATCGACAAACACCAGCATCCCCACCCCTATAAAACACCATGTGTAGAGTACTAAGTCATAATGTTCGGGGCCTTAACTCCCCCAGCAAACGCCGAAAGGCTTTTATGGACTATGAAAGACATAAACCAGATATAATCTGCATACAAGAGTCCCATTTCTCGACTACATCCAGACCAAAATTTTTCAACCCCCATTACCAAACCCACTACCACGCTCGCTATGCCACTAAAAGCAGAGGGGTGTCTACCTTTCTCCGCAACTCCCCCCCATTGAATCTGATCTATTCCCTGATCGATGATCAGGGACGATATTTGATCCTTACAGGAGAACTCGATAACGTTAAACTTTGCATTGTCAATACATACGCACCAAACGAAAATCCAATAGATTTCTTCTTAACGATCTGTGATATTCTCCTGCCATTGGATTACACTAGATTAATATGGTGCAGTGATTTTAACTTCACTATCGACCCCAAAATCGACTCTACGTCCCAGACTCCACCCCCAAGGGAGAAAAGATTGAGGTGCAGACTCAAAGAAGCATTCCGATTACTAACACTATCAGATATATGGAGAGAATTCCACCAACATAAAAGAGGCTACACTTACTTCTCTCCGGCCCTCAAACAACACTACACATTGGACTGGATTCTCACTAACTCATTGACCACTAATGTCCTTCTCACGCCACCTGGTAACGGCATGGTCGGACCATGATGCTGTCCTAGCTGAGTTCCTATTTTCTCCCCAAACACGAATTCCTTACATGTGGAGACTAAATGAAGCCCTCCTCACCAACCCTACACTAGTCACCACCATACAACAAAAACTTGAAGACTATTTCTAACATAACGGTCCCGGTGCTACAGAAGTAGATATCAGATGGCTAGCACACAAACCCGTGATACGGGGGGCCCTAATCTCCTTAGCCTCACAAAGAAAAAAAGAAAAAACTAGAGCCCAGACCACACTAGAACATAAAATCCGCAAACTTGAGATAGCATCCACACAGCATCCCTCATGCTACTTGAGAAAATCCATCCAGGACACCAGACTAGATTTGAATACCCTGTTAACCCACAAAATGGAAAAAGCATTAGCCTGGACACAAGCCACATATTTTTAACTCGCAAATAAGCCAGATAAACTTCTAGCAAAAAAACTCAGAGAAAAACAAACCACCTATGTAATCCATAAAATTCAAACAAGACGCGGTCAATTAACCTCCAACCCTGACAAAACATATAAAACATTCTACCAATACTACCAAAAACTGTATAAAAACCAACAAACCACCTCAGAGACGTATATTACTGAATTCCTAGATCAACTCAAACACTAATATCACTGAAGAAGACGTCAACTGGGCAATCAAACGTCTCAAACGAGGTAAAGCCCCAAGACCAGAAGGTTTCACATCGCTATACTAGTAAAAATTCATCCAAATCTTAAACCCCATCTAGTTAACCTATTTACCCATATACTTCGGAAAGGACACATACACCCAGACTTTCTACAAGCCCTCATCACAACTATCCCTAAACCAGGGAAAGACCAAACCCTTCCTTCCAACTATAGACCAATCTCTCTTCTTAATATACATTTAAAATTATTTACATCCATAATAGCAAACAGAGTAAACGGCCTACTCCCTGCAATAATACACCGAGACCATGTAGGATTTATCCCAGGTAGACAAGGACCAGACAATGTAAGAAAAATCCTCAATCTCATAAATTACGCAAACACAAACAAAACTCCCATGTCATTACTGGTGCAAGACATAGAGAAGGCCTTCGACTCCCTTTCTTGGACCTATCTCCAATTAGCCCTTCGGTTTTACAGGGCCTTTTCTAAACGTTATATCAGTACTCTACTCCAATCCTGTGGCATATCTTAAAATTCCCTAAACCCACCCAACCCCTGTTCAAATTCTAAGAGGAACACGACAAGGCTGCCCACTTTTGCCAGCCCTATTCGCCCTGGCGATAGAACCACTAGCCATTGCCATCCGTGAAAATAGTAATATCACAGGACTATTGATAGGCAATACCAATAACAAGCTAAGCCTTTTCGCTGATGACTTACTTCTAACCGTAACCAACCCATTGACTTCTCAACCTAACCTAATGACGTTACTAAATAAATTCAGCCTTATTTCAGGTCTTAAAATAAACCAGTCGAAATCAGAAATCCTCCACTGCAACACTCCACCGAATACACAAAAACTAATTGAAATCAACTTTCAATTTAGAACCCAACATCACTACATATGTTACCTAGGAATTAAACTTACAAACTCACTAGGTACCCTATATAAATGGAACTACAGACCACTCTGTAGACAACTGACCCTAGACCTAATAAGATGGGAAAGCTCATACCTCTCATGGATCGGACGTGTCCACAGTATCAAAATGACCCTACTCCCCAAATTACTGTATCTGTTCAGAACTCTCTGCTCCAGTCTCTGATCTACAAACATTCCAAAAGAAAATATTTATGTTCATCTGGGCACATAAATGCCCCAGAATCTCTAGATCTATAATGTGCCTTTACAAGAAATATGGAGGACTATCAGTACCATGTATTTTAAAGTACTATAAAGCCACCCGGCTAGCTCAGCTGCCTCCGGTGTATGCTGGACCCCAATCCCCGCTGTGGACCACCATAGAAGAGGCCCAGTTCACACCATTCACTTGGTCAGTACTACTGTGGACAAAAACACCCCTACCAGCCAATCTCAAAATTAGTTCACCTTACTCTTTTTTCTCCATATTATTGTGGAGACAGACTAGATTTAAATTAAACCTACACCCTACCCCATCAGCTCTAACACCCCTTCTCCACAACCCAGACCCCCCCCCCCCCAGACTAGAAGTGACTCAATTCACATGGTGGAAAACAAATACCATGAATCAGAAAATCATATAGAGATGTCAGGTTAAGCTGATCTCGATGTCTTCCTTTACCAATCGTTATAGACCACCACCTCAAGAATGGTGGAGAAAAATACAGGTCTTCCACTTCTGGTCCTCAATGCTAACTCCATCAACAAAGATAGAATTAAATCGCATGGAGGCCATGTGTAAATTCTGCCCCACACATCCAGGCACTCTATCTCACTTTAACATAGCATAACACAGCACACTACTGGACCTCAAGCTACCATATATGTTACAATGGGAATCCGACTTTAACACTACCGTATCGTTGGGCCATTGGCATCACTGCTGTGAGACCCTAAGCAAGAACAGTTGGCAAGTCTCGTTAACTGAGACCTCTTCAAAGGCACTACACAGAGCATATTTAGTACCTGAGAGACTAAACATTATATACCCAGAAGTTTCCGGACTATGTTTTAGAGTATGTAATGACACGGGCTCCCATCATCACATATGGTGGACAGGTCCAATTGCACAGGCCTTCTGGAAAAGGGTCTCTCACCTCATAGCCTCAGTGATGGGGATAAGCTTTGGACTGGATCCATTTATCCTATTGCTAGGAAATAAACCCACAGGGACACACAACTCCCCTTTCAAACTACTCCAACATATCACTATGGCAGCTCGAATCTTAATAGCACAGCAATGGCGGAAGCCCACACTACCATTCGAACCCCTTATATCAGAATAAACAGAACTCTATTGAATGAAAAACACATTGCAACACGCCAAGAGAAAACTCTACAATTTGAGAAAGTATGGAGTCCCTGGAAAAATGACATTAATATTCCCAACCTACACGACTTTATCAGACTAGAAGTGGAAGACTTTGTTAAAAAAAAACTATTAAAAGTTTAAATAAGACGCCCAATTAACGTCAAACTTCTTCGTCCCACAATAATTATAACAGGCCGGGTGTAGAGGATATCGAGATCTGTTCACCCCCCCCCCCCCCTCCACTTCTTAAAATTTGTGAGATACATAACAACTTGTTGTAATTTTACTACCTGCAAATTGAAATTGAACGCTGTTTTTCATTTTATTTACTTTTATTTGATATAGTTTTAAGAAAAAATGGTTACTCTGTTCCCCAATGAAAAGACCACAATGTATCCCCCTGCGTGGGGTCATTGCGGCAGAATGTCGCCAACTTTAATATTTAAATTCAATAAAAACCGTTGAAACCTAAAACTCCACGCTAAAGTACTAGCAATTAGATTATTGATGCCTGGGCTGGTGAGGAATGATCAGGTGGGACTCACAAAATGCCGTCGGGGTCCAGACGGCACCAGACGGCTGATACATCCAATAGACGTGGCCACAAAACATAATCGCCCTCGTTAATAATCTCTCTGGATGCAGAATAGGAGTTTGATGGGGTCCATTGGGGATACCCTTTTTTAACAAAAATTTGGGTTTGCAGGTCCAATCCTCCAAGCTACTAAAGCTTTATACTCTTGTCCTTCAGCCATGATATTGATTAATGGTATACCATCAAAAACGTTTAGTACTACAAATGGCACTAGGCAAGGATGTTAGCCAGAGAACCCTTAGCTGAAAAAATAAGGACCGACCCAGAGATTGGGGGCACTAACGTAGGCCCAGAAACGCATGAAATCAACCTCTTTGCGGATGATGTAATCCTAACAATTTCTAACCGGGAATCCTCAATTAAAGCAGTTATCAACATATTTGAAAGATTAGCTCGATCTCATATTATAGAGTCCTTGATGATGGGGATCAATGTAAGGAGAACAACAAAACAACTTCCTTCCTCTATATCACCATTCAGATGGAGGCCAAGCTCAATTTCTGGGCATAGTGCTAACATCCGATACTGACAACTTCTCATGCTTATTACACTCAATCCGGGCAGAGTTGATGTTTTGCCAACTGGAAAACCACAAGTTTGGATACGGCTTTAAAGAAGAACAAGGGGGCGGATCCAACACAATGTATTAACACAAACGAATAACTGATGAAAATAAAACCAAGTTACATAAAAACAGGTGATTTTGTATAAACATATTGTAACCAATTCTTAAACAATAGTTGCATCAGCGCTCCCATCACCAAGAGCCGGAGGTATACTTATGCGCTTTGTGCATCAGCTGGAGAAGCAACGGTGAAAAGTCAGAGAACAGGAGGCTCCTGGGAACTCCAATATGAGAGGACGTTCCCCATCACAGGTCCCAATGCTTCTGACTCCCCACCACCCTCTCCTGTCCTTATACCTGATATGACAGAGAACAGGGGGCTCCTGGGAACCCCGATATGAGAGGACGTTCCCCATCACAGGTCCCAATGCTTCTGACTCCCCACCACCCTCTCCTGTCCTTATACCTGATATGACAGAGAACAGGGGGCTCCTGGGAACCCCGATATGAGAGGACGTTCCCCATCACAGGTCCCAATGCTTCTGACTCCCCAAACCCTCCCCTGTCCTTTATACCTGATATGACAGAGAACAGGGGGCTCCTGGGAACCCCAATATTAGAGGGCATCCCCCATCACAGGTCCCAATGCTTCTGACTCCCCCGAACCCTCTCCTGTCCTTATACCTGATATGACAGAGAACAGGAGGCTCCTGGGAACTCCAATATGAGAGGACGTTCCCCATCACAGGTCCCAATGCTTCTGACTCCCCAAACCCTCCCCTGTCCTTTATACCCGATATGACAGAGAACAGGGGGCTCCTGGGAACCCCAATATGAGAGGACATTCCCCATCACAGGTCCCAATGCTTCTGACTGCCCACCACCCTCTCCTGTCCTTTATACCTGATATGACAGAGAACAGGAGGCTCCTGGGAACTCCAATATGAGAGGACGTTCCCCATCACAGGTCCCAATGCTTCCAACTCCCCAGAACCCTCCCCTGTCCTTTATACCTGATATGACAGAGAACAGGAGGCTCCTGGGAACCCCAATATGAGAGGGCGTTCCCCATCACAGGTCCCAATGCTTCTGACTCCCCACCACCCTCTCCTGTCCTTTATACCTGATATGACAGAGAACAGGGGGCTCATGGGAACCCCAATATGAGAGGACGTTCCCCATCACAGGTCCCAATGCTTCCAACTCCCCAGAACCCTCCCCTGTCCTTTATACCTGATATGACAGAGAACAGGGGGCTCCTGGGAACCCCAATATGAGAGGATGTTTCCCATCACAGGTCCAACATGCTTCTGACTCCCCCAAACTCTCCCCTGTCCTTTATAACTGATATGATTTATGGCTTGGCATTGCATGGAGTTGTGTGTTTGAAAAAGGTCCCAATCTGAGTGACCAGTAACCAGATCAGACAAACAAGACTGATTCTAAAACCATGGCAGCACCCAGCTCCAAATATACATGAGGCCCCAGTTCAGTCTGAAGACAATGACAATAGATCACCAGACTCTATAGACAATGGTGGTAGAACTACAAGACAATGGTGGCACTATGTGCAGATACTAACCTGGTCTCCAGCAGGTCTGTAAGACTCAGTTCTACAATCCTTATAATGTATACAGTGAACATTCATGGCTGTATGGATACAAGATGCAGGGCTACAAATAGCCCATTATATTTGCACCCCAGTTGGGGAGGCTGGCACTCCTGGAGAGGGGATGGATGGGAAGAATTACTCTTTTTAAAATGATTCTACTCCCTTAAATTCTTTACTACTTGAGAGCTCTGCCCATTCCAATCCCAAACGCATCACTTGCTTCATTCCAGAAACAAATGAATACATTTACATATGGCAAAATGCAAGACCCCGAGTAGCATTCCCAATTACGTCCAAAAATAAAAAACATGGTGGCCTAGGTTTACCAAACCTTCAGAACCATCACAGCTCCTTCCTAATAGAGCAAATACAATTCCTTTGTGCTACACTTCCTGATAAAACATGGCCCCTCTGGGAATCCCAATACTCACAAATATATCCCCTGATGACACAGCCATACGATAAGATCTCCAGTCATTTATGTCACACCATACCCATACAAGGGACCATACCAGCATGGGAATCAGGCCTCCAGAAAGAGATGCTGACACAGGATAGCCAGCTAACCCCTACACCCATCTCTACACTCATGTACTTCATCCCAGAATCAGACCCCGCTGTCTAGGCCAGCACTGGTATTAAAGAAATAGCTAATCTCTTTCAAAGTGGTCAGCTGATGCCCTTTTCATATATTCAGAAGTCATATATAATACCACCTTCTGAATTCTATAATACCGGAAATTCTCACACACACGACCAATAACACAAATGTACTCACCATCTCTATTAAGGGGCCAAATATTTGGGTTAAGTGACCTTTATAAAAACTACACAAAGCAAATCTACTTATACTTCTCTAATGATCTGTTCTTCAGGGAAAACTCGAACCTCACAAAATGGGACAGAGACCTATCAGTCCACTTCTCACTACAGGAGGGGCAATCTTCCTTAAATTGGGCTTCAAAATCAACGGCATGTGCTTCCCATTATGAAGAGTTCTACAAACCCTTGGTTAGATGGTACTACAGACCGCTAAAACTATCACACATCTTCCTGAATACCTCACCAGAGTGTTGGAGGGATGCGGCCATGGAGGGTTACTATTACTTATCTTTCGGGAGTGTCCCCTAATCTCTAATCTATGGGTAGAGGTGTTCCAATTGTTAAACAACTTCTTCCCATTAACAGCTAAAAGCCAACCTGGCCCGGCCCTTTTGTTGCTGGGGTAGCCACATGCCCTACAAGCCTTAGAACCATCATCTGTCATATCCTATCCGCAACTCGACTGTCAATAGCACGGCATCGGAAAAGTCCCAAAGTTTCCTCTGTAGGGAAATAATATCTATTGTTTCTCTAGGCTGTACGTACAAGAAGATGTTAGCAAGCAAAAATGGCCAACTGGATTCCTTCTTAGTTAAATGGAATCCCTGCTATCACGTTATCCCTCTCTCATATAACATGTCACAACTAATCACGGAGACCATGATTTTCGGTACTCTTGTTGATACCTATAATCTAAATTGCCCTTAGCCCTTTGCAATCCAATTTTGGACTCAGGGTTTCCTAGAGGGCTTTCTCTTTCTGCCATTATACAATGGCGCAACCTGCTGGCCAGAGCCAGTACTGCAGTATGTGACATGCTGGAGAGGCCCCCTGACAACAGGGCGGCCAGTGATATACAGTAAGAATACCCTGCCAAACGTCTTCCGACATCGGAGCTGTACAGCCTTCAATAAGAATGTCTTTAACCCTTTCCAATCCACTGTCTGACGTCTAATGTAGAATTCTCATTTCACAGTCGGTGTACAGAGGATAGAATACGCCAGAAGATCTTACTCCAGTTTTGTGTTTCGTTACATTATGGATAACTTATAGATTGAGAAAGAACAAAAAAGATCCTGCGCTCAGGGTGACCTCCAAAGAACCCTAATACTAGGACTGTGCAAAATCCTTGTGGTTTGATATCTCCTAGAGGGAGGTGAATCAGCCCAGATGGCATCATGTAAGGATATTCATCATATAAAACAAGAAAGTGCAGCGCGTTTCGGAGCTGGCAGGGCTCTCTTCTCAAGCACAATACTCCTGGTGGATGCTATTGTCGTGTCACTGCTATACCTAGCTATATTCTCACACACCATAGAGCACTATTGGCCTTTTGGCCTCCTAGAGGCGCTGTCCACACCATTACTCTCTTGTTCTATAGATAACTTTTAGTTATGTTCTATGGTTCAAGGAAGTAAGATTTCTACAAGAGATGCATTACTAAATGACAAGAAGCTAAAATAAGAATTTGTTACAAAGTCCTAAAAGTTACATTGCACAAGTTTGTACATTTCTTTATGATGTACTAAAAACACCAATAGAAATTAATTGTTAAAAAGGAAAAAAAATCCCCAGTGGGGCGCAATGGGCAAAAAAACCACAATTGCACGATTTATGATTTTCTTTGAGAGGGTTTTTTTTTACAGGGTTCTTGGGGTGGCTTCACAAGAGCGTGTTTTTGTGCGTACATAGGTGCGCACCCCTGTATGTGCAAAAACACGTGTGTATGAAGGTCTGTACATTGCCTTCAATTGAGCCGCGCATGCATCAGATGTTTTCTTCATCCCCACAAGACAGATGCAGCAGAGGAATTCTTCATCCCTGCGGGGAATAAAGAATTCCCTACCACAGCTGTCACAGATGACAGCTGCAGTAGGGGATCCAGTTGCCGGCATCCTAAAATTGTTTTTTAGGGAAGGGCTTTAAATATAAGACCTTCCTTAAAAAACAAGGAAAAGTGGTGTTAAAAAAAAAAGAAATCATACTCACCTTCCTTCAGCTGCCGGGACTCAGCCATGTCCTCTCTGCGCTGTCCCCAGCTCTGTAATACAGTTCTTTCAGCAGGCGGGGATTTAAAATCCCTGCCTGCTAAAAGAGCTGCTTCTGATTGGCTGAAGCGCTCAGCCAATCACAGGCAGCTCTCTCGTGTCCTTCATTTAGCGATAGCTGCATGTGATTGGCTGAGGTGTGGCAGATGTGTTCTTTATCCCCGCGAGGAAACGGCAGCAGCGGACAGGTAAGTATTTTTTATTTTTTTTTACACTAAAATTGCTGTTTTTCAGGGAAGCTTATTTGTAAAGCTCTTTCCTGAAAAACAATTCAGGTGTGCCGGCAGACCATTGTTTTCAATGCGGCCGCTGGCAGAAGCCGCGGCTCCATTGAAAACAATGTGTGCATTCCCTGTGGTGCACGCATGTCCTATCTCTGCAGGCAAGCACATGTAAAACACAGACATGTGAACACACCATAGGGAATGCATTGGTTATAGTAGAAGCGTGTTTTTGTGTGCACGTATGCATGTACATATACACGCTCGTGTGAAGCCACCTCAATGCTGGAAAACTGAAGAGGTCCGGCAAGAAACGGACCAAGATAAGCCGGGGGCTTGGGTAGTAAAATGGGAAATGAAGTTCAATGTTGATAAATGTAAGACTATGCACATGGGCAGGAGAAACGGATGTCACCAATATACACTAAATGGGGTACTGCTAGGGAAAAGACCTGGGGGTACTAGTGGGCTGTAGACTTAACTAGAGCAACCAATGCCAGTCAGCTGCTGCAAAAGCTAATAAAGTCTTGTGGTGCATTAAAAGAGGTATAGGGGCGAGGGGCGAGAACATTATCCCCCCCACTATATAAGGCACTTGTCAGGCCCCACATGGAATACTGCGTACAGTTCTGGTCACCGGGGCTCAGGAAAGATGTCACAGTGCTGGAGGGGGTTCAAAGAAGGGCAACTAAACTAATACATGGAATGACGGGATTGGAATACCCAGAGAGGCACCAAAACTGGGATTATTCACCCCGGAAAAAAGACGGCTAAGGGGAGACCAAATAACCATGTATAAAGCCACGAGGGGACGATACAAGGATCTCTGCCAGGATCTGTTTATACGCAGGACTGCGACGGTAACAAGAGGGCATCCGCTACATCTAGAAGAAAGCAGGTTTCATCACCAACACAGAAGGGGGTTCTTTACTGTAAGAGCAGTGAGACTGTGGAACTCTCTGCCTGAGGACGTGGTGATGGCAGGATCCATAGAGGAGTGTAAGAGGGACTGGATGTCTTTCTAGAGCGGAAGGATATTACAGGATATAAATCTTAGGTTAAGTGTCAATCCGGGTATACAGGCAGGTAGGAACTATTAGAGGTTGGTCCAGGGAACAGTCTGATTGCCATTAGGGAGTCGGGAAGGAATTTTTTCCCTAAAAGGGCTAATTGGCTTCTGCTCTTGGGGTTTTTTGCCTTCCTCTGGATCAACAACACAGTAGGATAAATAGGCTGGACTAGATGGACATTGTCTTCATTCAGCCTTACAAACTATGTTACTATGTTACTATGTTACTATGTTTATTCCGTGGGTCGTTACGAGTGCAGCGGTATGAAATCTATAAAGTTTTTTGATATAGTAATACATAAAAAAGCAAAATATATTTTTTTAAAAAGGAAAAATTTGCTTTCTGATGCCATTTTTTGGACCCACATAACTTTATAATGTTTTAATTGATGGTGCTGTATGAGGGCTCATTTTTGTGAGGTGACCTGTAGTTTCTACTTGTACCATTTTAGGGGACATACAAGTTTTTAATAGCTTTTTATTCAATCTTTTTCTTGGAGATGGCGTGACCAAAAATGTAGTTTTGCCAATGCAAAATTTTTCTAATGGCGTTACCCATGTAGGCTTATTAATGTCGGTCCAGCCTTTGTTTGAAGGAGAACTCCCCACCTCCCGTGGCAACCTGTTCCACTCATTGATCCCCCTTACTGTCTTATATCTAATCTGTGTCGCCTCTCAGTTTCATCCCATAGCTTCTAGTCTTTCCTTGTGCAGATGAGAATAGGGCTGATCCCTCTGCAGTGTGACAGCCCTTCAGATATTTGTAGACCGCTATTAAGTCTCCTCTCAGCCTTCTCTTCTGCTAAACATTCCCAGATCCTTTAACCGTTCCTCATAGGACATGATTTGCAGACCGCTCACCATCTTGGTAACTCTTCTCTGAACTTGCTCCAGTTTGTCTGTGTCCTTTTTAAAGTGGGGTGCCCAGAACTGGACCCAGTATTCCAGATGAGGTCTGACTAAGGAAGAGTAGAGGGGATAATTACATCACGTGATCTAGACTCTATGCTTCTCTTAATACATCCCAGGATTGACCCTGATATGGGTCTCCAATGCATCGCTATTGCTTCTGGTATTGTTCTCTGGTGTGCTGTTATCTCTCCTGATATTGGTCTTGTTTTTATCTCTGCTGGCATTGATCTCTCATGCGCCCCTATCTCTCTGGTATTGGTCTCCGTGTGCCATTATCTTTCCTGGTATTGATCTCTGGTAAGCCAGTATCTCTCTGGTATTGGTCTCTGGTGCATTATTATCTCTGCTAGTATTGGTCTCCAATGCACCTCCTTCTCTCCTGGCATTGGTCTTTAACCCCTTCATGACAAAGCCACTTTTTTTTCCCCATTTTCGTTTTTTTCCTCCACCCCCCCTTTAAAAAAACTCCTTTATTTATCCATCGACGTCGCTGTATGAGGGCTTGTTGTTTTTTGTGGGACGAGTTGTATTTTTCAATGATCCTACTTAAAGTACCATATAATGTACTGAAAAACGTTTTAAAAATTCTGCAAAAAAATGACCTGATAACTTTATTCTGCGGGTCGGTACGATTACTGCGATACCGAACTTGTAGAGGTTTTTTTTACTGCACTAATCTTTTTTTTTTCAAGTTATTTTCTGCCGCCATCTTCTGCACACAATAACTTTTTAATTTGTTCGTCGATGTAGTAGAGGGAGGGCTCATTTTTTGCAGGATGTCCTATAGTTTCTGTTCGTACCAATTTGGAAAAATATGACTTTTAGATCGCTTTTTATTGCATTTTTTCTAGGAGATGGTAACTGAAAGTGCATTTCTGGCGTTTTTTTGTTTTTTTTTCATACGACATTCACCATGCGGGGTAAATAATGTGCTACTTTGATAGTTCGGACTTTTACGGATGTGGCGATATGAAATATGTATTTTTTTTACTATTTAGATTTTTTAATTCTAGATATGGCAAAAGGGGGGGATTTAAACTTGTATTACTTTTTTTTTTTTTTTACAATGAATAAAACTTAAGAAAAAGTGAAAGTGAGATCAATTAAGCCCCCCTGGGGGGCCACAACATGCAATACTTTGATAGCTCCTGCAGGATGACGTAATTCTAATTGCCAAAGGCAAAAAATGCTCACAGGTAGAATCCACGAAAATAATCTAAATGCTTTATTATTCAAAGAGACGAGACAACATTGAATATTTAAAATAAAGAGGTAAATGGTGGCAGCAGCGAGATGTGGGCGGCGGTCAACAGTAAGTATCATGTGTAACTGTGCAGATACGTGCTATAACATAGGCCTGGGTGGCCAACCTCCAAATGCCTATGTAGAGATTAATAAATCAGCACCACGAAAACCCTATTAACATCTAATCTATAGCCCCCCCCCCCCCCCCCCGACATGTTTCGCCTTGCGGCGTCCTCAGGGGGGACAACAACCAGGGATGTAGGGAGCCGAGCGCTGAACTCATAACTCTTAAATAGAAGAAAGGCAGAACATTCTTTCGAGTAGCCAATCCAGACCAGAGACAAGACAGCGCAAATAATGATGTGAGAAATGGCGCTATAGTTTGACCAATCCCATATCAATGGCTCCACCAATCAAAGTGTGTTGCCAGAGCATGCCCAGTGCAGAGCAGGCGCGGCCGTCTCAATAGAGAGTGTGTAGACACTTAGAAAAATAATTGACCGCTGCTGAACAGTTGGAAAATATAGCAATCTGACTATCTCAATAGCCTTGTCCGTACTGACACGTAAAAAGATTGCAATGTCTAATCTACATCAACTGGGCAAACAAACAATAATTGCCATTCCCAGTGTCTCAGATATCATTGTAGAGTTATATTTTATCAGCTAGATAGGCCATAGAAAGGAATAAGATAAGGTATAGGTAAACAGATCCGTACAACAAACTAACCGTCATATAGTCAGATCAATCCATAGCTAAGAAACTGGTAACAGCCAGAAGGATTATAGAAATGGAGACAATGGAAAATCTTCATTAAGACCAGCAGGGCTCATGGCGTTCAAGCTAAATACTAGAGATGAGCGAACGTACTCGGTAAGGCCGATTTCGCAATCGAGCACCGCGATTTTCGAGTACTTCACTACTCGGGTGAAAAGTACTCGGGGGGCGCTGTGGGTGAGCGGGGGGTTGCAGAGGGGAGTGGGGGGGAGAGGGAGAGAGAGAGAGCTCCCCCCTGTTCCACACTGCTACCCCCTGCTCCACCACACCACACCCCGCCCCACAACGCCCCCGAGTACTTTTCACCCGAGTAGTGAAGTACTCGAAAATCGCGGTGCTCAATTGCGAAATCAGCCTTACCGAGTACGTTCGCTCATCTCTACTAAATACCCATCTAGATTCCTCACGTCTCAATCTGAGATGCAAATCACCACCACGAGGTCCCAATCAAATCTGAGGCCAATGAATCTCAAGCAATGAGGGTCACCACCGTGGATTCTACTAATATGGCGAGCCTGCAAGGCATAAAGGCCAACACTTTGCGGTTGCAACAGGAGACGGGGGATGACAGTATGTCGATTGATAGCCAGACCACCCTCATGTCTATATCTCAGCGCGTTTTGGAGGAGGAGGAGGGGGAGGAGCAGGAGGGGGAGGAGGGGGTTAGAGACAGCTGGGTACACTGCAGAGGGTATCCATGCTGCTTGCCTCTCATCTGTTTAGCGTGTATGGCCTGTGGAGGAGGAGGATCCTGAAAGTCATCTTCCTAGTGAGGACAGCCATGTCTTGCGTACTGGCACCCTGGCACACATGGCTAACTTCATGTTAGGCTGCCTTTTATTGTGACTCTCACGTTAGACGCATTCTGACCAACACGGATTACTGGGTGTACACCCTTTTCGACCCACGTTACAAGGAGAAACTTTCCACTCTCATTCAAGAGGAAAGGGGTACGAGAGTGATGCAATACCACAGGGTCCTGGTGGACAAAGGGATGCTAATCTTCCCATCTGACAGCGCTAGTGGCAGAAGGCGCAGTTCCGAGGGCCAAGTAGCAGAGGAAGCACACAGATCAGGCAGCATGTTCAGCGCAGGCAGGGGAACACTCTCCAAGGCCTTTGCCAGCTTTATGGCTCCCCAGCAAGACTGCGTCACCACTCCCCAGTCGAGACTGAGTCGGAGGGAGCACTGTAAAAAGATAGTGAGGGAGTACGTAGCTGATCATACCACTGTCCTCCGTGATGCCTCTGCTCCATTCAACTATTGGGTGTCAAAGCTGGACACATGGCATGAACTTGCGCTGTACGCCCTGGAGGTGCTGGTTTGCCCTGCCACTAGCGTCTTGTCAGAGAGGGTGTTTAGTGCAGCTGGGGGAATCATCACGGATAAGTGTACCTGCCTGTCAACTGCCAGTGCCGACATGCTTACACTCATAAAGATGAACAAAGCCTAGATTTCCCCAGACTTCTCTTCTCCACTGGCGGAGAGCAGCGGAACATAAAGATTCTTTTCGCTGCAACCGCAGATAAAAGCATTCTCTATCACTGGAAAAAAAAGGGTATTCAGCTTTGTCAGTCTGTCTCTGATATTAGTCCTCCTCCTCCTCCTGAAACATCTTGTCATCACTCTGAACTACCAATTTTTCTGCGGCCCAAAAGGCTCATCTAACAATTTTTCAAAGTTTCAAAAGTATTAATACTTTAACATGAACCAATTTTTTTCACAGTGCTGCCTCCAGGCTCTGTTACAAATTAAGCAACAGCGAGCTGTATCTTTAAAGAATATTTATGGGCTTCTCCTGCCCTCTCTGTTGAGCAATTTTTCAGGGGTTCATTTGTACTCTTAGTACACTAAGTTTTCCAGCCTTCGCCTACAGTCATGGTACCCCAATTTTCAGTTGTTCGCCTATACTCTTGCTACAGAAATTTTACTGGGGTCTGCCTATACTACTGCTACAGAAATGTTACTGGGGTCTGCCTCTACTTTTACTACAGAAATATTACTGGGGTTCGCCTCTACTTTTACTACAGAAATGTTACATGGGTCTGCCTATACTGCTGCTACAGAAATGTTACAGGGGTCTGCCTATACTGCTGCTACAAAAATGCTACAAAGGTCTGCCTATACTGCTGCTACCGAAATGTTACTGGTGTCTGCCTATACTGCTGCTACAGAAATGTTACTGGGGTCCTGCTGGGTTGGAAGGTTCCGGAATATCCAGGCTCATCAGTAATAAAGATGGATTCCAAAGGTGGTGAATGGCGTTTATTTTCTCTTCAGGATTCAGATCTTGTATCTCCAATAAAATCTCTTTCTCTTCCGAAAATACGTTTATTGAACAGCGAGCAACATTGGAAATATGGAAGCGGACAACAAGGTGAAGCATGCTGGGGATTAACCCCTTCTCATGCCGGCTGTATACTTACGAGCGATTCTCGTTCTGTCTAAATACAGGAACATCGTGCAGTTTTTGGGCACAAGTCGTTGATCGCTGAATCCTACCTTGCTAGAGTTGAGTGATCAGCTGTTATCAGCCGGCTGCGCTGATAAGATTCTCTGTGCCTGTGTCCTGCTGTAAATTCACAGTGGGGCACGGGCTGTAAGCACAGAGAACGCTACAGATGTTTTTTTATGCAAAGCAGCTGTAGTGTTGGGCGAGAGATAGCAGCGGTGTCCTGCTGCGCCTGCATAGCTGTATAGTAGCTAATTAGCTACTACGAAGTATGCGAAGATGATCACTCAAAACTGTCACTCAAACTCGTTTGAGCGATCATCTATCAGTGTAAATGGGGCTTAAGTCATAGGTTTAAAAATACAGCTGGATTTTATTTGGCAGTGAGGGGGGATCAATGAGTAGAACAGGTTGCCACAGGAGGTGGGGAGTTCTCTTTCAATGGAAGTCTTCAGAGACTGGACAGACATCCGTCTGGGATGATTTAGTGAATCCTGCAATGAGCAGGGGGTTAGACCCGATGACCCCGGAGGACCCGATGACCCTGGAGGACCCTTCCAACTCTACAATTCTGTGATTCATATAAGGTTCATAGACCAACACATCAGATCCTCTTCTATTCGGATGACACTCATTTAGCATCTCACCAAATCTTTTTCTATTCATATATGACACGTCGACCACCATATCAGATCCTGTTCTATTCTTAGAATAACGGAGGTATAATTATGATCCACTAAGACTTATCAAGCAACAACAGATCTTTCTTTATTCTTAAAATTATCACCTACTAGAACTTCATATAAGACTCTTTAACCACTACACCAAATTTTATTGTACTCATATATGGCTGACCGACCATCACACCCAATCATCTTATTTTTTTATGAGACTTATCGACCAACACCAGATCCACTTCTTTTCTTATAAGGCTCTTCCACTACCACACCAGATCCTCTCCTGTCTTTATAAGACTCGTTGACCACCACACCAGATCCTCTTCTGTTCTTATAAGGCTTGTTCACCACCACTCTAGATCCTGTTCTATTTATATAGGTTTTAACTACAATCACACCAGATCTTCTTTTATATGACACATCTGCACTTATCTACCACCACACTAGATTCTCTTCTGTTCCTATAAGACTCATTAACCACCACACCAGATCCTCTCCTGCTCTTATAAGACTTGTTGACCACCACACCAGATCCTTTCCTGTTCTTATAAGACTCGTTGACCACCACACCAGATCCTTTCCTGCTCTTATAAGACTTGTTGACCACCACACCAGATCCTTTCCTGTTCTTATAAGACTCGTTGACCACCACACCAGATCCTCTCCTGCTCTTATAAGACTTGTTGACCACCACACCAGATCCTTTCCTGTTCTTATAAGACTTGTTGACCACCACACCAGATTCTCTCCTGTTCTTATAAGACTCGTTGACCACCACACCAGATCCTTTCCTGTTCTTATAAGACTCGTTGACCACCACACCAGATCCTCTTCTGTTCTTATAAGACTCGTTGACCACCACACCAGATCCTTTCCTGTTCTTATAAGACTCGTTGACCACCACACCAGATCCTCTTCTGTTTTTATAAGACTCGTTGACCACCACACCAGATTCTCTCCTGTTCTTATAAGACTCGTTGACCACCACACCAGATCCTCTCCTGTTCTTATAAGACTCGTTGACCACCACACCAGATTCTCTCCTGTTCTTATAAGACTCGTTGACCACCACACCAGATCCAATCCTGTTCTTATAAGACTTGTTGACCACCACACCAGATTCTCTCCTGTTCTTATAAGATTCATTGACCACCACACCAGATCCTTTCCTGTTCTTATAAGACTTGTTGACCACCACACCAGATTCTCTCCTGTTCTTATAAGACTCGTTGACCACCACACCAGATCCTCTCCTGTTCTTATAAGACTCGTTGACCACCACACCAGATCCTCTTCTGTTCTTATAAGGCTCGTTCACCACCACTCTAGATCCTGTTCTATTTATATAAGTTTTAAGTACAATCACACCAGATCTTCTTTTATATGACACATCTACACTCATCTACCACCACACTAGATTCTCTTCTGTTCCTTTAGGACTTATTGACAACAGATCCTCTTTCCATCCTAAAAGACTCACCAACCACCATACTAGATCCAGTCCTGTTACTATTATTATCAGCTGTCACACCAGATTTTCTTCCACTCAAATAACTATCATCTGCCATCCTATTGCATCTTCTTCTTTTTGTGTAAGACTCCTCTTCCACCACACCTCTCTCTTGTATTCTTATGAAGCTCATGTGCTAGTCATTCAGTCAGAGAGTCATTCAGTCAGAGGGTCATTCAGTCAGAGGGTCATTCAGTCAGAGGGTCATTCAGTCAGAGGGTCATTCAGTCAGAGGGTCGGTCGGTGAGTCAGTCGGTGAGTCATTCAGTCCTTTAGTCAGTGAAACAGTGAGTCTTTCAGTCAGTGAGTCAGTCGGTGAGTCAAACAGTCAGTGAATCATTCAGTAAGTCAGTCAGTCAGACAGTCAGTGAGACAGTCAGTGAGTCATTCAATCAGTCAGTCAGTAACGGCTTTCGCCTTTTTAGATATAGATATACTGTTTACTAGTCCCCAGATAAATGTGCTCTTATGAAAGTCATAGATCAGTGGATCTCACCTTCCTCCCTGCTTATGCATGATTGCCATTTATTCCATGAATGTGCCACACAGCCGCGGCGGCACCATTATCATTTATAGTAAAAAGCATAAACTGCTATTACACCCGCTGCAGGAGCTACGGGTGGAGGGAAGTGTTCGTGAAAACCACAGGGATCCAACTCACCTACTGCCACTTTCACCGTTCGCAGTGCCTTCCAGCATGCTGCAATAAATATCATCTTCCGCCACGCCTTGATCCTCTACCATCCTGATATCATCTTCCGCCACCCCAGATCCTCTTCCATCCTATTATCATTACCCACCTCCCCAGATCCTCTTGCATCCTATTATAATCTTCCACCGCCCCAGATCTTCTTCCATTCTATTATAACCCGCCACCCCAGATCCTTTTGCATCCTATCATAATCTTCTGCCACCCCAGATCCTCTTCAATCCTGTTATCATCTTCCACCACCCCAGATCCTCAGCCATCCTATTATCATCTTCCGCCTCAGATCCTCTTCCATCCTATTATCATCTTCCACCTCCCCAGATTCTCTTCAATCCTAATATCATTGCCTAACACCCCAGATCCTCCTCCATCCTATTATCATTGCCCTCCACCCCAGATCCTCTTCCAACCTATTATCATCTTCCGCCGCCCCAGATCCTCTTTCATCCTATTATCATCTTCCCCCACCCCAGATCCTCTTCCATCCTATTATCATTGCCCACCACCCCAGATCCTCTTTCATCCTATTATCATCTTCCACCACCCCAGATCCTCTTCCATCCTATTATCATTGCCCACCACCCCAGATCCTCTTCCAACCTATTATAATCTTCCACCTCCCCAAATCCTCTTCCTCCACCCCAGATCCACTTCCATCCTATTATCATCATCTTCTGCCAACCGAGATCCTCTTCCATCCTATTATCATTGCCCAGCACCCCAGATACTCTTCCATCCTGTTATCATCTTCCGCCACCCCAGATCCTCTGCCATCCTATTATCATCTTCCACCACCCCAGATCCTCTTCCATCCTATTATCATTGCCCGCTGCCCCAGATCCTTTTCCATCCTATTATCATCTTCCGCCGCCCCAGATCCTCTTCCATCCTATTATCATTGCCCACCACCCCAGATCCGCTTCCAACCTATTATCATCTTCCGACGCCCCAGATCCTCTTCCATTCAATTATCATCTTCTGCCTCCTCAGATCCTCTTCCATCCTATTATCATTGCCCACCACCCCAGATCCTCTTCCAACCTATTATAATCTTCCACCTCCCCAAATCCTCTTCCTCCACCCCAGATCCACTTCCATCCTATTATCATTGCCTATCACCCCAGATCCTCTGCCATCCTATTATCATCATCTTCTGCCAACCGAGATACTCTTCCATCCTATTATCATTGCCCAGCACCCCAGATCCTCTTCCATCCTGTTATCATCTTCCGCCACCCCAGATCCACTTCCATCCTATTATCATCTTCTGCCGCCCCAGGTCGTCTTTCATCCTATTATCATCTTCTGCTTCCTCAGATCCTCTTCCATCCTTTTATCATTGCCCACCACCCCAGATCCTCTTTCATCCTATTATCATTGCCCAACACCCCAAATCCTCTTCCATCCTATTATCATTGCCCGCCAGCCCAGATCCTATTCCATCCTATTATTATCTTCCACCGCCCCAGATCCTCTTCCATCCTATTATCATCTTCCACCTCCCCTGATGCTCTTGCATTCTATTATGATTGCCCACAAGCCCAGATCCTCTTCCATCCTACTATCATTTCCGCTGCCTCAGATCCTCTTCCATCCTATCATCTTCCGCCACCCCAGATCCTCTTCCATCCTATCATCTTCCGTCACCCCATATCCTCTTCCATCCTATTATCATCTTCTGCGACCTCAGATCCTCTTCCATCCTATTATCATTGCACAACACACACGTTCCTCTTCCATCCTATTATCATCTTCCGCCGCCCCAGATCCTCTTCCATCCTATTATCATTGCCCAGCACCCCAGATACTCTTCCATCCTGTTATCATCTTCCGCCACCCCAGATCCTCTGCCATCCTATTATCATCTTCCACCACCCCAGATCCTCTTCCATCCTATTATCATTGCCCGCTGCCCCAGATCCTTTTCCATCCTATTATCATCTTCTGTCTCCTCAGATCCTCTTCCATCCTATTATCATTGCCCGCTGCCCCAGATCCTCTTCCATCCTATTATCATCTTCTGTCTCCTCAGATCCTCTTCCATCCTATTATCATTGCCCAGCACCCCAGATACTCTTCCATCCTGTTATCATCTTCCTCCACCCCAAATCCTCTTCCATCCTATTATCATTGCCCGGCATACCAGAACCTCTTCCATCCTGTTCTCATCTACCGCCACCTCAGATCCTCTTCCATCCTATTATCATTGCCCGGCATACCAGAACCTCTTCCATCCTATCATCTTCCGTCACCCCATATCCTCTTCCATCCTATTATCATCTTCTGCGACCTCAGATCCTCTTCCATCCTATAATCATTGCACAACACACACGTTCCTCTTCCATCCTATTATCATCTTCCGCCGCCCCAGATCCTCTTCCATCCTATTATCATTGCCCAGCACCCCAGATACTCTTCCATCCTGTTATCATCTTCCGCCACCCCAGATCCTCTGCCATCCTATTATCATCTTCCACCACCCCAGATCCTCTTCCATCCTATTATCATTGCCCGCTGCCCCAGATCCTTTTCCATCCTATTATCATCTTCTGTCTCCTCAGATCCTCTTCCATCCTATTATCATTGCCCGCTGCCCCAGATCCTCTTCCATCCTATTATCATCTTCTGTCTCCTCAGATCCTCTTCCATCCTATTATCATTGCCCACTACCCCAGATCCTCTTCCATCCTATTATCATCTTCCGCCGCCCCAGATCCTCTTCCATCCTATTATCATTGCCCAGCACCCCAGATACTCTTCCATCCTGTTATCATCTTCCTCCACCCCAAATCCTCTTCCATCCTATTATCATTGCCCGGCATACCAGAACCTCTTCCATCCTGTTCTCATCTACCGCCACCCCAGATCCTCTTCCATCCCATTATCATCCTCCGCTACCTCAGATCCTCTTCCATCCCATTATCATCTTCCGCCACCCCAGATCCTTTTCCATCCTATTATCATTGTTACGTTCGTGTGAGCAAACTAAGCACGGGGCCCACATGATCGCGACCAAATGGAGGACTGGGTACGCACACAGGTTTCACACGGGCTTCAGGCAACTGACCCTGTTCTACAAGGGGGGATGACAGTAGCCCTACCTAAGCTGGGGATTCGCCCCAATAAAGGGCGGCCCAGCGGTCTTTGGGTCTGGGCCCTAGCTGATCCTAGGAACCACGCACCAGAACAAGACACATTCACATGCCACATGACAGGGACCGAACAACAGGACACACAGGGCCAGAATACGCAGCATACAGCAGCCATAATGTAACCACTAGTAACAAATGATAAGCTTAATATAAATACCAGGTATTAGTTGACATTTTGTACAAAACATGAAAGCTAGCGGGCCACTTCACGGCTCCTGGTTATACTGCTAGTCCCTACACTAACCAGGAGACCAGCAGCACCAGACACAGTTAACACAGCAGGTTGCAACAGGACAGGACACCGATAGCAGTCACACAGCAAGCTGACACCAAACTGACAGAATTTAAACGTACAAACGGACATGATCCAGCAAGACACAGATCACACAGCAAGCTGCACAGGAACAGGACAGAGCACAGGGCACACAGCAAGCTGACAGAAAACTGACAGGAAATAAACGTACAAATGGTCATGAACCAGCAGGTCACAGATGACACAGCAAGCTTACAACAGGACAGACAACCAGGGCATGGACTCTACCGGCACGGACTCTCATGAACACAGGTGAAACTCACAGCAAGTCTATGTGTCCTCATACCAGTGGGGATAGACAGTCAGCCACAGAGCTGACATAGGGAACTGTCAGGGATCCACCAACTGACACACTGAAAGCAGAGAGACAATACAGACCTACTTGGAAACACAGATCAGAGTGGGAACAAGCTGAACATGACTGATAACAAGTTACAGAGCACAGAAGTAACATGACTGCTCAGCCTAGGGGGCCATACAAAGACTGACCAGGAGCTGGGTTTATATGTGAGCACAGACCCAGGAGATTGGCTAGCAGGAAGTACCACACCCAGCCAGCTCAATTAACCCTCAACCACCTGTACCTGTGCTGCTAGGAAGCTTAGAACTACAGATCCCAGCAGAATACATGACAATCATTGCCTGCCGCCACAGACCCTCTTTCATCCTATTATCATCTTCCACCTCCCCAGATCCTCTTCCATCCTATTATCATTGCCCGCTGCCCCAGATCCTCCTCCATCCTATTATCATCTTCCGCCTCAGATCCTCCTCCATCCTATTATTATCTTCCTCTGCCCCAGATCCTCTTCCATCCTATTATCATTGTCCACCACCCCAGATCCTCTTCCATCCTATTATCATCTTCCGCTGCCCCAGATCCTCTTCCATCCTATTATCATTGCCCACCACCCCAGATCCTCTTCCATCCTATTATCATCTTCCGCTGCCCCAGATCCTCTTCCATCCTATTTTCTTTCCCCACCACCCCAGATCCTCTTCCATCCTATTATCATCTTCCTCCTCAGATCCTCTTCCATCCTATTATCTCCCGCCGCCCCAGATCCTCTTCCATCCTATTATCATCTTCCACTTCCCAGATCCTCTTGTAACCTATTATCATTGTCCACCACCACAGATCCTCTTCCATCCTATTATTATCTTCCGCCTCAGATCCTCTTCTATCCTAAAATCATTGCCCGCCGCCCCAGATCCTCTACCATCCTATTATCATCTTCCTCCTCAGATCCTCTTCCATCCTATTATCTCCCGCCGCCCCAGACCCTCTTCCATCCTATTATCATCTTCCACTTCCCAGATCCTCTTGTAACCTATTATCATTGTCCACCACCACAGATCCTCTTCCATCCTATTATTATCTTCCGCCTCAGATCCTCTTCCATCCTATTATCATTGCCCACCACCCCAGATCCTCTTCCATCCTATTATTATCTTCTGCCTCAGATCCTCTTCCATCCTATTATTATTTTCCGCTGCCCCAGATCCTCTTCCATCCTATTATCATTGCTCACCACCCCGGATCCTCTTCCATCCTATTATTAATGCCCACCACCCCAGATCCTCTACCATCTTATTATCATCTTCCGCCTCAGACCCTCTTCCATCCTATTATCATCTTCCACCTCCCCAGATCCCCCTTCATCCTATTATCATTGCCAACCACCCCAGATCCTCTTCCATCCTATTATCATCTTCCGCCACCCCAGATCCTCTTCCATCCTATTATCATCTTCTGCCGCCCCAGATCCTCTTCCATCCTATCATCTTCCGCCACCCCAGATCCTCTTCCATCCTATTATCATTGCCCAGCACCCCAGATCCTCTTCGATCCTATTATCATCTTCTGCCTCCTCAGATCCTCTTCCATCCTATTATCATTACCCGACACCCCAGATCCTCTTCCATCCTATTATCATCTTCCACCACCCAAGATCCTCTTCCATCCTATTATCATCTTCCGCCACCCCAGATCCTCTTTCATCCTATTATCATCTTCCGCCGCCCCAGATCCTCTTCCATCCTATCATCTTCCGCCACCCCAGATCCTCTTCCATCCTATTATCATTGCCCAGCACCCCAGATCCTCTTCCATCCTATTATCATCTTCTGCCTCCTCAGATCCTCTTCCATCCTATTATCATCTTCCGCCGCCCCAGATCCTCTTCCATCCTATCATCTTCCGCCACCCCAGATCCTCTTCCATCCTATTATCATTACCCGACACCCCAGATCCTCTTCCATCCTATTATCATTACCCGACACCCTAGATACTCTTCCATCCTATTATCTTTACCCGACACCCCAGATCCTCTTCCATCCTATTATCATTACCCGACACCCCAGATCCTCTTCCATCCTATTATCATCTTCTGCCGCCCCAGATCTCCTTCCATTATATTATCCTCTTCCGCCCCAGATCCTCTTCTATCCTATTATCATTGTCTGCCAACCCAGATCCTATGCATCCTATTATCATCTGCGGCTGCCCCTGATCCTCTCCCTTCCTGTTATCATCTTCTGCCGCCCCGATCTCCTTCCATCCTATTATCATCTGCGGCTGCCCTTGATCCTCTCCCTTCCTGTTATCATCTTCTGCCGCCCCAGATCCTCTTCCATCCTGTTATCTTCTGCCGCCTCAGATCCTTTTCCATCCTATTATCATTGCCCGCCTCAGATCCTCTTCCATCCTGTTATCATCTTCTGCCTCCCCAGATCTTCTAGCATTCTATTATTATTGCCTGCCGCCCCAGATCCTCCTCCATCCTATTATCATTACCCGACACCCCAGATCCTCTTCCATCCGGTTATCATCTTCTGCCTCCCCAGATCCTCTTCCATCCTATCATCTTCCGCCGCCCCAGATCCTCTTCCATCCTATTATCATTACCTGCCTCCCCAGATCCTCTTCCATCCTATTATCATTGCCCACCACCCCAGATCCTCTTCCATCCTATTATCATTGCCCGCCACCCCAGATCTGCTTCCATCTATTATCATTGCCCGCCTCCCCAGATCCTCTTCCATCCTGTTATCATCTTTCGCCTTCCCAGATCCTCTTTCATCGTGTTTTCATTGCCCACCACCCCAGATCTTCTATTCTCCTGGTCTACAAGGCCTGCTCCTCAGAAACAGTAACACATGAAGGCAGTTACCCTGCAGTTACACCCGCCTCAGGGTTAAGTATTTTGCCCTAGCAGGTGTGCCGTACTGGAAATGTCGCGGAGCCGCCCGTTATTACTGCGGAGCAGCACTCATTGTTCGGGGCAGCTCCATGTTTGCTGGACCCTGAGGAAGCTGCTGTCCTCCACATGGAAAGTGATTTACAGCCTCCAGCAGCTCTCTCCTATATATAAGGACCTGCTTTATCGGTATGAGTCACCCGCTTTACTTTCTGTATTACCTTTTGTGACACTTTGGGGGCTTTGGAACCGATTATCAGCGTTCCCCAGAGTCCTTGTTTGAACATAAAACACATGTTGCTCTCCCTACCTCAGGGACACATATAATGTAGACTCTTCTTATATGATTCCGCCACCCCATGTCGGTTTGGTCTCTTGGGACTGCTGTCGTCACCTCACTTTTTGGCTCAGGCGTGCCTTCCTCTAGCTCCTTGGGGCCGGGAGATCTGGATTTTCTTCTTCGGAGGAAATCTGTAGACTTGGCAGAGTTCAATGTTTAACATTTATTATCTGTTGGTTGCTGAACATCTTGCATCAGTTGTTCCAGAGATGGTGGTGACAAGGTCTCAGGTAGGACTGTATGCGGACAGCGTCCTGCACGCCTCCCGGCCACTGGACAGGTAGCTGAGGGGTAGCATTACACCTGCAGAAGGTGCACTGAGCAGGGGGACCCCATGCTGGGTGCTAGGGGGGTGGTGTGATGTGTTTCTACTGTCACTATGGTCTGTATGGTCACTATTGTCACAGTTGTCATTTCTGTCACTTTGGTCTGTATGGTCACGGTTGTCACTATGAATAATAAAGCCAACAGCAGCACTCACATGGATTCTCACCAGACTGATCTCAGTCGTTCTACTGCAAGTGCAGTGAGGAGCAGATAGATGCAGCAGCCCAGCTTGGTCTGGATCACGACCCGATAGCCAGTAGAAGTGTAAAACTTCTACTTGAGAAAGGTCACGATAGTGACCGAAACGTCGCAGGTTTTCCTTTGATGGAGGAATAAAGAGTTTGAAGCTATCTTGAAAAATTCATCTGATGCTGCCTGGTCTTTGTTTTACACTTCTAACGGTTGTCACTATGGTCTGTATGGTCAATGTTGTCACTATGGTCTGTATGGTCAAGATTGTCACTATGGTCACGGTTGTCACTATGGTCATGGTTGTCACTATTGTCACTATGGTCTGCATGGTCACTATTATCACAGTTGTCATTTCTGTCACTTTGGTCTGTATGGTCACGGTTGTCACTATGGTCTGTATGGTCACGGTTGTCACTATGGTTTCTGCCCTCACTATGGTCTGTATGGTCACGGTTGTCACTATGGTCTGTTTGGTCACTATTGTCACTATGGTCTGTATGGTCATGATTGTCACTACTGTCACTATGATCACGGTTGTCACTATGGTCTGTATGGTCACGGTTGTCACTATGGTCACTGTTATCACTATGGTCTGTATGGTCACGGTTGTCACTATGGTCACTGTTATCACTATGGTCTGTATGGTCGCTGTTGTCTATATGATCACGGTTGTCACTATGGTCTGTATGGTCACGGTTTTCTCTACTGTCACGGTTGTCACTATGGTCTGTATGGTCACGGTTGTCTCTACTGTCACTATGGTCACGGTTGTCACTATGGTCACTGTTATCACTATGGTCTGTATGGTCACTGTTGTCTGTATGATCACGGTTGTCACTATGGTCTGTATGGTCACGGTTGTCACTATGGTTTCTGCTCTCACTATGGTCTGTATGGTCACGGTTGTCCTTATGGTTTCTGCTCTCACTATGGTCTGTATGGTCACGGTTGTTATTATGGTTTCTGCTCTCACTATGGTCTGTATGGTCACGGTTGTCACTATGGTCTGTATGGTCACGGTTGTCACTACTGTCACGGTTGTCACTATGGTCTGTATGGTCACAGTTGTCACTATAGTCTATATGGTCTGTTTGGTCACTGTTGTCACTATGGTCTGTATGGTCACGGTTGTCCTTATGGTTTCTGCTCTCACTATGGTCTGTATGGTCACGGTTGTCATTATGGTTTCTGCTCTCACTATGGTCTGTATGGTCACGGTTGTCACTATGGTCTGTATGGTCACGGTTGTCACTACTGTCACGGTTGTCACTATGGTCTGTATGGTCACAGTTGTCACTATAGTCTATATGGTCTGTTTGGTCACTGTTGTCACTATGGTCTGTATGGTCACGGTTGTCCTTATGGTTTCTGCTCTCACTATGGTCTGTTTGGTCACTGTTGTCACTATGGTCTGTATGGTCACTGTTGTCACTATAGTCTGTATGGTCACAGTTGTCACTACTGTCACTATGGTCTGTATGGTCACGGTTGTCCTTATGGTTTCTGCTCTCACTATGGTCTGTTTGGTCACTGTTGTCACTATGGTCTGTATGGTCACTGTTGTCACTATAGTCTGTATGGTCACAGTTGTCACTACTGTCACTATGGTCTGTATGGTCACGGTTGTCCTTATGGTTTCTGCTCTCACTATGGTCTGTTTGGTCACTGTTGTCACTATGGTCTGTATGGTCACTGTTGTCACTATGGTCTGTATGGTCACGGTTGTCATTATGGTCACGGTTGTCATTATGGTTTCTGCTCTCACTATGGTCTGTATGATCACGGTTGTCACTATTGTCTGTATGGTCACGGTTGTTATTATGGTTTCTGCTCTCACTATGGTCTGTATGGTCACGGTTGTCACTATGGTCTGTATGGTCACGGTTGTCACTATGGTCTGTATGGTCACTGTTGTTATTATGCTTTCTGCTCTCACTATGGTCTGTATGGTCACGGTTGTCACTATGGTCTGTATGGTCACGGTTGTTATTATGGTTTCTGCTCTCACTATGGTCTGTATGGTCACGGTTGTCACTATGGTCTGTATGGTCACGGTTGTCCTTATGGTTTCTGCTCTCACTATGGTCTGTATGGTCACGGTTGTCATTATGGTTTCTGCTCTCACTATGGTCTGCATGGTCACGGTTGTCACTATGGTCTGTATGGTCATGGTTGTCACTATGGTCTGTATGGTCACGGTTGTCACTATGGTTTCAGCCCTCACTATGGTCTGTATGGTCATGGTTGTCACTATGGTCTGTATGGTCACGGTTGTCATTATGGTTTCTGCTCTCACTATGGTCTGTATGGTCACGGTTGTCATTATGGTCACGGTTGTCATTATGGTTTCTGCTTTCACTATGGTCTGTGTGGTCACGGTTGTCACTATGGTCTGTATGGTCACGGTTGTCACTATGGTCTGTATGGTCACTGTTGTCATTATGGTTTCTGCTCTCACTATGGTGTGTATGGTCACAGTTGTCACTATGGTCTGTATGGTCACGCTTGTCACTATGGTCTGTATGGTCACGGTTGTCATTATGGTTTCTGCCCTCACTATGGTCTGTATGGTCACGGTTGTCACTATAGTCTGTATGGTCACGGTTGTCACTATGGTCTGTATGGTCACGGTTGTCACTATAGTCTATATGGTATGTTTGGTCACTGTTGTCACTATGGTCTGCATGGTCACTGTTGTCACTATAGTCTGTGTGGTCACAGTTGTCACTACTGTCACTATGGTCTGTATGATCACGGTTGTCAATTTGGTCACGGTTGTCATTATGGTTTCTGCTCTCACTATGGTCTGTATGTTCTGTATGGTCACCACTGTCACTATGGTCTGTATGGTCACGGTTGTCACTATGGTCTGTATGGTCACATTTGTCACCACTGTCACTATGTTCTGTATGGTCACTGTTGTTATTATGGTTTCTGCTCTCACTATGGTCTGTATGGTCTGTATGGTCACTGTTGTTATTATGGTTTCTGCTCTCACTATGGTCTGTATGTTCTGTATGGTCACCACTGTCACTATGGTCTGTATGGTCACGGTTGTCACTATGGTCTGTATGGTCATGGTTGTCATTATGGTTTCTGCTCTTACTATGGTCTGTATGGTCACGGTTGTCATTATGGTTTCTGCTCTCACTATGGTCTGTATGGTCACGGTTGTCATTATTGGCACGGTTGTCATTATGGTTTCTGCTCTCACTATGGTCTGTATGGTCACGGTTGTCACTATGGTCTGTATGGTCACGGTTGTCATTATGGTTTCTGCCCTCACTATGGTCTGTATGGTCACGGTTGTCACTATAGTCTGTATGGTCACGGTTGTCACTATGGTCTGTATGGTCACAGTTGTCACTATAGTCTATATGGTATGTTTGGTGACTCTTGTCACTATGGTCTGCATGGTCACTGTTGTCACTATGGTCTGTATGGTCACAGTTGTCACTATAGTCTATATGGTATGTTTGGTCACTGTTGTCACTATGGTCTGCATGGTCACTGTTGTCACTATAGTCTGTGTGGTCACAGTTGTCACTACTGTCACTATGGTCTGTATGGTCACGGTTGTCATTATGGTCACGGTTGTCATTATGGTTTCTGCTCTCACTATGGTCTGTATGTTCTGTATGGTTACCACTGTCACTATGGTCTGTATGGTCACGGTTGTCACTATGGTCTGTATGGTCACTGTTGTTATTATGGTTTCTGCTCTCACTATGGTCTGTATGTTCTGTATGGTAACCACTGTCACTATGGTCTGTATGGTCACGGTTGTCACTATGGTCTGTATGGTCACATTTGTCACCACTGTCACTATGTTCTGTATGGTCACTGTTGTTATTATGGTTTCTGCTCTCACTATGGTCTGTATGGTCTGTATGGTCACTGTTGTTATTATGCTTTCCGCTCTCACTATGGTCTGTATTGTCACGGTTGTCACTATGGTCTGTATGGTCTGTATGGTCACGGTTGTCACTATGGTCTGTATGGTCATGGTTGTCATTATGGTTTCTGCTCTTACTATGGTCTGTATGGTCACGGTTGTCATTATGGTTTCTGCTCTCACTATGGTCTGTATGGTCACGGTTGTCATTATGGTCACGGTTGTCATTATGGTTTCTGCTCTCACTATGGTCTGTATGGTCACGGTTGTCACTATGGTCTGTATGGTCACGGTTGTCACTATGGTCTGTATGGTCACGGTTGTCATTATGGTCATGGTTGTCATTATGGTTTCTGATCCCACTATGGTCTGTATGGTCACGGTTGTCATTATGGTTTCTGCTCCCACTATGGTCTGTATGGTCTGTATGGTCACGGTTGTCATTATGGTTTCTGCTCCCACTATAGTCTGTATGGTCACGGTTGGCATTATGGTCATGGTTGTCATTATGGTTTCTGCTCTCACTATGGTCTGTATGGTCACGGTTGTCACAATGGTCTGTATGGTCACGGTTGTCATTATGGTTTCTGCTCCCACTATGGTCTGTATGGTCACGGTTGTCATTATGATTTCTGCTCCCACTATGGTCTGTATAGTCACGGTTGTCACTATGGTTTCTGCCCTCACTATGGTCTGTATGGTCACAGTTGTCACTATGGTTTCTGCCCTCACTATGGTCTGTATGGTCACGGTTGTCATTATGGTTTCTGCTCCCACTATGGTCTGTATGGTCACGGTTGTCACTATGGTTTCTGCCCTCACTATGGTCTGTATGGTCACGGTTGTCACTATTGTCTGTATGGTCACGGTTGTCACTATGGTCTGTATGGTCACGGTTGTCACTATGGTCACTGCGGTGTTTGATCTCTTCAGCGGTAACCCAGCATTGTTGATTAAGTCATCAGATGATGCGATGATGTTCTACATCTCTCTCTAGTTCCGTCAGTCACAGCGACGTCCTCTATAAGCGCTCCTCCATAGATCCTGACCACAGATCCAGCCCCATGACTGCCGACAGTCTCAGGGTGTATATTATATCGCTGACACTGCTGAACCCCAGAACTATGAATAGAATGCCAAGACTGCAGCGACGGGTGATGACCCTCTACAGAACAACGTTGGCGTTAAGACAGTCCGGGCTTATGGGAAACTTCATGCCAGCCATTACTGGGACAATAATGTGGCCAGCAGGGCTTGTTAAAGGGGCTGTCCAGTGGTAAACTAGTGATAGCCCATCATTAGGACAGGTTCTAATTAGAGATGAGCGAGCACACTGGTCCGAGCTTGATGCTCGTTCTAGTATTAGGGTACTCGAGATGCTCGTTACTCGAGATGAACACCACACGGTACTCGAGTCAATTCCATTTTCTTCCCTGCATGTTTTCTAGCCAATAGACATGCAGGGAAGGCATTACCACTTCCTGCTGTGACGTGTCAGCCCTATCCCACCCCACAGTATTGAGTGGCTGGTGAGATCAGGTGACCGGCGAGTACTTAAACTGGTCCCGCCCACGGCTCGCCTCAGACACACGCTGGCAGAGATTAGGGAAAGTGCTGCTGCTGCCATAGGGTAAGTGTTGGCGTCTTCAAGAACCCCAACGGTCCTTCTTAGGGCCACATCTGACGTGTGCATTACTGTTGTGGTTGTGCAGGCCATTTCATCTATAGTGCTCTCAGTCTGCAGTCTATTATGCAGAGTATAGGGAAAGAGCTGCTGCAGATATAGGGAAAGTGTTGTCATAGGTCTTGTCTTCAAGAACCCCAACGGTTCTTCTTAGGGCTACATCTGACCGTGTGCATTATTGTTGTGGCTGGCTGGGAGCAGTAGTGCATCAATTTTTTTTATTTTTTTTAAAGCATCTAGGCCTTTGCAGGCCATTACACCTATACCGCCCTATGTGTGCAGTGCCATAGCCAGAGGGCTCACTCTTATCGCTAAACAGAACTCTAATATTTTCTGCCCCTCTGCAGAGCATTTCACAGATACCATTCTCTGTGTTGGGTGACGTTGCCCCTGTTATTAGCACTGTTCACTGGCTGTATAGCTTACTGCCTCTGGGCAGAGCATCGCACAATACCCTTTCCTTGGGTGCGGTAAAGTTGCCCCTGTTATCAGCACTATCCTCTGGCTGTATAGCTTTCTGCCCCTGTGCACACCGTTGCACGATACCCTTTCCTTGGGTGCGGTGAAGTTGCCCCTGTTATTAGCAGTATCCACTAGCTGTATAGCTTTCTACCCCTGTGCAGAGCATCGCACAATACCCTTTCCTTGGGTGGGGTGAAGTTGCTGCAGTTATATTCACTGTCCACTGTTTGTATAGCTTTCTACCCCTGGGTACAGTGTCGCACAATACCCTTTCCTTGGGTGCAGTGAAGTTGCCCCTGTTATTTGCACTATCCACTGGCTGCATAGCTTTCTGCCCCTGTGCAGAGCGTCGCACAATACACTTTCCTTGGGTGCGGTAAAGTTGCCCCTGTTATTAGCACTATTCACTGGCTGTATAGCTTTCTGCCCCTCTGCAGAGTGTCGCACACTACCCTTTCCTTGGGTGCGGTGAAGTTGCCCCTGTTATCAGCACTGTCCACTGGCTGTATAGCTTTCTGCCTCTGTGCAGAGCGTCGCACAATACCCTTTCCTTGGGTGCTGTGAAGTTGCCCCTGTTATCAGCACTGTCCACTGGCTGTATAGCTTTCTGCCCATGTGCAGAGCATCTCACAATACGCTGGCCTTGGGTGCGGTGAAGTTGCCCCTGTTATTAGCACGGTCCACTGGCTGTATAGCTTTCTGTCCCTGTGCAGAGCGTCGCACAATACCCTTTTCTTGGGTGCGGTGAAGTTGCCGCAGTTATTAGCACTGTTTACTGGCTTTAGAGTCTTCTCCCCCTCCACACAGCCTCTATTATCTACAAGTCTCTGTGAGCAGTAAATGACCCCTAGGTATCAGCGCAAGACACAAGTCACAGCATAGAGCCGCCGCTACCTACAAGTCTCTGTGAGCAGTAAATTACCCCTAGGTATCAGCGCAAGACAGCGGGGTAATTTTTTCCAAGTCACAGCATAAAGTCTCCACTATCTACAAGTCTCTGTGTGCGGTGAATGAGCCACAGTTGTCAGTGCTGTACAGTGGGGCAATTTATTTGGGCCCTGCTCTATTCTTAATCCAACATGATGAGGAGTAGGGTTGAGGACACGGACGTGGCCGCGGGTGTCCGAGTGTGGGTGTGGTCGCAGGCCGAGGTCCTGGGCGGGGTGAATCAGAACCGGCTGCTGAGGGATTAGGAGAGCGCCAAGTCCCTACGCTCCCCAGCTTCCTATCACAATTTGCAGGTCCACATGGTAGACCTTTATTACAAGAAGAGCAGTGCGAGCAGGTCCTGTCGTAGATGGCTGATAATGCGTCCAGCAATGTATCGACCACACAGTCTTCTATTCAGTCGACTACTCCCGGTCTAAGGACTGCACCTCTGAATTATCTGGCTGCTCCTCCTTCCTCCCAGCCTCCTCACTCCATGAAAATGACAGATTCTGAGCAGGCAGACTCCCAGGAACTGTTCTTGGGTCCCTGCCATGAGTGGGAAAAACGGGTTCTCTCTCACCTGAGGAGTTTGTCATGACCGATGCCCAACCTTTGGAAAATTCCCGGAGACTTTGGAAACTTCCGGCAACTGTCTCAAGAGCTTTTTGTGGATGAGGATGATGAGACGCAGTTGTCTGTCAGTGAGGTAGTAGTAAGGGCAGTAAGTCCAAGGGAGGAGCGCACAGAGGATTCGGAGGAAGAGTTGCTGAACGATGAGGTGACTGACCCCACCTGGCTTGCTAAGCCTACTGAAGACAGGGCTTCAGAGAGGGAGGCAAGTGCAGCGCCAGAACAGGTTGGAAGAGGCAGTGGGGTGGCCATGGGGAGAGGCATGGCCAGAGCCAATAATCCCCCAACTGTTTCCTACAGCACCCCTTCGCAGCAAGCCTCCGTGCAGAGGGCTAGGTGTTCAAAGGTGTGGATGTTTTTTATTGAGAGTGCGGACAACCGATGAACAGTGGTGTGCAACCTGTGCGGCACCAAGATCAGCCCGGAAGCCCCTCCTCCTCCACCACCTCCACTATCTCCACCTTCCAATTACGAACTGTTAGCACGTCATGTTGCCAGCAGTCGGTAGCGTGCGGCGCGGCAGCACAGCAGTGAGGAAGCATCAGCAAACTGTGCTGAAACGCCCCCCAAGCTGTTACAGGGTCTCACAGAGCAGACTGACCTCTGGCTTTTCCTGCTGAGCCTCCAACGGGGCATGGTTGTGTGTGACAACGGCCGTAACCTGGTGGCGGTTCTGCAGCTTGGCAGCCTCACACACGTGCCATGCCTGGCCCACGTCTTCAATCTGGTGGTTCAGTGGTCTCTGAAAAACTACCCCCACTTGTCTGACCTGCTCGGCAAGGTGTGCCGCATGTGTGCACATTTCCGCAAGTAAACCACGAATGCTGCCACCGTCAGGACACTGCAATGTCGGTTTCAGCTGCCAGAGCACCAACTGCTGTGCAACGTGCCCACGCGTTGGAATTTTACGCTGCACATGTTAGCCAGGCTTTATGAGCAGCGTAGAGCAATTGTGGAATAGCAGCTGCAACATGGGCGGCGGAGTGGTAGCCAGCCTCCACAGTTCTTCACAGAGGAGTGGGCATGGATGACAGACGTCTGCCAGGTCCTTGGAAACTTTGAGGAGTCTACCCAAATGGTAAGCGGCAATGTGGCCATCATTAGCGTTACCATCCCGCTGCTTTGCCTAATAAGAACTTCGCTGCTAAGCATAAAGGCTGTTGCTTCGCGGTTAGAAGAGGGGACGTGGGATGACAGCATGTTGCTTGATAGCCAGACCACCCTCACGTCTATATCTCAGCGGGTTTTGGAGGAGGAGGAGGAGGGGGAGGGCGAGGAGGGGGAAGAGACTGCTGGCCACACTGCAGAGGGTGCCCATGCTGCTTGCCTCTCATCTGTTCAGCGTGTATGGGCTGAAGAGGAGGAGCATCCTCCTAGTGAGGACAGTGATGTGTTTCATACTGGGACTCTGGCACACATGCCTGACTTCATGTTAGGCTGCCTTTCCCGTGACCCATGTGTTAGACACATTCTTGCCAACACAGATTACTGGGTGTACACCCTTCCCGACCCACGGTATAAGGAGAACCTTTCCACTATCATTCCCGAAGAGGAAAGGGGTACAAGAGTGATGCAATACCACAGGGCCCTGGTGGAAAAAGTGATGCCAAACTTCCCATCTGACAGCGCTAGCAGTTCAGAGGGCCAACTAGCAGGGGAGGCGCGGGGATCAGGCAGCATGTACACTGAAGGCAGAGGAACACTGTCCAAGGCCTTTGCCAGCTTTATGGCTCTCAGCAAGACTGTGTCACCACTCCCCAGTCAAGGCTAAGTCGGAAGGAGCACTGTAAAAAGATGGTGAGGGAGTACATAGCCGATCGTACCACCATCCTCCGTGATGCTTCTGCTCCATACAATTATTGGGTGTCAAAGCTGGACATGTGGCATGAACTTGTGCTGTACGCCCTGGAGGTGCTGGCCTGCCCTGCCGCTAGTGTCTTATCAGAGAGGGTGTTTAGTGCAGCTGGGGAAATCATCACAGATAAGCGTACCCGCCTGTCAACTGCCAGTGCTGACATGCTTACACTCATAAAGATGAACAAAGGCTTGATTTCCCCTGACTTCTCTTCTCCACCGGCGGAAAGCAGCAGAACCTAATGATTCTTTTCGCTGCAATAGGAGAAAAATGCATCCTCTATCACCACAAAAAAAGGGGAATTAGCTTTGTCAATCCCTCTCGGATATTATTACTCCTCCTCCTAAAATAGCATGTCTTAGGCTGAACTGCCAATTTCTCTGAGGCCCAAAAGGCTCTGCTTAAAAGTTTTTAAAGTTTTAAAAGTTAAACTTAAACCAATTTTTTCACAGGGCTGCCTCCAAGCTCTGTTACAAATTAAGCAATAACGAGCTGTATCTTTAAAAAATGTTTATGGGTTTCACCTGCCTTCGGCGTTCAGCAATTTTTCAGAGGTATACTTGTACTCTTGGTACACCAATTTTTCAGGCCATTGCCAATACTGTTAGCAAACTAATTTTTCCAGGCTTCAACTATACTCTTGGTAAACACATTTTTTCAGGTGTTCGCCTATACTCTTGCTACAGAAATGTTACTGGGGTCCGTCTATACTCTTGCTACAGGAAGGTTTGAGGGGTCTGCCTATACTCTTGCTACATAACTATTACAGGGGTCCACCTATACACTTGCTACAGGAAGGTTTGAGGGGTCCGCTTATACTCTTGCTACATAACTATTACAGGGGTCCACCTATAGACTTGCTACAGGAAGGTTTGAGGGGTCCGCCTATACTCTTGCTACATAACTATTACAGGGGTCCACCTATACACTTGCTACAGGAAGGTTTGGGGGGTCCGCCTATACTCTTGCTGCAGAAATGTTACTGGGGTCCGCCTATACACTTACTGCTAAAAGGTTTGAGGGGTTTGCCTATACTCTTGCTATAGAAATGTTACAGTGGTCCACCTATACACTTGCTACTGAAAGGTTTTCAGGGATTCGCCTATACACTTGTTACTGAAAGGTTTCAGGGGTTCGCCTATATACTTCCTACTTAACAGTTTTGATGGGTTCCCCTTTACTCTTGCAACAGAAAAGTTTCAGGGGTCCGCCTATAGTGTGGGTGCACAAAGGTTTCCCATAGCAGTGTTCAGCTGTCTGACACATACACAAAATGAAGTGTGTGGGGACCCATGAATTTCCCATTGCTATGTAACTCACGGCACCTTGGCTCAACCTGGTGGAGGCTGAGGACCGAGCCTGACCCTGGGTCCTCTCACGTGCTTCCCACACAGAGTATTGGGGGTCCTATCTCGGTCATGGTTTCTCAACCTTCTTATGCCACCTCCTTCTCCTGCTTGGGGTTTGAGGATCAGCACTGGGCAACATGTATTTTCTCTCGTGTTACCACAGTTATCTGAGACACTGGTTTGGACCAAACAAAAGGAGCGTTACTGCATTAATGAGATGTTCACAGTTGCACTAGCATCGGAGTCCGCTTTATGCCCATGATTACTGAGGGTGTGGGTAGAGGCCGACGTCCTGGGGGGGAAGAATCAACTGCGCCAGGTTTGGCCTGTGGAATTTCTTTGTGGTTCATCCAGTTTTTGGAGCGATAAAAGCAACCGTAACTGATTTAATGAAACGTTCACAGCTGTACTAGCATCTGAGTCCGCTTTATGCCCACTATTGCTGAGGGTGTGGGCCGAGGTCCTTGGCGGAGTGAAACTCTGCCATGTTTGGGCACTCTGATTTCTTTCTGTGTTATACTGTCTTTGAGTTCCATGGGCTCACCTATGCTGTGGGTGCACAAAGACTTCCCATTGCAGTGTTTTACCTATCTGACACAAATACACTGACCGACTTGGGTAGGGCACAGACGGCTTCCCCCATTGCGGTGTTCAGCTATCTGACACCTAGACAGAATGAAGTGTGTGGGGACACACGGATATCCCATAGCTATGTAACTGACGGCACCTTGGGTCACACAAGGTGGAGGCTGGGACCAAGCCTGACCCAGGGTCCTCTCACATGCTTCCCACACAGAGTATTGGGGGTCCTACCTCGGTCACGGTTTCTTGGGCTTATTATGCCACCTCCTCCTCCTGCTTGGGGTCTGGGGATCTGCGTTGGTCGGAATGTATTATCTCTCGTGCTACAAATTACCACAGTTATCCGAGATACAGGATTGGAGCGTTCACAGGAAGCGTTAGTGATTTCATGAGACTTTCACAGGGTCACTGTACACCTGTGGTGGCTACTTTTGCGACAACTCCTGCTTCAGACCAATCTTTGGTGTTAGTATTCGCTGCTGCATTGTGGAGATGTGTAGAAGTGCTGGCCGGAGGTGTCACAGGATTGGAATGATGATCGTACGTCAATTTCTCATCAATTCTCAACAGCATTGTGGGCTATTGCCCACACTTTCAAAGAGGGTCGCTGCCTGGTCCTGCCAACCCTCTGCACTGTGTGCCTCCGGTTCCTACTCATGGCAGACGCACTTATAAATCGACATGAGGGTGGTGTGGCTATGAAGCGAGCGTGTGGCATGAGGGCAGCTGTAGACTGCGCAGGGACACTTTTGTGTGCGCTGCGGATGCAGGGTCGTGCGGAGGGGTTGGGCAGCATGTAACCCTGGAGAAGAGGCAGCGGTGTCACCCACAGGCAGTGATTGGCCTTGGTTGCAGCTAGTGTGGTGCTTGGCTAAGATGTGCCAGCGTATGTGCCTTGCTAATAAGGGTTTGTCCCAAGTAAATTGTTAGGGGGGTGACCGCCGGGCTCTTGCCCCCATTTTGGCCTAATAGTGGGACCTGGGAGCCTCAGATGCAGCCATGCATGCTGCCCCTGCCCTTCCCTATCCGTTTCTGTGGTGTTTCCATGACTTTCTGATGTTTTCTGGTGTTTGACAAGTCATCAGCCATGTCGAGCATCGGTCATATAAAAAAATGCTTGAGTCGCCCATTGACTTCAATGGGGTTCGTTACTCGAAACAAGCTCTTGAGCATTACGAAAAGTTCGACTAGAGCAACGAGCACCCGAGCATTTTGGTGCTCACTCATCTCTAGTCATCAGTAGTAGATTGTTGGGGGTCCGACACATGGGATCTCCGCTGATCAGCTGCTCGCCGGGCCACTGTGCTCTGAGCTCTGTTGTCACTGCAGTCGTCAGGCTTGGGATTGCAGGTCATGTTTAAATTCATTTCAATGCCGGTAATACCAAGCCTAGCCACTGCAGTCGGAACGGAGCTGTTTGTTTCCTGCAAAAATCAGCTCCGTGTACAAGCGCATTGGCCCAGTGAACAGCTAATTGGTCAGACTCCGTGGCCACAAGACCCTGCTGAGGTATTACTGACTACCTATCCTGCAGACAGTCCATAGTTTACAACCAAAGCACAAATAGATATAATAGACCCTGAAGGAAACGCAAAAAGGGGGCAAAAAAAAACAGCTTTTGTTCAGTCATATTAAAATATACAAATAGCTGACAGGTGACTGATCTCCCAATCACGAGGCGCGAGCCGCCATGCACAAGCCGGATACCATGAGTCTCCACAATAAGGGGGAGCACCCACTGGCGTTTTTTTACCTGCGTTTTGCGTTTTGCGTTTTTCCTGCACAGGCATAGAGATAACATGTGTTCCTGTCCACTGGCGTTTTTTTTGCGTTGCGTTTGCGTTTTTAACATAGGAACTGTCAGTTGCATATGTGTCCTTATTTTTCTCCATGGAAATTAATGGAAAAGCCGCGAAAACGCCGCGAAAACCGCGCGGAAAAATCGCGGGAAACGCGGCGAAAACGCTTTTTCCCGCGGAAAACGCAAACGCCAGTGGGTGCTTGCCCTAAGGGGGAAACAGAAAGTTCTGGGAGGAAGTGACCTGCCACTTGTGCGCTGTTCTAGAAGAGGGGTTTAGTCTGGAGTGGGCTACTGGAGAGACGCCTGCTGTCCCCACCGGGGAGAGACGCCTGCTGTCCCCACCGGGGAGAGACGCCTGCTGTCCCCACCGGGGAGAGACACCTGCTGTCCTCATTATGCCCTATGAGAAGGGCTGTTATGTCCCTAGATAGCCTCCAGGGGGCTAAAATGACCGATCCTTTCAGAAAACTTCCCCTTAAAGCTAAAAGCCTCAATGGAAAAATAAGGTTTCCAAGGAGATATTGAGCTCAGTCACCATCAGGGACCCGTATGACCCCATCAGTGTGAAGTCCCGGAGCAGTCATGGACACTGCTGTAACTAGGGGATGCAGGGGATGTGGTTGCAAGTGGGCCCAGGAGCCATAGGGGGCCCATAAGGCCTCTCTGATTAGGCCTGTCCATAACATTTTCGTCAGGGCTGGACCACCAATACAATTATCCGCCCGCCTTTCAGTGCCATCAAGCAGCATTGATAAGCTCAGTGGGTTCCTTCACATGCAGCAACACAATTAGTGCCTTGTAAAAGGATGAGTCTTATTATGTGTGGCCCTAGACCCTAATTGCTGGCCCCGCTTGAGGACAGCACAGTAACTGAAAAGGACACAAGCCGTACCATGGAAGACACACAATGTAAAGCCACAATGCTACGGTACAAGCTTAATGGTTACACAGTTGGTAGAAGGCACAGAGCTTGGTGGTTGCAGCTGGTCTCTTTGGGGCACTCAGCTTATTGGTTACAGTCCCTGTTACGTTAGCAGGGTGATCACCTGAAGAGGACAGAACACAGGGCATCAGGTTATCCTCAGCAAACGTAGTCCATTGGCATCTCTCCACGGGGTTCACCCTGCCCGCAGTGCCGATCCCAGGAAGTGGAACCGCATCAATGATGCAGAAGCTATCTCCGCGCAAGGCTACAGCACACAGTCTGAGAGGCTAAAACAGCGGACCACCACCCACAGAATCCCAGGGTCTAAGGCTATGCTCGCTGGACCACCAGCTACATTTATCTAAGACCGGGATTTTACACGCTGCTGCCAGGGAAGTGATGACGGAGAGCCTCTTCATACATTTGGCACACTTTGGGCTGCCGAGCGCCACTTGCAGAAATCTATGACAGATGAAACCTGCGTTACATTGTAACTAAATGTTACAGCCAGGAATTTAATGGGCCCCGCCCACTTTTTATAAAAGCGTATTACAAGCCGTATTATCCGAAGGAGTATTATCCCTCCCCTAGAAGGAGTATATATATATATATATATATACACTCATTGTCAGTAACATCCCTCCCCTAGAAGGAATATATATATATATATATATATATATATATATATATATATATATATATATATATATATATATATATATATATATATATATATATACACACACACTCATGGTCAGTAACAGTGCCTCATTTCGTCAGTCCCTGGAGTGCTCTCCCCACTCCCCTGACTTGATAGGTGGCATTGCCGCCACTCCTCTGGACCCCCAGATTACAGTCCTTGATTACAGTCAAGTTAAAGATGAGTGGCAGCGTTATGCGGTGAAAGCAAGGTAATCTTTATCCCCCACAGCAGAGGAGACACGATGTTTCAACCAGAGAGTAGGTCTTGGTCAAGTTAACAACGTACCGAATACACAGACTATAAATATGGAGGGAACATACAGAAACCCCCAATCACCAATTCCCACTGATGACACATTAAAGACAGATGATGTATAGATGTAGAATCAGGTGTCACATGCTCATCTGGTCCAATCTGCTGTTTATGGCCGTCCCATGCACCCGGTCCAGCGCCGTGTCCCTATATGAATCCGCATATGCGTGCTGCTTGATCCCGGAAGTGTAACTAAGCACTTCCGACATGTGGTACGGTAGCACGTCATCCGACAGACACTGCGCTACACAAACGCAGTGCGCATGTCCAAGAGCAAAGGCCTACGGCACTCATATGATGTCATCAATTCATTGTGCATGCGTGTGCCAAACAGCAGAAAAAAGGCAGTCCAAGCAGCATCTATGTTAAATTGTATCTCAACAAGGAGCTCTTCTAGGAACCGAATGATGTAAGGAAACAGAACAGGAGAGGAAAAGACACTCTGCTAAATAGTGATAAAGTGCCAGGAGCAGAGACCCCCTAATCGCCCCATAATAGAGGGGCCTGCGCATACAACATCATGAATACCACGAAGCGGGCGATATCATCAAGCTGAACCTCATATCCACTATAATGTGCAGAGATACGTTATATGAAGACATGTCAGCAAATGATACATTCCACCAGAAGCCCCTTAAATAGGGATGTCCAAAAGTAAAGGCACCAAAAACGGCACCTTGTAGAACCAAAACGATTCTTATTGAAATACATGACATACTTAAACAACAGATTTATATGGGAAAAAGATAAGTGCATCTTTAGAGGGCAAACTGACGAAAACCAGAGAGAAGGGGGCGGGGGGCATCAGCGGATGAAAGGTGCGGTACATCTATAAAGAAAGGACAAAACAGCAGCAGATGGAAGGTCCGGTACATCTATAAGGAAAGGACAAAACAGCAGCAGATGGAAGGTCCGGTACATCTATAAAGAAAGGACAAAACATCAGCAGATGGAAGGTCCCGTACATCTATAAAGAAAGGACAAAACATCAGCAGATGGAAGGTCCGGTACATCTATAAAGAATGGACAAAACATCAGCAGATGGAAGGTCCGGTACATCTATAAAGAAAGGACAAAACATCAGCAGATGGAAGGTCCGGTACATCTATAAAGAATGGACAAAACATCAGCAGATGGAAGGTCCGGTACATCTATAAGGAAAGGACAAAACATCAGCAGATGGAAGGTCCAGTACATCTATAAGGAAAGGACAAAACATCAGCAGATGGAAGGACCGGTACAGCTATAAAGAAAGGACAAAACATCAGCAGATGGAAGGTCCGGTACATCTATAAGGAAAGGACAAAACATCAGCAGATGGAAGGACCGGTACAGCTATAAAGAATGGACAAAACATCAGCAGATGGAAGATCCGGTACATCTATAAAGAAAGGACAAAACATCAGCAGATGGAAGGTCCGGTACATCTATAAAGAAAGGACAAAACATCAGCAGATGGAAGGTCCGGTACATCTATAAGGAATGGACAAAACATCAGCAGATGGAAGGTCCGGTACATCTATAAAGAAAGGACAAAAAATCAGGAGATGGAAGGTCCGGTACATCTATAAAGAAAGGACAAAACAGCAGCAGATGGAAAGACCGGTACATCTATAAAGAAAGGACAAAACATCAGCAGATGGAAGGTCCGGTACATCTATAAAGAAAGAACAAAACATCAGCAGATGGAAGGTCCGGTACATCTATAAAGAAAGGGCAAAACATCAGCAGATGGAAAGACCGGTACATCTATAAAGAAAGGACAAAACATCAGCGGATGAAAGGTCCGCTACATCTATAAAGAAAGGACAAAACATCAGCGGATGAAAGGTCGGGTACATCTATAAAGAAAGGACAAAACATCAGCGGATGAGAGGTCGGATACATCTATAAAGAAAGGACAAAACATCAGCAGATAGAAGGTCCGGTACATCTATAAAGAAAGGACAAAACATCAGCAGATGGAAGGTCCGGTACATCTATAAAGAAAGGACAAAACATCAGCAGATTGAAGGTCCAGTACATCTATAAAGAAAGGACAAAACATCAGCAGATGGAAAGAGCGGTACATCTATAAAGAATGGACAAAACATCAGCGGATGAAAGGTCCGGTACATCTATAGAGAAAGGACAAAACATCAGCGGATGAAAGGTCCGGTACATCTATAAAGAAAGGACAAAACATCAGCAGATGGAAGGTCCGGTACATCTATAAAGAAAGGACAAAACATCAGCAGATGGAAGGTCTGGTAAATCTATAAAGAAAGGACAAAACATCAGCGGATGAAAGGTCCGGTACATCTATAAGGAAAGGACAAAACATCAGCGGATGAAAGGTCCGGTACATCTATAAAGAAAGGACAAACCATCAGCAGATGGAAGGTCCGGTACATCTATAAAGAAAGGACAAAACATCAGCAGATGGAAGGTCTGGTACATCTATAAAGAAAGGACAAAACATCAGCAGATGGAAGATCCGGTACATCTATAAAGAAAGAACAAAACATCAGCAGATGGAAGGTCCGGTACATCTATAAAGAAAGGACAAAACATCAGCAGATGGAAGGTCCGGTACATCTATAAAGAAAGGACAAAACATCAGCAGATGGAAGGTCCGGTACATCTATAAAGAAAGGACAAAACATCAGCAGATGGAAGGTCCGGTACATCTATAAGGAAAGGACAAAACATCAGCGGATGAAAGGTCCGGTACATCTATACAGAAAGGACAAACCATCAGCAGATGGAAGGTCCAGTACATCTATAAAGAAAGGACAAAACATCAGCAGATGGAAGGTCTGGTACATCTATAAAGAAAGGACAAAACATCAGCAGATGGAAGATCCGGTACATCTATAAAGAAAGAACAAAACATCAGCAGATGGAAGGTCCAGTACATCGACAGAGAAAGGACAAAACAGCAGCAGATGGAAGGTCCGGTACATCTATAAAGACAGGACTAAACATCAGCAGATGGAAGGACCGGTACATCTATAAAGAAAGGACAAAACATCAGCAGATGGAAGGTCCGGTACATCTATAAAGAAAGGGCAAAACATCAGCAGATGGAAGATCCGGTACATCTATAAAGAAAGAACAAAACATCAGCAGATGGAAGGTCCGGTACATCTATAAAGAATGGACAAAACATCAGCAGATGGAAGGACCGGTACATCTATAAAGAAAGGACAAAACAGTAGCAGATGGAAGGTGAGGTACATCTATAAAGACAGGACTAAACATCAGCAGATGGAAGGACCGGTACATCTATAAAGAAAGGACAAAACAGTAGCAGATGGAAGGTCCGGTACATCTATAAAGACAGGACTAAACATCAGCAGATGGAAGGACCGGTACATCTATAAAGAAAGGACGAAACATCAGCAGATGGAAGGACCGGTACATCGATAGAGAAAGGACAAAACATCAGCAGATGGAAGGTCCGGTACATCTATAAAGAAAGGACAAAACATCAGCAGATGGAAGATCCGGTACATCTATAAAGAAAGGACAAAACATCAGCAGATGGAAGGACCGGTACATCTATAAAGAAAGGACAAAACAGCAGCAGATGGAAGGTCCGGTACATCTATAAAGAAAGAACAAAACATCAGCAGATGGAAGGGCCGGTACATCTATAAAGAAAGGACAAAACATCAGCAGATGGAAGGTCCGGTACATCTATAAAGAAAGGACAAAACATCAGCAGATGGAAGGTCCGGTACATCTATAAAGAAAGGACAAAACATCAGCATATGGAAGGTCCGGTACATCTATAAGGAAAGGACAAAACATCAGCAGATGGAAGGTCCGGTACATCTATAAGGAAAGGACAAAACATCAGCGGATGAAAGGTCCGGTACATCTATACAGAAAGGACAAACCATCAGCAGATGGAAGGTCCGGTACATCTATAAAGAAAGAACAAAACATCAGCAGATGGAAGGGCCGGTACATCTATAAAGAAAGGACAAAACATCAGCAGATGGAAGGTCCGGTACATCTATAAAGAAAGGACAAAACATCAGCAGATGGAAGGTCCGGTACATCTATAAAGAAAGGACAAAACATCAGCATATGGAAGGTCCGGTACATCTATAAGGAAAGGACAAAACATCAGCAGATGGAAGGTCCGGTACATCTATAAGGAAAGGACAAAACATCAGCGGATGAAAGGTCCGGTACATCTATACAGAAAGGACAAACCATCAGCAGATGGAAGGTCCGGTACATCTATAAAGAAAGGACAAAACATCAGCAGATGGAAGGTCTGGTACATCTATAAAGAAAGGACAAAACATCAGCAGATGGAAGATCCGGTACATCTATAAAGAAAGAACAAAACATCAGCAGATGGAAGGTCCGGTACATCTATAAAGAATGGACAAAACATCAGCAGATGGAAGGTCCGGTACATCTATAAAGAAAGGACAAAACAGTAGCAGATGGAAGGTGAGGTACATCTATAAAGACAGGACTAAACATCAGCAGATGGAAGGACCGGTACATCTATAAAGAAAGGACAAAACAGTAGCAGATGGAAGGTCCGGTACATCTATAAAGACAGGACTAAACATCAGCAGATGGAAGGTCCGGTACATCTATAAAGAAAGGACAAAATATCAGCAGATGGAAGATCCGGTACATCTATAAAGAAAGGACAAAACATCAGCAGATGGAAGGACCGGTACATCTATAAAGAAAGGACAAAACAGCAGCAGATGGAAGGTCCGGTACATCTATAAAGAAAGAACAAAACATCAGCAGATGGAAGGGCCGGTACATCTATAAAGAAAGGACAAAACATCAGCAGATGGAAGGTCCGGTACATCTATAAAGAAAGGACAAAACATCAGCAGATGGAAGGTCCGGTACATCTATAAAGAAAGGACAAAACATCAGCAGATGGAAGGTCCGGTACATCTATAAGGAAAGGACAAAACATCAGCAGATGGAAGGTCCGGTACATCTATAAAGAATGGACAAAACATCAGCAGATGGAAGGTCCGGTACATCTATAAAGAACGGACAAAACATCAGCAGATGGAAGGTCCGGTACATCTATAAAGAAAGGGCAAAACATCAGCAGATGGAAAGACCGGTACATCTATAAAGAAAGGACAAAACATCAGCAGATGGAAGGACCGGTACATCTATAAAGAAAGGACAAAACAGTAGCAGATGGAAGGTGAGGTACATCTATAAAGACAGGACTAAACATCAGCAGATGGAAGGACCGGTACATCTATAAAGAAAGGACAAAACAGTAGCAGATGGAAGGTCCGGTACATCTATAAAGACAGGACTAAACATCAGCAGATGGAAGGACCGGTACATCTATAAAGAAAGGACAAAACATCAGCAGATGGAAGATCCGGTACATCGATAGAGAAAGGACAAAACATCAGCAGATGGAAGGTCCGGTACATCTATAAAGAAAGGACAAAACATCAGCAGATGGAAGATCCGGTACATCTATAAAGAAAGGACAAAACATCAGCAGATGGAAGGACCGGTACATCTATAAAGAAAGGACAAAACAGCAGCAGATGGAAGGTCCGGTACATCTATAAAGAAAGAACAAAACATCAGCAGATGGAAGGGCCGGTACATCTATAAAGAAAGGACAAAACATCAGCAGATGGAAGGTCCGGTACATCTATAAAGAAAGGACAAAACATCAGCAGATGGAAGGTCCGGTACATCTATAAAGAAAGGACAAAACATCAGCAGATGGAAGGTCCGGTACATCTATAAGGAAAGGACAAAACATCAGCAGATGGAAGGTCCGGTACATCTATAAAGAATGGACAAAACATCAGCAGATGGAAGGTCCGGTACATCTATAAAGAACGGACAAAACATCAGCAGATGGAAGGTCCGGTACATCTATAAAGAAAGGGCAAAACATCAGCAGATGGAAAGACCGGTACATCTATAAAGAAAGGACAAAACATCAGCAGATGGAAGGACCGGTACATCTATAAAGAAAGGACAAAACAGTAGCAGATGGAAGGTGAGGTACATCTATAAAGACAGGACTAAACATCAGCAGATGGAAGGACCGGTACATCTATAAAGAAAGGACAAAACAGTAGCAGATGGAAGGTCCGGTACATCTATAAAGACAGGACTAAACATCAGCAGATGGAAGGATCGGTACATCTATAAAGAAAGGACAAAACATCAGCAGATGGAAGATCCGGTACATCGATAGAGAAAGGACAAAACATCAGCAGATGGAAGGTCCGGTACATCTATAAAGAAAGGACAAAACATCAGCAGATGGAAGATCCGGTACATCTATAAAGAAAGGACAAAACATCAGCAGATGGAAGGACCGGTACATCTATAAAGAAAGGACAAAACAGCAGCAGATGGAAGGTCCGGTACATCTATAAAGAAAGAACAAAACATCAGCAGATGGAAGGGCCGGTACATCTATAAAGAAAGGACAAAACATCAGCAGATGGAAGGACCGGTACATCTATAAAGAAAGGACAAAACATCAGCAGATGGAAGGACCGGTACATCTATAAAGAAAGGACAAAACATCAGCAGATGGAAAGACCGGTACATCGATAAAGAAAGGACAAAACATCAGCAGCTTTGTTAAACAAAACACAAAATAAAAAAAAAATGAAATCCCTTGCCCTCTAGCCATATAAGTCCATGTTATGGGGGCAGGACTGGGGGGACTCATATCCCTTTAATCTGCTCCCTTTATGATAAATACCCTGAACCATTTATCGTTAATATAAACTTACTTTATTGCTGACCTAAACATACATTTATTTATTGCTGGCATAAACTTTGTGGGAAGGCCACAGCTTTATTTATTATAACATTAACTGATTTTCCTTCTTCCCATGCCTACCAAAATACTTATTAACTCGCTAACGTTCAACTTATATCAAGGTGTGAGAAAGCCCATGATGGCCTGTAAACGCCCTCAATTCCCCAGCTGGCATGGAAAGTCCACTTTTACCGCCACGAAGGATGCAGCATACCTACGCTGCACTCCGCCCCCCCACATGCCAGCGACAGGGCCGCCTCGGCCCCGTCCTACCTTGATAGGAATGTATCCAATCCTATGTCCTTAGGTGAACGCCATCCTTCCTCTACATGCCTGGCACCTTCTTCTCTCACCCCAATGTTGAATAGCTACCCCACCTATCGACTTGACAAATTTTGATATTTTACAGTTCCCCACTCTTCCTAACCCTCTCGATGGCCTCTACATCCCTCGCCTCCCTCCAAATTCTCCTGGCTACTACGTCAGACCAGACCAGCATAGTTTTATCGAAAAAACTTTTGAAACGCAACATGTTTTCTTTCATGAGGGCCACCAATTCTGCGACTTTTACCCTCCCTAAGTCGTTACCTCCAGCATGGATGACCAGAACCACTTTGCCTTGTGACCACCTGCTGACACAGAATCTCGTGAAGCAGCCTGGCCCATTGCAGTCCTCTTATACCATGCCACTTTACTTGAACATCTCTCAACCCAGGTTCCTGCCAATAGGCCTGGCCCCGGCTCTTCTCTCAGCCCAGTGTAATATGAATATATACTGTCTATTCCACACTGCAAAGTACAAAGAACAACAACGCAAACAACCACGGTTAGGTTAACTCGCAACCACTTATAATACTCGCAAGTCAGATCAGACATATGACTTGTACGCTTCCGACCTCCAGCAGCCTACCCAATTCACTTCCTCTACCTTCAAACCGCGTGACAACGCCGACGTCGCTGCTCCGATCCTAAAGGAATGGGTGCCAAACTCTGTAGGCTCAAAACCTAACCTCTGGAAGCCTGCGCACATGACCGCACCGAACAGAAAATTAGTTTGCGGGGACCCGGGAGAATGCATCAACAACTGACCTGTGCCGCTATGTTTCGCCAAGAACTCTTTAACAGTAGAACCGGGCACCGTGCTGATCCCAGGGCCGCAATGCGCAATGTACACCTCCGTTTTCGACATCCGCATACATACTATATGTCTTCTTCTCCGCCCAAGATGTCCGCGAAAGCAATCTCCCAAGTTTTTTTCTACTTGGAGCTACTAGTTCTTTTTCTTAGCGCCGCAAAGCAAAACTCGTTCTCCGTTTCAAACCGCCTCCAAGACGTTCACGATTGCGTTCCATAATTCAAACGTTCTCGGCCGCCTGTCGTCTCTTGACGACTTCTCCTTTTACCATCCCTTTATAATCTGTCTGAAGACAAATTCCTTGGTCACGTCGCAGTTCCCGTGCAGGCGCCACAAAAAGGCAATTGCCGCTAAATGTTTTCGTGCCGCGTCCGCCGATGCACACCGTTCTCGCAGCTCCGCTAAGCGCTACTTCCGGAAAATAACTGCGGCCGACATCCATACGTTCCAAATGGAATCGTAACGCTTCCATGCCGATTCCGCAGCCGAATTGCGAATCAGAGTCAGGAGCTCTCTTCTATTCTTTCCATAAAAAGACGGGCAACATACCCCCTCGACATCCGCAGTCGGGTGCAGCTCCCTGAATCTCTCCATCTCGGTTCATATTCCCGTGAACATGTCTCGCTTCCAGCCTGATATTATTCTGCAAGCATCTTAACACCAAATGGCGTATCGCCGCCAGAACCAAAGCGATTTGGATGATTGTTTCTACTCCACTCTTACAACCAATTGGTTATCCGACTAGAAGCAAATACTTTTGTTTTCCAGAACCGAACACCAGATCTCCACCGCCACCCTCGGGGGGAAAATTCCAACAGCGCCACGTTTTTGACCCACCGTTTCTCGACCCATTTTACCGGCCATGGTGCCTTGCACCAACTGTTCTCCAGCATCACTCCGAAACCCCACGAACCCGACGCCTCGGCAAAGAGGCAGAGCTCCTCGTTTGCCACTTCCGCTACCTGACAAATAACCTGTCCGTTGAAAGGCCGGAGGAAGACTTGCCAGACGTGTAAGTTGCCCTTTGTCACTCCGACAAAGTGATGCTGCTGTCTGACTCCTGCCGTTGCCAATGACAGCCGCCTGGCGAACGGGCGGCCCATGGGAATGACCCAGCACGCAAAATTTAACAAACCTAGGGGCACTTGAAGCTGGTGCAGCATAACCTTCTTTTGAACTGCCACCCAGTTTCACCTCTTGAAGAAGCCGCGCTACTTTCTCCTCTGGTAAGCGGAAAACCATGTCCTTTTTATCGATTTCTATACCCAAAAAAGTTAGGCATGTGACCGGACCGACGTTTTTTGTTTTTTTTTGCGCGATAACGGCACTCCCACTTTCTCCATCAACGTTTGAAGGAGGGAAGTAACAACCCGCATACGTTAGAATCTGAGTGCCCGACGAAAAGAAGGTCGTCCAGATGCAAAACCAATCGCATGCCCGTCTCGCAACGTAGCATCCATAGCAGGAAGGAACTGAAAAACTTCGAAATAATAGCACGAGGTTGAGTAACCCATTGGCAAACACATGTCACGAACTACAGGCCGTCTAAGCGGCAGCCTAGTAGATAGAAACAGTTTGGATGCACCGGCAGTCGGCGGAAGGCCGACTCGATGTCAGCCTTCGCCAATAGCTCACCGTTACTTTTTTGATGGACCAGACAGGCCGCCCTATCGAAAGAAGTATACGATACGGCCGTCTGTTCCTTTGAAATTCCGTCGTTGACTGATTCGCCCGTCGGATAGGATAAGTGATGGATGAGCCGAAACTTGCCTAGTTCCTTCTTAGGTACCAAACCCAACGGTGAAACTCGCAAGTTCTCGAATGGCGGCTCCTGAAAAGGCCCCGCCATCCGACCCAATTCAACCTCCTTCAGCAGCTTCTCCATCACTAAACCCTTATTCTCGTGTGCATATTTTACATTACGACTAAGCATCAAAGCAGAACTTGGGGTATGCGGAATCACGAAACCTGAAGCGAAACCTGATTTAAGTAGGCTTGCTTCCTGTTTCCTTTTGACCTTCGTTAAACGACCAGCAGGACCCCGAGGGCTTGTACGCCACGGGTGCCTGTTGCCCAACTCCGACTCCCGAGGTACTACTCCGAAAACGGCTTCGTCGGTTTTTGCGCCAGGATTAATTGAATCCAAGCGTCCGTCGCCTTAGGAACTGAAGTTTTTTTGTTTTTTTTTTTAGATGCGACGACGAAAATCCTCATCGTGGCGCCACCATACTCGAAAAACGCTCTTTATCGACTCGCCACATGCTCCACCGATGAGAGTGACCCAATATCCATAACATCCGTTATTTATTTTCTCTACCGTGTCCTCCGCGATGCCCACACCCAACGGGGCTACGCCACAAATTAAGGAATCCAAATACCTTAACCATCTTTCCAAGCTCTTCGCCTTTCCCACTCGCCCCCGCAGGCGAGTACCCGGGGGCGTGAGCCAAATTACCAACCCCGGGCGAGCCTTGGCTCCCCGGATGACCATAGGACACTGTTAGCCCTTTTTCTTTATCAAAATCATTCACCAGCGCTCTCAGTGCTACCATAAATTTATTCATATTCCCGGGCGATGTGTCGCCCCACACTCTACCGCATGATGACTCACCCTCTAGTTCGTCCTCCGGCCTTGCCGAGGGAAAGGACGGGTCACTTGGTCTAGGCTGACGCTGCAAAGGACTTGCCACCGCATGTCGTGCCATGTCCCTATTGCGGGTGACACCACGGGGCAACGGGCTATTGCCGTATGAAGCTCTGGTGGCCGTGACCGGTTCGCTCTGCCTGCTGCTGCGGACGGCCCACCTATCATCTGTGGAGGAAGCCGGTGAAGATGGTAAAGCGTACCGCGTAGCCCAAGCAGATGCCACTGGCTGCTACGCCTATTGCTCCTTTGCACCGCTCCCGATCGCCTACGTCTCCCGTAAAGGGGGATCTCCTCGCGGCCGGCGCAAACCTCGCTCGACTCTGCTGACGACGAACTGCCCTGCCTAGCCTCGCCGCGCCAGTCCTTGCCCGCTAAAGTGCCTTCCACCTGCCTGCGCTTTGATCCTCCAGTTGGCCTGCTGCTAGACCCCTGGCTACAGGGCGTGTAGCTATCCCCTTCCCCCTTTATCAGCCACCCGCCGGACTGCTCCCTCTGTGTTGCCGGGTACACTCTGTGCTGGCTTTTGGTGGCCTCATAGCGCCGTGGAGAAGTGCCCCTCATTTCAGAGCATGAGCCCCGGGGCGAGTTTGAAGCCACGCTGACTGTGCCTCCCGCGCATCTCCCCCCTCCCCCCCACTCCGCTTGGTTTTCCCGCCACTGGCCTAACGCCCTGTCTGGTCCCCTCCTGGCTCTCTTACTAATTTGTCCCCTCGCTGGTTCGCTGCTGCCACCTGGGCTGCTGAGGGACTCGCTCCCGCAGCTTTCACTCGTATCCCGCCGCCCGAGAGTCCCGGCACGGAACTCTTTCCGGCCCGCGGATCCATTCGTCCTCCGCCGGAGCGGCGCGAGGGTCGTTCTACCTCTCCCTCTATCGATCGGCGGACAGCCACGAGGCATCCCCTTCCCACGCCGGACTTACCCTTCCCGGACTCGACCGCACCGCTCCCGGTAAGTTCCGATACCACCTCCGCGTTCGCTTCGGCATCGCTTCCGTCCACGCCCTGGCTGCGTCCGGCTGTCCTGCGCTGCGACCGTGCTCCACCGCTACCGCTTGCTCTCGCCGGTCTTGGGCTGATAGTCCGACCCCCCTTCTTCTCGGCTGGGCTTGGGCTCAGCCTGGCAGGGGGGATTCTTCTCCTCTGTGGTCTTCCGTGGGGCTCCACACTGGCGCTCTGCTCCGGAGGGTCCCTTCCAGCCCCGGCTTCTCCTGTCGCCGCTGCTCCAACTTCAGCGACCATCTGCATCAGCCACTGAGGGCCTTGGCTGGCAACCGCCTCTTTCATCTGTTGGATGAGCTGGTCCATGGTGTTTTCTTCCCCGATGTCCTCACACGTCTTCTCTCTTCTTTTCTTCCACGTGGACTGACCTCTCCTCCTCTTCCTCTCTCTTCTTCCTAGCACTAGCTCCTCCTACCTCCCAGGTCGCTTCCTTAACCCTTTCCTGTCCCTACACCCGCCCCCCAGTCCCTTGCTCCCTCGCTAATCACTTTGTAGCTAGCTAAGCTGAGGAGCAGAATACATAGCAGATGGCAGCCATGGCCAATATCACATATGAGGCGTGTAGTGACATTCTAGGTAGAACGTTCATAAATCCAGAATTACTCCTTTTTCTTGACTTGCATACGCCTCCCCCCCCCCCCCCCCTCACTAAATGGGGAATGCTGTCTATAACCCGAAACTTCATGGTTCATGTCAACACAATGCTTGCTCACCGGCAAAGTCGTATTTCGAGTGTGAATGGTACTTTATGTTTTGTTCTTGTTTCCATGGTTGTGTCACCTATGTATGCTCGGCCACCAGGGCACGGAACAAGGTAAGTAACACAACTGGAGGCGCGCCGTCCCATAACGAATATTTATTTCCTCTGAGGGGGTGTCTGAAGCAACAAGAGCGCCACAACAGGGGAAATCGCAATTTCTCATAGGTGCCAAAACCCCTTGTGTGGAGCGGTATCCACTATCAGGAAATGATTGAACCAATCTGTTCCCTAGATTATACTTCCGCCTACACCCCATCATTGGTTTTTCCTTGAGTTGGGGGATAGTTGTCTCCTACTTGTAGGATATGCCAATGCTTTCTAATTAGAGAGGGCACTTTATAACTTAGCTGGTTGTAAGTAGAAACAAAGGGGATCCCGTCAGAGGACAAATCATGAGCTTTTACTAATAACTCCTCTCCAGTGTCAGCTTCCTGTAGATACTTGGGGGATCCCCTCTTATCTGGTACACATACTTGGAGATCCCCTCTTATATGGTACACATACTTGCGGATCCCCTCTTATATGGTACACATACTTGGGGATCCCCTCTTGTCTGGTACACATACTTGGGGATCCCCTCTTATCTGCTACACATTTCATCTAGCCTTGCATCGATAAATCGCTCATGTGTTACTTGCCTCACCCGAAGCAGCCGGCTCCAGGGAAGGGAATTCTTCATGGATGTTGGATGCCAGCTATCAGAAAGCAATAGGCTATTACGGTCTGGGGATTTACAATAAGGAGGATCTGACAACAAGTAGTGTGTTCTTTTTTATTGGATTTCCTTTTGTGACTAGTACATTTCAGTTCTGGATAGACCGGGTTTAGCATATTATGTTCTAAGGCTGTTCCGTTCCGTAGTAAGAAGACGTCATCTATATAACGTGGCTACAGAGGTTATTGGCATATATGGAAGAGTAAACAAAATAATAATAATAATAGTCTTTATTTGTATGGCGCCAACTTATTCCGCAGCGCTCTCAGGCATGGATAAATGCAAACACAACAATTACAATATGAGGTACATTGGGTTAGACACAAATGGGTTGAGGGGGTACAGGAGGTGCAGGGGGTGGGGAACACAGGCAATAGGAAATCTTCCTCAATGTAAATGGTCTCGCAGGTTGGAGTTACATCTGAACCCATGGCGGTGCCCTGTCACTGGCACAAAATAGTTGTTCGAGAGGATGTATTCCAGCAGCGACAGGGCGAACCGTCCACAGTTAGGGGGAATGTTGGGTGATTGATGTATACAAAGATGTCGGTGGTTGGAACAGGCCAATCACCCATGAGAAAGGTATTCAGGTGGTGAAGCATTACATTGAGGGATCCAACATCTCTCCTAACTGTGGACGGTTTGCCCCCTACAGGCCATTCTCTGTAGTGCACTTCTACAATATATATACTCATTGCCAGTAACTGCCACTAGCTTGAATACTAGACGTGATACAGTCGGGCATGGAGGCTCTAGTACCCTGTTGTACCGCCTCTAGCTTGGATACAAGATGTGATACGGACGGGCATGGAGGCTCTAGTACCCTGTTGTACCTCCTCTAGCTTGGATACAAGATGTGATACGGACGGGCATGGAGGCTCTAGTACCCTGTTGTACCTCCTCTAGCATGGATCCAAGATGTGATACGGGCAGGCATGGAGGCTCTAGTACCCTGTTGTACCGCCTGTAGCTTGGATACAAGATGTGATACAGGCGGGCATGAAGGCTCTAGTACCCTGTTGTACCTCCTCTAGCATGGATCCAAGATGTGATACGGGCAGGCATGGAGGCTCTAGTACCCTGTTGTACCGCCTGTAGCTTGGATACAAGATGTGATACAGGATGGCATGGAGGCTCTAGTACCCTGTTGTACCTCCTCTAGCTTGGATACAAGATGTGATACGGATGGGCATGGAGGCTCTAGTACCCTGTTGTACCGCCTGTAGCTTGGATACAAGATGTGATACAGGCGGGCATGAAGGCTCTAGTACCCTGTTGTACCGCCTCTAGCTTGGATACAAGATGTGATACAGGATGGCATGGAGGCTCTAGTACCCTGTTGTACCTCCTCTAGCTTGGATACAAGATGTGATACGGATGGGCATGGAGGCTCTAGTACCCTGTTGTACCGCCTGTAGCTTGGATACAAGATGTGATACAGGCGGGCATGAAGGCTCTAGTACCCTGTTGTACCACCTCCAGCTTGGATACAAGATGTGATACTGGTGGGCATGGAGGCTCTAGTACCCTGTTGTACCGCCTCTAGCTTGGATACAAGGTGTGATACAGGTGGGCATGGAGGCTCTAGTACCCTGTTGTACCGCCTCTAGCTTGGATACAAGATGTGATACAAGTGGGCATGGAGGCTCTAGTACCCTGTTGTACCGCCTCTAGCTTGGATACAAGGTGTGATACAGGATGGCATGGAGGCTCTAGTACCCTGTTGTACCTCCTCTAGCTTGGATACAAGATGTGATACGGATGGGCATGGAGGCTCTAGTACCTTGTTGTACCGCCTCTAGCTTAGATACAAGATGTTATACGGGGGCATAGAGGCTCTAGTACCCTGTTGTACCGTCTCTAGCTTGGATACGGGTGGGCGAGGAGGCATACAAGTTTTGTATAATATCCTGCAGTATATCACTCCTCATTTGCTATAACCAAGCCTCAAGATCACATAAACTCGTAGGCTGTAATAATAATAATAATAATCTTTACTTGTATAGCGCCAACTTATTCCGCAGCGCTTATGCTGTGGGAGTTGTCATTCCAGATGGACCCATACATTTTGTATTGGTGATAAATTTGGCAACCGGGCTTCTGTGACAATGTTGTGGGGGCTTCCTGTGACCCCCATGTGTGTGCGGCCATGAGAGGAACACACGTGGCTGCAAGATATCCCGAACAAATCGCTGAGCTGTCATTGTCTCTCTGTTACCATGCAGGGTGGCGCTGGGTCCTGCGGCAGGTGCGCACCGCTCCGATGTCGGCTCCGGCGCCCCGGAGCTCTGCAGTCGGGGCTCTCCCGGCGGCGTGGGGCAGCCAGCGTGCAGCGGCGTGGGCGTGTCCGCCCGTAGGGTGCCACCCGCTCTCTCCCCACCTTCCTTATGCACAGTGGGAGAGTCGGCTCCTCCCACTCTCCGCCCCCGGGCAGGGGCTTGAAGGTAAAAGGCTGGCAGTGACCTGAGCTCACTGCCAGTTATTGGTTCTGTTAGCCTCTAGTCAGGTCTGTTCCAGTCTGCCCTAGTTGCTTGTCAGTATCCTTTCGTTTGCCTGTGAGCTCCACCTCCAGCCTTGATTTACCTAGTAGTTTTGTTGGTCTGTTCCACCTGCCTCTTCTGTCGGCACTCTGTCCCCCGTTAGTTAGTTCCATCGTGGTAGTCGCCAGGTCCCTAGCCAGTACAGGGACCGCCGCCCAGTTGTCCACCTGGGGTTAGCCAGGGCCGAGGCAAGTAGGCAGGGACAGTGGGGTGCGGGAAGTTCAGGGCACCCCACCTGGCGCTCGGGGGGCTGAGTGCCGTAACATAATAACTGACCCTTAAAACTGTTTTGTCATGGAGGCGATCAGTTCCCTCACGAACCAGCTGCAGGCCCTGGGGCCTGTGATCCAGGATTTATCCGCCCGCATGGCGGCCCAGGAGCAGCGGGAAGTGTCGCAGGGGCCGGACGCCTCAACCAGCCCAGAACCCAAGTGCCCTCTTCCCGAGGTATTTTCTGGGGAGAGGAACAAGTTTTTTGTTTTCCGACAAGCGTGTCGCCTGTCTTTTCGGATGCGTCTCCATTCTTCCGGGTCGGAGGTTCAGAGGGTCGGGCTGATAATGTCCCTGCTGCGGGGCTCTGCCCAGACATGGGCCTTTTCCATCCCCGAGGGTTCCTCCTGCCTGCAGTCCGTGGACTCGTTTTTTCAGGAACTCGGGGGTATCTTCGACGAGCCGGACCGGGCGGGGTTGGCGGTTTCACGGTTGCTGGCGTTGCACCAGGGGTCGCTCTGTGTGGAGGATTATTGCTCCAACTTCAGACGCTATGCAGGGGATACTGCATGAAACGATAGCAGGAAGGACGTCTTTTTGCAGGGCCTCTCGGATGCGGTAAAAGACCTGTTGATTTCCCATCCCGTTCCCGGGTCCTTAAGGGAGGCCATGGAGCTAGCGGTGAAGGCAGATAGGAGGCTCAGGTCTAGGAAGCAGGATAGACAGGCCCGTAGGGTCAGGGAGGTCATTTGTCCTGTTCCCTCTTCTTCCGTACCTGTCGCTGTTCCTGAGCCAATGGAGGTGGACCCGCTGGACCCCAAAGAGCGACGCCGGATTCGTTTGGTGCATCATCTCTGCTTCCACTGCGGGAAAGCTGGACATCGGGTGATCACCTTCCCCCTGAGGCTTCAGCGCTCACAGTCCAAACCGGCGGAAAACTCCGAGTCCTAGGCGATTGCAGGGAGGATCGCCTAGGACTTCAGGTACTACCTAAACTGTTGGTACCTTGTCAGGTTAGATTCCGGAATGTTTCCCGACCCGGGAAGGTGTTTATTGATTCCGGAGCAGCCGCTAACCTGATAAGCATGAGTTTCGTTAAACCTTTGATGGCAGAATTTGTGGCGCTGGAGACGCCAATTCATTTTACCAGTATCGATGCTACCCCTCTCTCTACAGGCCTGGTACGATGGAGGACCCCAGGATTACAGTTCACGGTGGGGGTTCTCCACTCGGAAGAACTGTCTTTCCTGGTTATGGAAAAAATGTCGGTGGATGTGGTGCTTGGTATGCCCTGGTTGGCACTGCACAATCCCCAATTTGATTGGTCCACCCGGGAATTGACTCATTGGGGATCATCCTGTCATAATCACCTGTCTACCATAGCCATGTGCCCCGCAGATACTGTGCTCATTCCAGAGTATTTGTCAGACTTTCAGGATGTATTCTCCAGAGAACTGTCTAAGGCTCTGCCTCCTCATAGGGAGTGGGACTGTGGTATTGATCTGATTCCCGACCGTCCCATCCCTAAGGGAGCCATTTTCAATTTGTCAGGCCGTGAGCATGAAGCCCTCAAGTCCTATATCTCGGAGGCTCTGGCCAACCGACATATCCGGCCGTCCAGGTCCCCTGCTGGGGCAGGTCTCTTCTTTGTAAAGAAGAAGGACGGGACACTAAGGCCTTGTGTGGATTATCGGGCCTTGAATAAAATAACAGTGAAGAACCAGTGCTCCTTGCCCCTAATTCCTGACTTGTTGAATCAGGTGGTAGGGGCCCACTGGTTCTCCAAACTGGACTTGCGGGGGGCTTACAATTTTATTCGGATTAGAGAGGGAGATGAATGGAAAACGGCGTTCAACACCCCGTTAGGACACTTTGAATGTCTGGTCATGCCTTTCGGACTTTGTAACGCTCTCGCTGTGTTTCAGGGGTTTATGAACGTGGTCTTTCACGACTTCCTGGGGGTATTTATGGTCATCTATCTTGACGACATTCTGGTGTATTTTCCTGACTGGGATACACATGTGCAGCACCTGAGGTTGGTCCTGACCCGTTTGCGCGAGTACCAACTTTTTGTCAAGTCAGAGAAATGTACTTTTGGTTCTAAAAAAGTTTCTTTCTTTGGTTATGTGATTTCACCCACGGAGATTCAGATGGAGTCTGATAAAGTAGCTGCAATCTCCCATTGGGTCAGACCAGACAACCTTAAGGCTCTCCAGCGGTTTTTAGGTTTTGCAAATTTTTACCGCAAATTCATTAGAAACTACTCTGTTATTGCTCAACCCCTGACCGACCTGAATAAGAAGGGGGCCGACTTGGTAAAATGGTCGCCGGCAGCCCTTGAGGCCTTTAGTCAGCTAAAGAGGGCATTTACGACTGCCCCGGTGCTAATACAGCCGGACGCACGACTACCTTTTTTCATTGAGGTAGATGCGTCTGAGGTGGGGACAGGAGCAGTATTGTCGCAGGAGGTCAGTGGGAGGTCTGGGTATAGCCCATGCGCGTTCTTCTCGCGGAAGTTTAATTCAGCAGAACGCAACTACGACGTAGGTAACTGTGAATTACTGGCTATCAAATGGGCTTTGGAAGAGTGGCGACACCATCTTGAGGGTGCTAGACACCCAATTACCGTGTATACTGATCATAAGAATCTGGTATATCTCGCCAATGCTAAAAGACTCACAGCTCGTCAAGCCAGGTGGGCGTTATTCTTCGCCCGTTTTAATTTCGTTGTGACATATATCCCAGGGGAGAAGAACGTGAAGGCGGACGCCCTATCACGGAGTTTCGGGGTGCCGGAAAGTGAGACTATGTCTCCCGAGAATATCTTGGCACCTGGCATGGTGGTGGCAGCTGTAGAGTCTAACTTCGTTCCCCAACTACAGAATGCCCAGCAGGACGCTCCTTCGGGGGTGCCGGAGGGCAGATGGTTTGTGCCAGAGACCTTACATCTTCGAGTCATGGACGAATCTCACTCGTCGGTTCTCGCAGGGCATCCAGGGTTTCAGGGGACCCTGGATCTTTGTTCCAGACACTTCTGGTGGCCAGGCATGGCTCAGGAGATCCGCAACTTTGTTAGGGGATGCTCGGTCTGTGCCTGCAACAAGAGTCGACGGCGTCCTCCGGAGGGTCCCCTGAGACCGCTACCGGTTCCTTCCAGTCCATGGTCGCAGTTATCGGTAGACTTTATCACTGATCTACCAGAATCCCAGCTGTGCACTACTATCTTAGTGGTGGTCGACCGGTTCTCAAAGATGGCACATTTTGTGGCGTTAAAGAAGCTACCTTCGGCAAAAGAATTTGCCAAGATTTTTGTAACAGAAATCATTCATCCACATGGGATTCCCGAGAACATTGTATCTGATCGCGGGGCTCAGTTTGTGTCGCAGTTTTGGCGTGCCTTCTGTAGAAACCTGGGAACGTCGCTTTCCTTTTCGTCAGCATTCCACCCGCAAACTAATGGTCAGACTGAGCGGAAGAACCAGGATTTAGTGCAATATTTATGGTTATTTGCTAGCAAAAAGGCTCATCAGTGGGCAGAGTTCCTGCCATTGGCAGAGTTTGCACAAAACAACCGCCCTTGTTCTTCCACTGGGGTATCTCCATTTTTTGTGTATACGGTCAGCATCCTCGTTTTCTTACAGCAATACCTACTCCTTCGGTCTGTCCTGCAGCTGATGTCGCCACAGATAGGCTTTGGGGAGTATGGGAAGAGGTACAGAAAAACTTGGAAGCAACGGGGACTCGTATGCAGTTGCGTAGTGGGAAAAGTCTGTCTGTATCTGAACCGTACAGGGTGGGACAGAAGGTATACCTGTCTTCTAGAAATCTCAAATTGAGGGTCCCATCCTTGAAGCTAGCGCCACGTTACGTGGGTCCGTTTGTCATCACACGGGTGGTAAACCCGCTCGCCTACGAACTGGATTTGCCAACTACATGGAGGGTACACAGGGTGTTCCATAAGTCTTTATTGAAACCTTTTGTCCCTTCGGTGAGAGGGGGGTAATGTTACCATGCAGGGTGGCGCTGGCTCCTGCAGCCGGCGCGCACCGCTCCGATGTCGGCTCCGGCGCCCCGGAGCTCTGCAGTCGGGGCTCTCCCGGTGGCGTGGGGCAGCCAGCGTGCGGCGGCGTGGGCGTGTCCGCCCGTAGGGTGCCGCCCGCTCTCCCCCACCTTCCTTATGCACAGTGGGAGAGTCGGCTCCTCCTACTCTCCGCCCCCGGGCGGAGGCTTGAAGTTAAAAATCTGGCAGTGACCTGAGCTCACTGCCAGTTATTGGTTCTGCTAGCCTCTAGTCAGGTCTGTTTCAGTCTGCCCTAGTTGCTTGTCAGTATCCTTTCGTTTGCCTGTGAGCTCCACCTCCAGCCTTGATTTACCTAGTAGTTTTGTTGGTCTGTTACACCTGCCTCTTCTGTCGGCACTCTGTCCCCCGTTAGTTAGTTCCATCGTGGTAGTCGCCAGGTCCCTAGCCAGTACAGGGACCGCCGCCCAGTTGCCCGCCTGGGGTTAGCCAGGGCCGAGGCAAGTAGGCAGGGACAGTGGGGTGCGGGAAGTTCAGGGCACCCCACCTGGCACTCGGGGGGCTGAGTGCCATAACACTCTCGTACCACTACTAGGGGTGACTGGCTGTAATATGTGATGGCCCCCTAGACTATCACACCAGCAGGAGTAGGATTGAGTTGCTCACCCCAAGGTCTCTAGACATGAAAACGGCCATCATCAGAACCCAAACTAAACCTGAATTAATCGCTGAAGACAACCCAGTTCCCCTCCGTAGTGTCCAGTTTCATCGTTCATGACATCACTGCAAATGGAATTGATGGTGGATGTCAAAGGCCGTACATGTAATGGGGGCCGCAAGACCAAATATCCTTCAGCCAAGTGCCTGGAAATGGTCCCGTCAGACACAGGGGTTTATTGATGGCGCCCCCTGTTTCTGGATGTCAGACAATGGAACACTTGGAGCTGCTGGTGCTTGTTGGACGATCCTCTCTACTGGTGGTCTGTCGAGGGCATCCTGAGCCCAGTCACCTTGTGTGCCCTCACATATCAACTGGTCCCAACACCTCCTAGCAGTCTGGTTAGATGCTCCTCTCTACTGGTGATCTGTCGAGGGCATCCTGAACCCAGTCACCTTGTGTACCCTCACATATCAACAGGTCTCAACACCTCCTAGCAGTCTGGTCAGACGCTCCTCTCTACTGGTGATCTGTAGGGGGTCCTGAGCCCGGTCACCTTGCATGCCCTCACACATCCACTGGTCCCAACACCTTCTAACAGTCTGGTCAGATGCTCCTCTCTACTTGTGGTCTATAGGGGTGTCCTGAGTCCGGTCACCTTGTGTGCTCCCATCCACTGGTCCCAACACCTCCTAACAGTCTGGTCAGACGCTCCTCTCTACTGGTAGTCTGTAGGCGTTGTCCTGAGCCCGGTCACCTTGTGTGCCCTTACATATCAACTGGTCAGAACACCTCCTAAAAGTCTTGTCAGACAGTGCTCTCTACTGGTAGTCTGTAGGGAGTGTCTTGAGCCCAGGTCACCTTGTGTGCCCCCATTCAATGGTTCCAATACCTCCTAACAGTCTGGTCAGATGCTCCTCTCTACTAGTGGTCTGCAGGGGGCGTCCTGAGCACGGTCACCTTGTGTGCCCTCATCCACTGGTCCCACCACCTCCTAACAGTCTGGTCAGACACTCCCCTCTACTGGTGGTGTGTAGGGAGTGTCCTGAGCACGGTTGCTTTGTGTGTCCCCATCCACTGGTCCCAACACCTCTTAACAGTCTGGTCAGACCCTCCTCTCTACTGGTGGTCTGCAGGGGGCATCCTGAGCCAGGCCACCATGTTTGCCCCCATCCACTGGTCCCAGCACTGCCGAACAGTCTGGTCAGAATAGCCCAGTGGGGAAAAATTCATTGATACGACCATCCAGCTTCTCCCATCCCAATAATGCGCTCCTCTCAGGTTGTGGTAACGGGGTTAAATCTCTTCTCTGCGACGTAGAGGCATCTAGTGGTCAACAAGCTCTACAAGCGGAAGAAGAGGTCACTGCACACAAGGAGCCTCCGAGAGTCTATTATAAGCCAAGGGGGAACCACTTTTAAGGCCTCCAGTGACAAGACCATTTATCTAATCACACCACAACTCTCATTATTTACATATCTGCCTGAGATGAAACTGCATGCCAAGTACTGACGTCCATGTGTGTGTGACTGGGAGCCTGCAGATCCTACATGAAATGTTCCTGACAACTGACCCCCATAGACCACCTCGCTACAGAAGAGCAGTAAAGCCGTAGGGTAATGTAGCATGCTGGCTTTACAAAGAGGCAATTCATAAGTAGCCATTGTGGCGGTACGATGCGATGCCCTTTTATAGTGTTCCCGAGCTCCTGCAGTGGCCATGCTGGCCAGAGATTGCTGCTGCACCTCTGTTTGTGCCACAGTAGGGTTTCAGACCTTCCATTGACAGCTGCCTTTTCTCATCTTTTTTGTGCAGATTTCCTCCATTCCTGGAGCCTTCATTACGGACCTGCACATCGTCTCCATCAGAGCTGTTCTGGCGTCTCTTGTCATCTGGTTTCTTGCTTTTGGCTTCTCTGCAGTGGACGGCCAGTTCCCCCGCTATTGCAGCACTCACTTGGCAGTAAGTAGTAAAATCTGCTGCCCGCCATGGAATGGAAGCCCCTGCGGTGAACATGTCGGGCGCGGAGAATGCTCCATTATGGACAGGTCATCGTACGACCAAGGCTCACAGATTCCTCATGAGGACAGTCATTGCCTTGATGACCGCTTGTACTGGCCCACTCGTCATTACCAGTACTATTGTAGATGCAAAGGCAATTACACCGGCTTTAACTGCGGAGAATGCAAATACGGCCACGGCGGGGAAAAGTGCGATCAGAAGAAGCTAGTGGTTAGAAGAGAGATCCGATCGCTCAATGATACTGAAAGGCAAAGGTTCCTCAGATATCTGACTCTGTCGAAAACCACCACCAGCAAGGACTACGTCATCCTGGTGAGCAGCGACCGCCACGACCCCGTGTCCTACCAGTTCAGGAACGTCTCCATTTATGACTTGTTCGTCTGGATGCACCATTACGCCACGAAGCCCATTTATGTGAACTGCTCTTATACATCCTTCAGCAACTTTGCCCACAAGGGACCGGCATTTCCCACCTGGCACCGCAGGCTGCTCCTCTTCCTGGAGAGAGAGATGCAGAAGATGTCCGGTAATGAAGACTTCGCCCTTCCGTATTATGACTGGAGACAAGAGGAGAACTGCTCAGTCTGCTGCGACGAGCTACTCGGCAGAAGCGACTGGGAAGGGAACATTCTGGAAAACTCCTGCTTCTCATCCTGGGAGGTGAGTGCCATGACTAAGGGGCCGACGAGAGGTTCCAATGGGGGCAGTTGTGTGATGTGTCCCCAATAGAGATGAGCGAGCACCAAAATGCTCGGGTGCTCGTTACTCGGGACGAAATTATCGCGATGCTTGAGGGTTCGTTTCGAGTAACGAACCCCATTGAAGTCAATGGGCGACCCGAGCATTTTTGTATTTCGCCGATGCTCGCTAAGGTTTCCATTTGTGAAAATCTGGGCAATTCAAGAAAGTGATGGGAACGACACAGCAACAGATAGGGCAGGCGAGGGGCTACATGTTGGGCTGCATCTCAAGTTCACAGGTCCCACTATTAAGCCACAATAGCCGCAAGAGTGGGCCCCCCCCCCTCCCAACAATTTTTACTTCTGAAAAGCCCTCATTAGCAATGCATACCTTAGCTAAGCACCACACTACCTCCAACAAAGCACAATCACCGCCTGCATGACACTCCGCTGCCACTTCTCCTGGGTTACATGCTGCCCAACCCCCCCTCCCCCGCACGACCCAGTGTCCACAGCGCACACCAAACTGTCCCTGCGCAGCCTTCAGCTGCCCTCATGCCACGTCACACTCATGTCTATTTATAAGTGCGTCTGCAAGAGGAAAATCAGGCACACACTGCAGAGGGTTGGCACGGCTAGGCAGCGACCCTCTTTAAAAGGGGCGGGGCGATAGCCCACAATGCTGTACAGAAGCAATGAGAAATATAATCCTGTGCCACCGCCATCAGGAGCTGCACACGTGGGCATAGCAATGGGGAACCTATGTGCCACACACTATTCATTCTGTCAAGGTGTCTGCATGCCCCAGTCAGACCGCGTTTTATTATAAATAGTCACAGGCAGGTACAACTCCGCAATGGGAATTCCGTGTGCACCCACAGCATGGGTGGCTCCCTGGAACCCACCGGCTGTACATAAATGTATCCCATTGCAGTGCCCTGGACAGCAGAGCTAACGTCAGATTAACTGCAGGTGGGCTTCGGCCCACACTGCATGCCCCAACCTGACCAGGCTTTTTAATTCATAGACACAGGCAGGTACAACTCCCTATTGTGAAGTCCCTGTGGACCGACAGCATGGGTGGGTGCCAGGAAGCCACCGGCGGTACATAAATATATCCCATTGCATTGCCCATCACAGCTGAGGTAATGTCATGTTTAATGCAGGTGGGCTTCGGCCCACACTGCATGCCCCAGTCAGACTGGGGTTCTTTAGAAGTGGAAACAGATGCATTTACAACTCCGTGTGGACCGACAGCATGGGTGGCTCCCTGGAACCCACCGGCGGTACATAAATATATCCCATTGCAGTGCCCAGCACAGCTGATGTAACGTCAGCTTTAATGCAGGTGGGCTAAAAATTAATTGGATTACACTGTAGGCGAGGGCCCCAAAAAATTGGTGTACCAACAGTACTAATGTACCTCAGAAAAATTGCCCATGCCCAACCAAAAGGGCAGGTGAAACCCATTAATCGCTTTGGTTAATGTGGCTTAATTGGTAACTAGGCCAGGAGGCAGCCCAGTTAAAATAAAAATTGGTTGAGGTGAAAGTTTGAACGCTTTAATGAGAATTGAAACATCTAAAAATTGTTTACAAAAATTATATGAGTGAGCCTTGTGGGCCTAAGAAAAATTGCCCGTTCAGCGTGATTACGTGAGGTTTCAGGAGGAGGAGCAGGAGGAGGAGGAGGAATATTAGACACAGATTGATGAAGCAAAAATGTCCCCGTTTTGGATGGTGATAGAGAACGATGCTTCCATCCGCGGGTGCAGCCTACGTATTGTTTAGGTATCGCTGCTGTCCGCTGGTGGAGAAGAGAAGTCTGGGGAAATCCAGGCTTTGTTCATCTTGATGAGTGTAAGCCTGTCGGCACTGTCGGTTGACAGGTGGGTACGCTTATCTGTGATGATTCCCCCAGCCGCACTAAACACCCTCTCTGACAAGACGCTAGCCGCAGGACAAGCAAGCACCTCCAGGGCATACAGCGCGAGTTCAGGCCACGTGTCCAGCTTCGACACCCAGTAGTTGTAGGGGGCAGAGGCGTCACGGAGGACGGTCGTGCGATCGGCTACGTACTCCCTCACCATCCTTTTACAGTGCTCCCGCCAACTCAGCCTTGACTGGGGAGCGGTGACACAGTCTTGCTGGGCAGCCATAAAGCTGGCAAAGGCCTTGGAGAGTGTTCCCCTGCCTGTGCTGTACATGCTGCCTGATCTCCGCGCCTCCCCTGCTACCTGGCCCTCGGTACTGCGCCTTCTGCCACTAGCGCTGTCGGATGGGAATTTTACCATCAGTTTGTCCGCCAGGGTCCTGTGGTATAGCATCACTCTCGAACCCCTTTCCTCTTCGGGAATGAGAGTGGAAAGGTTCTCCTTATACCGTGGGTCGAGCAGTGTGTACACCCAGTAATCCGTAGTGGCCAGAATGCGTGTAACGCGAGGGTCACGAGAAAGGCATCCTAACATGAAGTCAGCCATGTGGGCCAGGGTACCTGTATGCAACACATAGCTGTCCTCACTAGGAAGATCACTTTCAGGATCCTCCTCCTCCTCCTCCGGCCATACACGCTGAAAGGATGACAGGCAAGCAGCATGGGTACCCTCAGCAGTGGGCCAAGCTGTCTCTTCCCCCTCCTCCTCATGCTCCTCCCCCTCCTCCTCCTCCTCAACGCGCTGAGATATCGACATGAGGGTGCTCTGACTATCCAGCGACATACTGTCTTCCCACGCCTCCGTTTCCGAGTGCAAAGCGTCTGCCTTTATGGTTTGCAGGGAACTTCTGAAGATGCATAGCAGAGGAATGGTGACGCTAATGATTGCAGCATCCCCGCTCACCATCTGGGTAGACTCCTCAAAGTTTCCAAGGACCTGGCAGATGGCTGCCAACCAGGCCCACTCTTCTGTAAAGAACTGAGGAGGCTGACACCCACTACGCCGCCCATGTTGGAGTTGGTATTCCACTATAGCTCTACACTGCTCATAGAGTCTGGCCAACATATGGAGCGTAGAGTTCCACCATGTGGGCACGTCGCACAGCAGTCGGTGCACTGGCAGATGAAACCGATGTTACAGGGTGCGCAGAGTGGCAGCGTCCGTGTGGGACTTGCGGAAATGTGCACAGAGCCGGCGCGCCTTTACGAGCAGGTCTGACAAGCGTGGGTAGCTTTTCAGAAAGCGCTGAACCACCAAATTAAAGACGTGGGCCACGCATGGCACGTGCGTGAGGCTGCCGACCTGCAGAGCTGCCACCAGGTTACGGCCGTTGTCACACACGACCATGCCCGGTTGGAGGCTCAGCGGCGCAAGCCAGCGGTCGGTCTGCTCTGTCAGACCCTGCAGCAGTTCGTGGGCCGTGTGCCTCTTATCTCCTAAGCTGAGTAGTTTCAGCACGGCCTGCTGACGCTTACCCACCGCTGTGCTGCCACACCGCGCGACACCGACTGCTGGCGACGTGCTGCTGCTGACACATCTTGATTGCGAGACAGAGGTTGCGTTGGAGGAGGAGGAGGAGGAGGGTGGTTTAGTGGAGGAAGCATACATCGCCGCAGATACCAGCACCGAGCTGGGGCCCGCAATTCTGGGGGGTGGGTAGGACGTGAGCGGTCCCAGGCTCTGACTCTGTCCCAGCCTCCACTAAATTCACCCAATGTGCCGTCAGGGAGATATAGTGGCCCTGCCCGCCTGTGCTTGTCCACGTGTCCGTTGTTAAGTGGACCTTGGCAGTAACCGCGTTGGTGAGGGCGCGTACAATGTTGTGGGAGATGTGGTCGTGCAGGGCTGGGACGGCACACCGGGAAAAGTAGTGGCGACTGGGAACCGAGTAGCGCAGGGCCGCCGCCGCCATCATGCTTTTGAAAGCCTCCGTTTCCACAAGCCTATACGGCAGCATCTCTAGGCTGATCAATTTGGCAATGTGCACGTTTAATGCTTGAGCGTGCGGGCGCGTGGCGGCGTATTTGCGCTCAAACAGTGGCGCTAGCGGCGTCTGGACGCTGCGCTGAGAGACATTGCTGGATGGGGCCGAGGACAGCGGAGGTGAGGGTGTGGGTGCAGGCCAGGAGACGGTACTGCCTGTGTCCTCAGAGGGGGGTTGGATCTCAGTGGCAGGTTGGGGCACAGGGGGAGAGGCAGCGGTGCAAATCGGAGGCGTCCCACCTTGTGGGGTGCTTGGCCATCATATGCCTGCGCATGCTGGTGGTGGTGCCTCCCCAGCTGATCTTGGCGCAACAAAGGTTGCACACCACTGTCCGTCCGTCGTCAGGCGTCTCTGTGAAAAACTGCCACACCGTAGAGCACCTTGGCCTCTGCAGGGTGGCATGGCGCGAGGGTGCGCTTTGGGAAACAGTTGGTGGATTATTCGGTCTGGCCCTGCCTCTACCCCTGGCCACCGCACTGGCTCGGCCTGTGCCCACACCCTGACTTGTGCCTCTGCGTCCTTACCCGCGTCCACGTCCTCTAGGCCTACCCCTACCCCTCAGAATGGTGTATTACCAGTAATGCAGAAACAGAACGCTTTAATTAAATGTGCCGCTTACTGGCCTGTGGTTGGAGGCTGACTTCGCTTACCGAACGCACAGCAGAGCCAGGAAATAATTTTGCGCAAGCCTGCTGTAACACTTAGCTGGCTGCGTATGAATTAGGAGGACAACTACCCCCAGCACAGACCCAGTACACTGAGGACGGTCACAGGCAGCCCAAATAGATTTTTTTTTCCAAATGTTTTTGGAAAGGCCCACTGCCTATATTCAATCAATATGTCTTCTGTCCCTGCCTCACCACTACTGGCCCTGGACTATGTATAATTACTGCAGGGCGCAATGCTCTGCACGGCCGATATACAAAAAAAAAAAAAGTGCAACACTGCAAAAAGCAACCTCCACACTACTGCACACGGTTAGATGTGGCCCTAAGAAGGACCGTTGGGGTTCTTGAAGCCTACACTAACTCCTAACACTCTCCCTATAGCAGCAGCAGCATCAGCAGCACTGTCCCTGATCTCTGTCAGAATGCATCTGTGGCGAGCCGCGGGAGGGGCCGATTTATATACTCGGGTGACACCTGATCTCGCCAGCCACTCACTGCAGGGGGGTGGTATAGGGCTTGAACGTCGCAGGGGGAAGTTGTAATGCTTTCCCTGTCTTTCTATTGGCCAGAAAAGCGCGCTAACATCTCAGAGATGAAAGTGAAAGTAACCCGAACATCGCGTGGTACTTGTTACGAGTAACGAGCATCTCGAACACGCTAATACTCGAACGAGTATCAAGCTCGGACCAGTACGCTCGCTCAACTCTAGTCCCCAAGTGTAAACAAAAGTGTAAAAAACAAGATGCAGTCAGGCAAAAGTATGAGCTGGGAGGGCAAAACGGAGCGGTGAGAGTCCATAGAGGGAAAGATGAGGCTCTCAGTGGTGCTCAGTATATAGCGCCAACATAGACCGCAGCTCGGTACTACTCCAAGGGAACATCAACATACTGTACTAAACTGATAATAGGGGAAGGGTCCCATCACAAGAGCTTACAGTCTATGAGGAACTAGGGGGACACAAGAGCTTACAGTCTATGAGGAGGAAATAGGGGGACACGAGCTTACAGTCTATGGGGAACTAGGGGGACACAAGAGCTTACAGTCTATAGGGAACTAGGGGGACACAAGAGCTTACAGTCTATGAGGAACTAGGGGGACACAAGAGCTTACAGTCTATGGGGAGGAACTAGGGGGACACAAGAGCTTACAGTCTATGAGGAACTAGGGGGACACAAGAGCTTACAGTCTATGAGGAGGAACTAGGGGGACACAAGAGCTTACAGTCTATGGGGAACTAGGGGACACAAGAGCTTACAGTCTATGAGGAGGAACTAAGGGGACACAAGAGCTTACAGTCTATGAGGAGGAACTAAGGGGACACAAGAGCTTACAGTCTATGGGGAACTAGGGGGACACAAGAGCTTACAGTCTATGAGGAGGGAATAGGGGGACACAAGAGCTTACAGTCTATGAGGAGGAAATAGGGGGCACAAGAGCTTACAGTCTATGAGGAGGAAATAGGGGGACACAAGAGCTTACAGTCTATGGGGAGGAAATAGGGGGCACAAGAGCTTACAGTCTATGAGGAGGAAATAGGGGGCACAAGAGCTTACAGTCTATGAGGAGGAAATAGGGGGCACAAGAGCTTACAGTCTATGGGGAGGGAATAGGGGGCACAGGAGCTTACAGTCTATACGGAGGAAATAGAGGGGACACAAGAGCTTACAGTCTATGGGGAGGAACTAGGGGGGACACAAGAGCTTACAGTCTATGTGGAGGGAATAGGGGGCACAAGAGCTTACAGTCTATGGGGAGGGAATAGGGGGCACAGGAGCTTACAGTCTATACGGAGGAAATAGGGGGGGCACAAGAGCTTACAGTCTATGGGGAGGTATTGGGGGCACAAGAGCTTACAGTCTATGGGGAGGAACTAGGGGGCACAAAAGCTTATAGTCTATGAGGAAATTTGGACACAGGAAATGGGGACACAGGTGGCAGCAGTGCTTGTTCTGTAAAATGGTCCGGCCATCTTGTATATAAATAGGGTGTATACATCAAGGTGCTATCTGTGTACAGGTGTTTGTTGTACTAGAGTGTATGGGATGGGGGGATACAGTGGGGTACTGGGGGTAATGCAGAACATGGGTTCACAGAGTTAGATAAGGTAATATAAATATACATGTATTATAAGGTGACCGGACGTCCCACTTTGGGACCCTATGTCCCACTTTCCACCGGGACCCCAGTGGGACAGCCATTTGTCCCACTTTTGGGATGTCGAGTCACCATTATAGTGATAACCAGCCGCAGTGCCGCAGCTCCCCAGCCGGTAATCACTCTGCAGCGCCGCGGGCCGGGTGCACACACTGACGGCAGTGTGTGCATCCAGGATCTTCGTCTTTGGTTCCACAAGAGACGAGAGGAAATGAGGCACTGCTGCGGGCGCACAAACTTCCGATGGCAGTGCTGAGAGGAACACAGGTGCTGTGAACACCAGGAACAAGTAAGTATATGGGTTTTAGGGGACACTATTATTACTACTGTGATTACTGGGGGGGGGGTGTCACTATTAATGCTGGGGGTTCTGTGGGGGGTCACTATTATTGCTAGGGATACTGTGGGGGGTCACTATTATTGCTAGGGATACTGTGGGGGGTCATTAATATTCCTGGGGATACTCCGAGGGGTCACTATTATTGCTGGGACTTCTCTGGGGGGTCACTGTTATTGCTAGGGCTACTGTGGGGGGTCACTATTACTACTGGGGGTCACTATTACTACTGGGGTTACTGTGGTGGTCACTATTAATGCTGGGGCTTCTGTGAGGGGGTCACTATTATTTCTAGGGCTTCGGTGGGGGGTCACTATTATTACTAGGGATACTGTGGGGTGTCATTAATATTCCTGGGGATACTGTGAGGGGTCACTATTATATGCTGGGACTTCTCTGGGGGGTCACTGTTATTGCTAGGGCTACTGTGGTCGGTCACTATTACTACTGGGGGTCACTATTACTACTGGGGTTACTGTGGGGGTCACTATTACTACTGGGGTTACAGTGGGGGTCACTATTACTACTAGAGACGATATAGGGGGTCACTAATACTACTGAGGCCACACTACATGTGGCACAGTACCTCAAGCTGACTTAGGGGATGTCTACACATGAAGGAAATGCTGCAGAATGTCCGGAGCAGAAAATTCCACAGCAAATTCTGCATCGAAGAAAACCAGCCAAAATCTGCACATCCGCAGCTGATGTCATACTATGCGGCGCTCCCCCTCACCTCCTCTGTAGGCTTCCTGCTGTCAGGGCTTCCTGGCTTCCGGCTCCCTTCAGCCTGGTCAGGGGAGGCCATTACAGGCGGCTGGGAACCAGAAGCTGGGAGCGCTGACAGCGGGAAGCCTTCGGAGGAGGTGAGGGGGAGCGCCGCACAGTATGACATCAGCTGCGGGGACACGGCTGATTTTTAGTTAAAATCTGTACTAATGGTATAATAATAATAAGGTAAAATCATACATTGTGATAAGCCCCGCCGCTGGCCACACCCCTTTGTCCTTCTATGACCCTGGGAAAATCTTGTCACCCTATATAATATATCCAGCATCAACAAAGTATAGAAGCCTCAAAACTGATTTTTTAGCCCGTATTCCAGCCATCTCGGTGATCGGGTTCAAGCAAACATTTCTCCCCACTCATCAGGTGAATTTAAACCCCCCATTTAATTTCTAAAGTCCCCAAGCAGACGAGACCCCATAATACTGTATTTCCAAACTGCAGATGAGACACTCTTCCATTATCGTTATCCTCCCCAGAGGAGCAGGACCTTTAGTCATGTCACCGTGACGACACAAAGTTGCTACTTTTCAGTGATTTTCACAAAGTTACAGAAAACATGTTGTGGTTTGCGAAGATTAGCAAATGAGCATCAGGAGAAAAAACTGCACCATGTGACAAGAGGCGAAGGGCGGCCGGAGCGGGAGGCGTGGACCACTCCAGCACTCTGCAGGGTCTGCTCTCAGGAGGGGGGCATGAGTGTATTGTTAGGGGTCTCTCCGCGCCATTCTGAGTTTTGTCCCCTGTTTCCCAGGCGATCTGCAGTGACAGCGAGCTCTCCAGCACTTACTGCAAGTCAGCGGATACATCTGGATACCCCGACAATCTGCACCGGACCCCCGGCAGAACGTCTGACAGCAGCCTGCCCAGCTACCAAGATGTTGAGGATGTTCTGAAGTGGGACGTCTACGACAATTCCCCATACAACAGTAAAGCAAAATGCTGCTTCCGGAACACTCTAGAAGGTGAGAATGAATCCAAGGTGGGACGATGTGCTATGGATAAGGAGGGGCTGTGGGGACCACCCCTGGCACTTCCCCTGTTGGGGGTTCCCTCATCCCTTCACCAGGTCTATGGGCGTTACAGCCAGCTCACCCCTCCTCTCTCGTCACTCTCATAGACTTCAATAGAGAAATGTGAAGCACGCGCCGCACCTCTTCCTTCTGTCGGCACCGATTGGACAGGGCTGAGGAAACCACCAATTATTGTACGGCACCAAGGGTGCTCTAGGGAACCGGACAAATAGTAAAATCCTCATCTAGACGTCATTTTTCTGGTATTCAGGGCAACATTGGCCATAAATATGGCCACCACAAGGGTTGTCATGTAAGTTCCTCAAACCGCTAGGTCATATTTACCTGGCCGAGAGCAAGACTCGCATTGCACAGCACACAGATTCCCCAGGTGTGTCATGTGCAGGACTCTCCATGCGTCTGATGTGCAGGATCCCCCAAGTGTGTCATGTGCGGGACTCCCCACACGTCTGATGTACGGAACTCCCCACGTGTGTCATGTGCGGGACTCCCCACGCATCTGATGTACGGAAGGGACTCCCTTGTCCAGGTCACTTCTCCCCCTGCAGTGATGCGAGCCTGAAGGGAGCGCTGGCCAAGCATGTGTACTCAGAGTTCCATTCATTTCAATGGGGCTGAAGCGAGTGCTTCTCGGGTATCTCTGCCGTCCCATTGAAAGTAAATGGAGCGCTTGTGCAACCCGTTCTTCCTTCACTCTCCACCTCATTGTAGGGGGTCTCTGCACCCCTGCAGTGAGGAGGATGGAGGACATGGGACCCCTGTCCTTGAGACCGGCGTGGGTCACAGCAGTGAGACCCCTACCAATCAGCAAGTTATCCCCAATCCTGTGTGTAGGGAATGACTTGTAATCTTGGTACAACCACTTTGACCCTTTCATATGCGAAGGTCCAGTTACATGGGTTTTATCAGGCCTGGAGGAGATAAGCTTTACAGAACTGCCTCTCCTCCGCACACTGTCTGGATACTGACTACCTGCTCCAAGTAACCCTTTCAGTGCACAGGCAGAGTATTGCTAAATGCATGGAGATGGCAGATGTTGGCAGCAGGATGTGATGCGGGTGTTTCTGGGAACTGTCGTTTCCCAGTTAGAAATGTTGGTCACATGTTTGTAATTGATGAAAGCTTCGCCAATGCTAGTGTAACTCTGCCGGGGCTATGAATACTGTCCCTCCCACAACAGACACAGTCCCTGTATGGGACGAGGAAATCTAGAACCCTCTCTGGGTGGGAGACTGGGGACATAAATGAGTTTTACCAGTGACTTCACCTGGGATAGAAACAGTAAATGTAGGAAGACATGGGGGGAGCGGCTGTCTTTTATCATTGAAGCCAAAGGGGATCAGGAATAATTTTTACTGGGGCTACATGTTATAAAGTTGGGCAGACGAAGATTTCAAGAAAGCCCGCTGTAGTTAATGAAGATCTCTTCCTGAGAACTAACTATGAATGGTAATGCACAGATACACCAAGAACCGCTGTTACACGACATCAGTAAGTGTACAGAAATACCCAATCAGGTTATAGCAATAACTTTCTGTAAATGGCAGCTATATGTATCTATATGATAACATACAGGAAGTAACATAAGCAAGCACACGAGTCAGAAGTCATGAAGAAGCCACACACATATACCCGGGTGTATATGTTATGTACCTAGTATAATTCTCTAGCTTCCCGGTGTCGTACAAATATGAAATTTAGGAAGATCATTCTTTAGGTCCTACATGGGAAAAGTAAATGGGTCACAACTCAATTATTTAATGCTAATTGCAAAAGTAAGTGCATCCCTATGTAATGTAACTTCCCAATGTCGTACAAGCGTGAAATTTGGAGCAAGCATTCTTTAGGTCCTAAATGAGGAGAGTGGGAGGGCTGGCACATTCTACAGAGGGACATCGGTACATGCAGCCTGAGGAGAATCTAACGCTCCTCTATATAAATACATACTTTATTCCTCGGTTACACTAAAATAACCTTGACTTCATAAAACTTTCCCTGCAAACAACATGTAAACACCTGTATCAAATTAACTTGAGTGAAGTTGGGTATATCAGCTAGCATGTATGTGTGTGTGTATATATATATATATATATATATAGGAGCCCCTGACCAGACTGTTAGGTGGTGTTAGAGGGGAAGGATATTACAGAATATAAAACATAGGTTAATTGTTAATCCGGGTATGCAGGCAGGTAGGAACTATTAGGGGTTGATCCAGGGTACAGTCTGATTGCCATTAGGGAGTCGGGAAGGAATTTTTCCCCCAGAAGGGCTAATTGGCTCCTGCCTCTTGGGGTTTTTGCCTAACTGTGGATTAACAACATAGGAGGATAAACAGGCTGAACTAGATGGACATTGTCTTCATTCGGCCTTACAAACTATGTTACTATGTGTTGGAACAAGTGGATGGGGACACACAAGGTGACCAGGCTCAGAATGCCCAATACAGACCACCAGTAGAGAGGAGCGTCTGACCAGACTGTTAGGAGGTGTTGGGACCGGTGGATGGGGGCACATAAGCTGAGCAGACCCAGGATGCCCCTACAGACCACCAGAAGAGAGGAGTGTCTGACCAGACTGTTAGGAGGTGTTGGGACCGGTGGATGGGGGCACACAAGCTGAGCAGACCCAGGATGCCCCTACAGACCACCAGTAGAGAGGAGCTTCTGACCAGACGGTTAGGAGGTGTTGGGAGCAGTGGATGGGGGCATACAAAGTGACTGGGCTCAGGACTCCCGACAGAACACCAGTAGAGAGGAGCGTCTGACCAGACTGTTAGGGGGTGTTGGGTGGGACCAGTAGATGTGTGAGGGCACACAAAGTGACCGGGCTCAGGAACCCGACAGACCACCAGTAGAGAGGAGCATCTGACTAGACTGTTAGGAGGTGTTGGGACCAGTGGGTGGGGGCACACAAGGTGACCAGGCTCAGGACACCCCTACAGACCACCAGTAGAGAGGAGCGTCTGACTAGACTGTTAGGAGGTATTGGGACCAGTGGTTGAGGGCACACAAAGCGACCGGGCTCAGGACTACAAGCCAGGAGCATCGGAGGCTTATGATCTGAAACTAAATTAATGTAACCATAACCAAACTTTAGAAATATAAAAGCTATTAATATTCGTAAAGGAGGATCTTCTTCCTCTTCTCCTTCCTCTTCTCTGGTTTCTCTTCCCTTGTTGCTATATGACTACAAAAATGTCAAAAACTCTTGTGCTCTTGTCATTTGATCAACACTTATCTAGTGGAACGTGAGACATCACTCGGCCACAGTCCACACCCTGCTGTTATGGATGTCCAGTCTAGAAGCTCTCCAGCTCCATCCATCAGGTCTGCTGGCTGAAGGGACCACACATGGTGCTCACAGGGCTGCCCACTCTTTCACTATCATTATATCACCCTTAGGGTGGACGCCCACTCGCTATGCGATAGCTTTGTTATGCGAGAGTGAGTGGAAACGCATGATAATGAAACCAATGATCTTCAATGGTTTCATTCTCATTTGCGATGTTTTCACTGTGATCTCGCATTGCAAAAGAGAATGGGATATATCGCCCATTGTTCTCAATGGGGCCAGCAGCAGCAACGCTAGCCCCATTGAAAACAATATGGAGAACATTGCGCTCCTCTGACACAGTTGTCACAGCTGTGAAGGGGATTCCTTTACCCCTGCGGGGATGAAGGAATTCTCTGCCACAGCTGTGGCAGAAGTCTGTAATAATATTCTATTTCTTTCAATGGGGCAGGCACTACTGCGACCCCATTGAAAGCAGTGGGTTTGCGATGATGATTTTCGGGGAAGGGCTTGAAATATAAGCCCCTCCCTGAAATTCATAGCAAGCTGCACCTAGAAGAGCAGTTCGGCTCTTCTCTCCGGCCCCGGCAGTCTTCTTCTCTGTTCTAGAGGCCGAGGATTGAAAAATCCCTGCCTCCAGAAAGCGCTGCCTCCGATTCCCTGAGCGCTCAGCCAATCAGAAGCAGTACTCAGCTTTCATTCAATGTACCTGTTTTGTCTTCTCTTCCTGTACTGCCTATGGTCTGTGTGGGGAGCTGTCGGACACGCGCAGTACAGTTTTTTTTAAATCCCGGCTTTTCCCATGGAATCTGTGGCCCATCCGCAATATCAATGATATTGTGGACAGGCTGCAGGTCGGATGGCTTCCATTGACTTCAATGAAAGCCGTCCGTGTGGAAAACGCACCGAAATCTATCATGCTGAGATTTTTCCTCCACAAGTGGAAATCGCAAGTAGTTTCTGCTCATGTGCGTGGAAGAATCACTTTTACATTACATGCTATGGACGGACATTGCTGCCGCACCCGTGGGCAGTCGCGAGCCGGGGATTCCGCAGCAAAAATCTGCCCGTATGCATACGGCCTATATCTAAACATCCCAATGTATGTCTGTAGTGAAGGTTTTGTGCGGGCCGGAGGAAATAAAAATCTCTGTCTCTCATCAGTGCATTTCTTCGGCAACACCCCTGATCGTGGGCGATTTTAGTCCCTGAGGGGATGAGGGGAAGCCCCAAGGTTTTCCTTAATCCTCGTTGGGACTAACAGGAATTTATAGTGGGACATATGAAATGTGCTTCTGGGCAGCAGCAGATTTAAATGCCGGCTGTATGCAGCTGGAAATTCCTCCAGCCCCACTGGGACTAACAGAGAGGAGAGGTCCGGGGCTTGAGGGATCCATCCTCTAGTCCCACCCATCTAGCATCGCCCCTCTAGCCACACCCCTTTATCTTTGCTATAGGGAATCCCTGTGGGAAGCTCTTTAGCCCCGCCCACTATCCTTCGGGGATCCCCAGAGCATGCAGAGAGATAGCGGTGCTATAGCTTAATCCCGTATAGCTCCACTCTCTCTCTCCCTGCTATTGGGAAATCTCTTTGGGCTCCTTCACAATGGCGAAAGCGAGATAGCTTGTGCAGCGTCCAAGGAGCGGGCCCCTGCTAGGAGATGGCAGGGGTGAGTTTAGGCCTTGTCACGGTGGCTCTACTGTCTCCCACCTGGAGGGTAACCAGGGACACATCCAAAGGGCCGAGGGCAGGCTATTAAAGGGGGTTAACCTTGTGCGGTTTATCTTGGTTGTTTTGTCGCGGGGAGCGCCACCGTTCCGTCCTCTGCGGTGACTGCTCGATGTCAGAATGAAGTCCACACGCAGGGTTAGAGTTTAAAGGCAGAACCGGGAACGGTCAGTGAAGCCATTTACTGGAATTCGACTTGGAATACAATCCAACAGAGTCCACAATTAACATCCACTGGCAGGGTGCTCAGCGCAGGAGAACACGTGGTGACAGGGAGGAAACATGTGGTGACAGGGAGGAAACACGGGGTGGCAGAGTGGATTACACAGTCCCAGTTATCTGTGGATCTCTGTTCCCGGACACGTCTCACAAGCACCGACTCTCTACCGGCACCCAGCGCTGCACAGTGGGGACTCACACTTGTTGCGGATTCTTGCTCTCACTTAATCTTCCAGGAGGGGAAGAATAAAGGGTCCAAACCACCCATTCGCTATCCTCTCAGCTTCTTCTATGTTCACCACACACAGACTGAAGGTCTCTGTGTGTAGACAGACTCCTCTCAGGTCAGACAGGTGGATAGAACCAGCCACGACCAAGTCCAACGATCACTTCCCCAGTCATCCATCTTGCAACTACATACATAGAACAAGGTCACATGACACACAAAGAGATACTTTCCCAGACATAACCCAGACAGTAACTCATTCAGTGCTGCAGTTATGCAATGCATGTCATATTCACTCACACACATTGACAATCTACAAAAGCACAAGACTGCAAAGACTGGGGACGCTAACTTACTTAATAGCTCACTTACCTAATGAACAAAAGTATGTCTACAACTTCTTGCTGTATAAAACGTGGGGTAGGCCACAGCTTTATTAACTAACATATGGCAACAACATTAATAATAACTTTCAGCAATCAAAACCTATCCATGCTTTACGAAGGCTAACTTTATCAGTCCGTAAACCGTCCCAGATCAAAATGTATCCAACCCCAAATCATTGAGGTGGACCCCATCCTCCCTCAATGCCCCTCTCTCCTTATCTTCTAGCTCCCAGTGTCGAACCGCCCCCCCCCCCCCAATGGACTGAACGAACTGTGACATTTTCATATTGACTAACCTCCTCACTCTATCTATTGCCTCCACATTTCTTGCTCCTCTCCAGTGTCTTCGCTCTACTATATCTGACCAAACGATTATAACTCCTTGAAAGCATTCACGGAACCGCAAAATGTCCTGTTTCATAATAATCAAAAGATCACGCGTCTTCATCTTCCCCAGATCGTTCCCCCCAGCGTGAACAACCAAAACCACTCGCCGAGGGGTACGCCTGCATATGTCCGTTACCAGTTTCCACATGTCGGGCCATAGTAGCCCCCATACTCCATGCCAGGTTACGGATGTTCCAGTTAGGCCTAAGTCCACTCCCAATGGCCGCATCGCTGCCCTCTTTTGTGCCCAATAAACGTAGGAGTGACCCACGATGCACACCTTCCACGGCTCCGCGGCTGAGAAAAACAAAAGAAAAATACAAGGGCAAAAACCCGTTCTAGCACGAACATAACATTAAGCGCTGAGGCTAATATTAACTAACATCACCCACCATCAGGTCAGGTCTAACGTAAGATTTGTATGCTTCGGATTTCCATCTACCCAGTCTTTTCAAACCTTCTTCATTCATACCTCCCGCATCCGCCGATGTAGCCGCACCAATTCTAAATGAGTGCGTCCCAAAATCCGCTGGGTCAAAACCTGCTGACCGTAAAGACGATTGTAACACCGCCGAAAATTGAAAATGGGTAAGGGGGAGTCCCGAAGAATGGACCAAAAATTGCTCACCGGAGGTCCTGGCGGCCATGTAATGTACCACCGTGTCGACTGGGCACCACTGTGAGCCCAGCCGGCTGATCGTCACCCACTCACCTCTGCCGTACACATCGGTCTTCGACCTTCTTATCCTCAAGCGTAACGACCCGTCGACCACAATCACGTCGTTTCAAAGTAGCCCGCCAGCCTTATACTTACTGGTGGGAACAAGCTCTCCAATCCTCAAGGCCGCAAAAAACGCAAGCAAAAACGCCGACCTAAACAACAAAGTTTCTGAACCGTTCGAACAGGTGGTTTCCAAAGAATCTAACAACTTGCACAACACCGAATAGGTTATCGGGCGTCGGTCATCCACCCGTACCTTATCCTTCTTCCAACCCCGCACAATCTGACGAAAAACGAAATCTTTTGTAACATCTTCAAAATGCAATTTCAATAAAAACGCTACACCCGCCAGGTGTTTTTTAGCCGCATCAACCGACGACCGTTTTTCCCGCAATGACGCTAACATGTCCAGCGTTGCCGTGCGGGCCCTATCGCCCCTTGCCATGCAACCCCCGGCAAAAGTCAACCACTTCTGCCAAACCGCGTTGTAATTTTTCCACGTCCCAACCGCCACAGATGCCTCGACTAGCTTCAGCAGCTCTGCTCTGCCAGATTCCACAAGAAAGGCGGGCAGCGTACCCCCTCGGCGTCCGCCTGCGGGTGCCGCTCCCTGAACCGCTCCATCTGCGAACGAGAGAGTGTGTCAGCTGCTAGATTTTTATAACCCAGTACATGTTTTGCCCGTAAATACATAATCCGTTGCAGACATCTTAAAACCACGTGCCTCAGAAGCGCCAACACCGGCGGGGAAGCCGAAGACTGCCTGTTAAAAATTTGCACCACCGACACGTTATCGGACCAAAAACATAACTTATGGTCCTGGAGCTCTTCACCCCATAACTGCAGCGCAGCCACCAATGGGAAAAACTCCAAAAGCGTGATGTTTTTATTCCATTATCTCCATCCGGGATACTGGCCAGGGTTCCCTGCACCAGTGGTTCCGGAAAATCACACCAAATCCGACCGACCCTGCTGCATCAGCGAACAAGCAGAGATCGGATCCCGACCACTCCTCCTTGGGACACACCATTTGCCTATTGAATGATTCCAAAAAAATTCTCCAAATATGTAAATCCCCTCGGATTCCTTGCGTGATCCTTACAAAATGGTGGGGCTCTTTTACTCCCACTGTCGCCAGTGATAGCCTTCTGGAAAAAACGCGGCCCATGGGTATCATTTTGCAGGCAAAGTTTAACAAACCCAACAGGACCTGGACCTGGCGCAGCGTGGCCTTCTTACAGCTCGCAACCTCTTTTACCGTCTGTCACAGGTGGGCTATTTTATGTAATGGCAACCTGAATACCATTTCCTCGGTGTCGATCTCGATCCCAAGAAAAATCAGCCTGCTCACCGGGCCAATCGTCTTTTCTTCGGACAACGGAACCCCCGCCTGTTGCATAAGTGTCCGGAACGTGTGTAACAAAAACCCGCACGCGCCCGATGTCTCCGTTCCGATGAACAGAAAATCATCAATAAAATGTGTAACTGATGTGATGCCCGTCTCATACTTGAGCATCCATTCCAGGAAGGAGCTGAAAAGCTCAAAGTAATAACATGAAATAGAGCAACCCATCGGCAGGCACATGTCAAAAAAGAATTGGTTGTCTACCTTGCACCCCGACAGATGAAAACACTCGGGGTGAATCGGCAGAAGCCGGAAAGCAGACTCGATATCAGCTTTTGCTAACTGAGCCCGCCTCCCTGCTGTTCTAACTAGTGACACTGCCTGGTCAAAAGAAGCGTACACTACCGAGGCTTGCTCCTTGGAAATACCATCATTTACCGACTCCCCTTTTGGGAAGGATAGATGATGTATCAGGCGAAACTTGCCGTCTTCCTTCTTGGGAACTAGCCCCAATGGGGAAACCCGCAAATTAACAAACGGCGGTTCCTCGAAGGGCCGGCCATGCGGCCCGCTGCTACCTCCTTTTACACTTTCTCTTTAACTAATTCTATGTTGTCCGTTGCCGATTTTAGATTTGGACACAGCGTGGACGCGGGCTGGAACGTAAACGGAATAACGAAACCGTCGGAAAAACCCTGTCTAAGGATTCTTGCCTCCTGCTTCCTGTGGTACTTGGCGAGCCACTGGAAGAGGTATTGGCTTCTCACCGGGGTTCGGTGCTCCATTGGCACCGCCCCCAGCGACTGATGGTCTTTGTTCCTAAAGCAGCGTACCGCGGCGTGTTGACCCCCACAGACAGAACACTCATGTCTGAACTTGCAGGTGAAGTAAAACCTGCAATGGCCCTTGTTGTAGAGCCAACAAGAGCCATTTGGTCTTGGCGAGGCTGCAGGGGGCTGTTGACCGCCCCCCGCGGCTCCCCCCTGAAATGTCGTTTTTTGCGGGCGCTGCGCTAAAATAAGCTGTATCCAGACGTCAGTAGCTTTTGACGCCCAACTTATGTGACTGATACCCGAAACTCGACGACGGAAGTCTTCGTCATAGCGCCACCATGCGGCGCCACCGTGCAATTTATATGCGCTGAATATCGTGTTAAGGTACACCATAAGCTCTGGACCTTTCTTCGGCTGATGCTGGCATGTAATATATGCCCACACCATATACGCCTGCAGCCAATTGCCTAAAGTCTTAGCGACTTTCGGCTTCTTATCCGCGCCATGATCCAAAACCCGCACTTTATCCACCATCACGTGGTCCGCCGATAGCAAGGACCAAATATCCACATGAACACCTTTGCGTATTTTATCCAATAACTCGTCCGACAAACCGACCCCTAACGGGGCCACACCGCAGAACAACGAGTCTGCATATCTTAACCCCTCTAGGGGGTCCACATCACCACCGGCTGTTGAGCATCCACCCTCCTGCCCCGCAGGCGGGCCCGAGCCCCCTGGGGATCCACAGGACACTAAAAACACATCTTTTTGATCCACCTTGCTCAACAGCGATTTTAACACATTAACCAAATCATTTCTATCTGCCGCCTTGGTGGGATCCATGACATTTTTCCAAGCGCTTAAAGGGGTTGTCCCGCGGCAGCAAGTGGGGTTATACACTTCTGTATGGCCATATTAATGCACTTTGTAATGTACATTGTGCATTAATTATGAGCCATACAGAAGTTATCAAAAGTTTTATACTTACCTGCTCCGTTGCTGGCGTCCCCGTCTCCATGGTGCCGACTAATTTTCGCCCTCCGATGGCCAAATTAGCCGCGCTTGCGCAGTCCGGGTCTTCTGCTTTCTTCAATGGAGCCTCTCGTGCAGAATGCCGGCTCCGTGTAGCTCCGCCCCGTCACGTGCCGATTCCAGCCAATCAGGAGGCTGGAATCGGCAATGGACCGCACAGAAGAGCTGCGGTCCACGGAGGAAGAAGATCCCGGCGGCCATCTTCACCGGTAAGTATAGAAGTCACCGGAGCGCGGGGATTCAGGTAAGCGCTGTGCTGTTTTTTTTTTTTAAGTCCCTGCATCGGGGTTGTCTCGCGCCGAACGGGGGGGGGGGGTTGAAAAAAAAAAAAAACCGTTTCGGCGCGGGACAACCCCTTTAAGTAGTTAGACTCACCGGCTTGACCGGCCTCCGCGCGTTGCCAAGGGCGTGGTCCTTGCCGGGCGATGGCTGCCGCGCACTCGCATGCGGTGCCTCTCGAGCCCTCCTTCCCTGCTCTGCTCCAAGGTGCCCCTGCTCCGGCCGCTCTTGCGAAATATCCCGCCTCCTGCGGCGTATAAGATCCCTGCTTGCAGGGGTTGATGGCGAAGCAGCCGCCTGGCGGTACGTTTCTGGTTGGTGCCGTTGCTCTGGACCACTGAACCCGCCGCCCTCGTTCTCTCTGCTTGCCCTCCTCCTCCCTCTACTTGCCTCTGAAACTAGCCTAACATGCTCTCTATCGCGCTTGCGCTGATATCTCTCTCCCTCTGTCTCCGCTTAGCGCCCTGGCCTTGTCTGTTGCTGCTGACGCGACTGGCGTAACCGTAAGACGACTCTCCCCCCCAGAGGAGAGGGCCCCCATGAAACGTGGGTTAACATAGCAGTGCCTATATGAGCTTGGGAGGGCGCTATCTTGCTGCTGCGAAGGGGTGTTCCTGCGTGCACCATGATTACTGTGCTTGTGACTAGAGGGTCTGTGTGAGAACACGGGGGGGGGGGGGGGGAGTTGGAGGGCTTGCCGGCTATGACCCTGAGCGGGGGGGGTGGTCAAAGTAGTACGTGGTCAGTGGTCTCTCAGGTGTGCGGTCCGAAAAGGGGCTCCTGCTCTCCTCCATTACATCCCCTCTATCCCTGCTGCCCTGCATGCTCCCTGTCCTGCTGACTATACTACTCGCTGTGCTAGTGGCTGGGCTGTACCTCCCCACCCCCCCCGCCCCCGCCATGCTTTGGCTGCGCTGTACAAAACTTTGGCCCCCGGCCACTTGCCTCGCTGGCGCTCTACTACCCGCCACTGTAGCCGCTACCTGCAACTGCTGGTCTTGGGTGTGCCTGCGATCCTGCTGCGTGCCTCCCTCCTTCCTTGCTGTTCCTCCCTTAGGCTGGGGTCGGATACCGTGCGCCCTGCCGCGCGTTGGTCCCTTGGGCCGGAGCATGCCCATGATGCTGCCGTCTGCCCCCTACTTTGTGGCGGACTGCCGGCTGGCGGTAACCGTGGATCCACCGCGGGCGCTCTCCCCGCCACGCGGTTTGAATTTGAATTTGGCGCCAATTTCCGCGTGGCGCGTCCTGCTCCCTGCAGCCTCTCACTGCCGCGACTGTTCTTCCGGCCGCCTCTCTTTGTGGCGGGACTCGGACTGAGTCACGCCGGGGGGGTTTCTTCGCTTCGGGCGGCCTCGCCCGGCACCCCCCTCCTGTGCTGCTCCATCTCCGGTTTCCGGCTCCCGTGCTGCCGGCTCCAACGGCCTCCCAGACTCCAATCCCGACCTGCAGCTGGCGATCAGTTCCTCCAGCCACTCGGCGCCATCTCGCTGGATTGCTTCTTGGTTCTGTAACCTTAAAGGGGTTGTCCCGAGGCAGCAAGTGGGGTTATACACTTCTGTATGGCCATAATAATGCACTTTGTAATGTACATTGTGCATTAATTATGAGCCATACAGAAGTTATAAAAAGTTTTATACTTACCTGCTCCGTTGCTGGCGTCCTCGTCTCCATGGAGCCGACTAATTTTCGGCCTCCGATGGCCAAATTAGCCGCGCTTGCGCAGTCCGGGTCTTCTGTAGTCTTCTATGGAGCCGCTCGTGCCAGAGAGCGGCTCCGTGTAGCTCCGCCCCGTCACGTGCCGATTCCAGCCAATCAGGAGGCTGGAATCGGCAGTGGACCGCACAGAAGAGCTGCGGTCCACGAAGGCAGAGGATCCCGGCGGCCATCTTCAGCAGGTGAGTATGAAGACGCCGGACCGCCGGGATTCAGGTAAGCGCTGTGCGGGTGGTTTTTTTAACCCCTGCATCGGGGTTGTCTCGCGCCGAACGGGGGGGGGGTTTAAAAAAAAAAAAACCCGTTTCGGCGCGGGACATCTCCTTTAAGTCTTCCATCCTCTGTCTTGGGGCTTCTCCCTTCCACCGACGAATCTGGCGCTCTCTCCCTCTTCTTGCTTGCTGCACTCGACTTGAAGCAACTTCACCTTTGCTGTGTTGTTCTGATCTTCGGCTGTTCTTGCTCTTCTCTCTGTCTTCTGTTGCTTTCTTTCTTTCTGCTGCTCGTCTTCTCGGCTCCTATCTTCCTTCTTCTCCTCATGTCTCTCGTCTCTGGTCTTCTTCCGCTCCCCTCCCTCCTCGCTTCCTGTCCTAGCTCCTCCCCCTGTTGCGTTTGCTTTATTAACCCCTCCTATGCCTGTCCCCAGTCACATGCCGTTTACTTAACACAGTTCACTGCATACGAGACCATCCAGAAGCATCCAGAAGCTTCCACATATGCACTTCTGTACAGTACAGCTGCAGCGATTCACGGCCCGATATCGTCCTCGCAATCCTTCTGAAAACCCTTGGATGTGATGCGTTTGTACATGGAACAGCTTTGCATCCCTGCGGGGGTTCCCTTCATCCCCACCGTGGCTGCCACAGCCATTGCAGGGGACCGCGATGTTCTGCAGCAGCTGCATTTTCTTAAAGCATCATGCTGCTGCAGTGGATGGCCACTTTTCACGCACATAAGGGTGCCCACCCACTAGCGTTTTTTTACTGCGAAATTCGCAGCGTTTTTTTTTTTCTGCAGGGGTCTTTGGGCTATGGGACATGCAAAGCTAAAATCGCGATCACGCAAAATCGCGATATCGCGGTAAATCGCGATTTTGCGCGATCGCGATTTTTACATTACAAGTCCCATAGACCCCTGCAGAAAAAAAAAAACTGCGAATTTCGCAGTGAAAAAAAACGCCAGTGGGTGGGCGCCCTAAAGCTCGGGTCTTCTGTGAATGGAAAAGGGCCCATTCAAGCAATTTTTAGTGCAGCATAGGCACGCCCATACTGCGCTAAAACCACGTGTGGGGGGGCCTAAACTGCGTGGAGAATAGTGGGAATTAACAATTTTCCATTATTGACCCTAATTAGCGGTGAATCTGCCCACTCGCCCTATTGGGAGCTGCTGCACTGCAGAGAAGAATAAGGGATTCCCCGGCTGCTGGGGATTTCTTTCTTTTCCCCTGCAGGGATCCCAGCATGGCGCTGCTGGGGAATTGATCTCGCTTTGCCAGCCGGCTCGCTTAGTCTCCCGTAGGAGTCAGTGGAGGCTTCTGCACTAAGTGCGCCAAAGATGGCTGCAGCAGGGGATTTCAGTTGGAGGTTTTCAGTTGTGAATGTCCTATTATGTTACGCAGTTACCCCCCCCCCCCCATCTGAACGTGTTCGTCGCACGCATTGGTTGTATTAGCTACATTATTTTGGTGCGGGTTAACCCCTTCAGGTTAACCCCTTCATGACGTGGCCCTTTCTTCTTTTTCCCTTTTCGTTTTTTCCTCCCCCCTTTACAAAAATCATAATTCCTTTATTTATCCATCGACGTCGCTGGATGAGGACTTGTTTTTTGCGGGACGAGTTGTAGTTTTTAATGGTGTTATTTAAAGTACCATATAATTTTTTTTTAAGTTTTTCAGTACATTCTAAGTGGAGTAAAATGAAAAGGAAAATGACATTCCGCCATCTTTCAGTGCGTCTTGTTTTTACGGCACACAAACTAAAACAAAAGCGACCTGATAACTTTATTCTGCGGGTCGGTACGATTACTGCGATACCAAACTTGGAGAGGTTTTTTTTACTATATGACTCTTTTTTTTATTTTCAAAGACATTTCATTTTTTTCAATTATTTTCTGCCGTCATCTTCTGCGCGCAATAGCTTTTTTATTTTTCCGTCGACGTGGTTGAGCGAGGGCTCATTTTTTGCGGGATGTCCTGTAGTTTACGTTAGTGCTAATTTGGAATATATATGACTTTTTGATTGCTTTTTATTGCGTTTTGTCTGTGAGACAGAGTGACTGAAAAAGTGCATTTCTGCGTTTTTTATTTTTTTCTTCAGACGACGTTCACTGTGCGGGGAAAATAATGTGCTCCTTTGATAGATCAGACTCTTACGGACGCGGTGATACCAAATATGTATTTTTATTTTATTATTTAGGTTTTTAAATTATAGATATGGCAAAAGGAGGTGATTTAAACTTTTATTACTTGATTTTTTTTACTTTACTTTGAAGTCCCCCTGGGGGACCACAACCAGCGATGCTTTGATCACTCCTGCAGTATGACGTAATGCTATAGCATTACGTCATACTGCATTCTGACAGGCAGCCTATCAAGCCACCCCACGGGGATGGCTTCATAGGCAGTCTCTCAAGGCAGCCCTGGGGCCTTTCTAAAGGCCCCCAGCAGCCATGAGGATGGGGCGGGGGCAGGCAGGACCCCCGAACATCGTGCGGGGGATTTAAATGCCGCTGTCAGGATTGTCCCGCATTGTCCTGTGTTAAACAGCTGACGCCCGCGCTGTATGCAGAGAGGCCGCCCCGCCACCTCTCTGCATACATACCCTGACACTCCAGGACGTAAATGTACGTCCTGGAGTGGGAAGGGGTTAAAACAACACGGAGCTCCCAATCGTGTGAATGGCCAATTTACCGCTAATTAAGCCATCTTTTGCGCAGTTAGCTGCGATTTGTTTTGCGCGGGTAATTCAGTGTGATTTCCATGTTCGTGGCTCAGGCTGGAGTTAGAGTCAGTAACGACCAACAGCCCGATGGAGTCATCCGATGGCTTCCCGTGGTTCAGGCGTTAGTCACACAGCGCTTTTATGTGGCTATTTCGCCGCGTTTTAACGTTCAGATGACCCATTTTTAGCCGCGTAAAAAAATTGTGGGAGAAAATAGGGGACCAAACTTATACGCCGGAAAAGATAGGACTTGCTCAATCTTTCGACCGATATACGCCAACGGCTGCCATAGGCTTCTATGGGAGCTGCAAAAAAGGAGGGGGAAGCAGTTTAGCTGCATGCAACACCGGGAAAAGAAGACAGCTGCCGCTATGTAGGCATTAGAAGCCATTCCGAGGACTTATGCCAAGAGATGGATTTCGGGGCTGTGGCCTATTGTTTCGCTAATACATTGCACTCGGCCATGTGAATGGACTATTACTGCTGGCAACAATATAGGGGTCACTATTACTACTGGGGCCACAATAGGGCCCACTATTACTACTCAGGGCAATATAGGGGGTCACTATTACTACTGGGGCCACAATAGGGGCCACTATTACTACTCAGGGCAATATAGGGGGTCACTATTACTACTGGGGCTGCAATAGGGGGCAATATGGGGGCAATATTAATAATGGGGCCACAATATGGGTCACTATTACTACTGGGGCCACAATAGGGGCCACTATTACTACTCAGGACAATGTAGGGTGTCACTATTACTACTGGAGCCACAATAGGGGCCGCTATTACACCTCAGGACAATATAGTGGGTCACTATTACTACTGGGGCCACAATAGGGGACACTGTTACTACTCAGAGCAATATAGGGGTCACTATTACTACTCAGGGCAATATAGGGGTCTATATTACTACTGGAGCTGCAATAGGGGGCAATATGGGGGTCACTATTACTACTCAACCTTTTTTTGGGGTTAATGACGAAGTAACTGACAGGAGTATGGGTAGCTTTGATTTGCAAACTGGAGGTACGCAGTTTACTTCAGCCTTAGTAAGATTCACACATGACAAGTACAGTCTTGCAATGGCAGAGGTATTGGGTTGCATAAACACAGATTACTCCACAGTCCAGTTTAGTACAACACAAGTTCATCTCCGACGCTCTCTGTTTGCATTTAGAGGTTACTCAGTAGAATTCCCACAGTCCCAGTTATCTGAGGGTGCTTGACTAGAAGATCATTCATCTGTAGAGTAAAGTTGATTTAAGATGGGCCTCTTTCACTTTCTCTGGCTTTACTTTTAAGGGGGTTTTGTATAACTCACTATTAAGAGGATAGCTTCCAAACTTTATCCTCCACACTGCTTTGGATTAGGAAGCTTGTTAATCTTTGCTTCCCACTCCAGGCAATGCTATTTCTCTGCACACACTGCTGTACACCTCCTCACGACTCCCTCTAACTCCTTCTGTCTTCTCTCCCACACTTTCTCTCCAATCTCCTCTCTACATCCTGCCTCACCCTGCTTTTTCCCTGTTCTTGGTTCTCACCCTTTCCCCTCTACCAATCAGTGATAGCATGACAAGCAGCCAATCAGCAGCCAGCTGTTGCCAAGTAGTGAGCTTAAGCTTGTGAAGAAAGGGGAAAGATGTGGTCTTTTTCCAATGTACAGCACCTTCTATGTCTGCTAGGAGCACATAACTAAGTGTTACAGGACTGATGATTGTGTGGCTACCCTGGGGATCCCCCAGGCCACTATAGTTTCCCCCCTATTTAAAACTCAGCCATTCCCAGCGTGTACTGAGATCCGAGGGATGGAGAGGTGTACCTACTGGGATGCATGACAGCAGATAAGTTTAGGAATTAGAGTACTTGCAAGTATTTTTAGGGAATATGTTGGGTTAAGACAGAATCTTAGGTCCCAGCTAGCTATGGGGTCCTTGCGTTATTCTTCTTCCCACATTCAGACAGTTTTTGCATAAACATTAATGCAGTAAATACCATTTGTAAAGCATGTGCGGTACAGCAGGCACCCTGGGAGGGAAGGAATCCACTGGTCATGCAGTAGTCACACATCAGTACTTCAAAGTCCTGTTAAAGAGTCCAAATGCATGGAGCTATCCTGGAAAAGAAACATGCAATATGAGATTAGTCTCAGCTTGGTAACCTTTACTGGTGGCCGCTCTGCCCCTACGGGAAGGTAGAAGTCCATATGGTACAAATATGAGATTAGTCTCAGCTTGGTAACCTTTACTGGTGGCCGCTCTGCCCCTACGGGAAGGTAGAAGTCCATATGGTACAAATATGAGATTGGTCTCAGCTTGGTAACCTTTACTGGTGGCCGCTCTACACCTACGGGAAGGTAGAAGTCCATATGGTACAAATATGAGATTGGTCTCAGCTTGGTAACCTCTACTGGTGGCCGCTCTGCCCCTACGGGAAGGTAGAAGTCCATATGGTACAAATATGAGATTAGTCTCAGCTTGGTAACCTTTACTGGTGGCCGCTCTGCCCCTACGGGAAGGTAGAAGTCCATATGGTACAAATATGAGATTGGTCTCAGCTTGGTAACCTCTACTGGTGGCCGCTCTGCCCCTACGGGAAGGTAGAAGTCCATGTGGTGCAAATGAGTAGAGTAATAAAGAGTCCAGGATGCAATGTGCGATGCAATAGTCAAATGTCTCTGAAAATGACGGCTTAGAGGTGAGCCATCAAAACACATATAGTAACAAAACGTTTAGGAGCACCAAGAAGCCTCTTGAGGCAAATGACTTAAACGCTGCAAAACTGTAACAAGCTGAGAAGTTCCTCAGGGCACAAACTTTAATAAATTAAAGGGTGTTTGTATAATCCATGGGATTCAATAATCTAAGGTAGCAAGGTTAGTCCTGCAGCCGCAGGGGTAGCTGTCCATGGGTACTCCTGGTGGATATCCTTAGGACCGGTACTCCAGGAAGCCCTCTTCTAGCTGTTGGTACAAGTAGAACTGATGATGGTGGTGCAGATACTGGAGTTTGAGATGCAATTGGTGGTGGTAGTGCAGATGCTGGTCATTGGTATAACAGTCTAGAACGGGATTTTGGTACCACAATATTTGATTTTGCAAGTCGAAGGGTGAGGGATATCCAGTGTCCTGATGGTCATCGGTCTCAATCTCTGAGTCCGTTTCCATTTCTTCTGGTCCTGAATCATCTGGTGATGAAGGTGGGGCCAAACACATTTTTAACCGGTTGTTGGAGTGGCATTTGCAGATGTTGTGGCAACTGGAGCAGCAGCACGTGCGGCATCTAGCGGAGCATTAGCATGGCCTTGTTGGTTGCCCGGCTGATTAGCTTCACTATTCGACATGCTTGCAGTTTTGGAAACAACAATTTTTCACTTTTGGTGTGTTTGAATTTTATACGCTGTTCCTTTAAATATTCAGCATTAACGCAACCATGTGCATGTGACACAGAGCAGTTTATCCTGTTCGTGACGCCAAAACGCATATGCAGCATCCGAGCGGCGCACGCCAAAGTAGGGGAGATTATGAGTAAACTAGATAGATGTAACGGGTGGCTCAGTGATCTCTCCTGGCTCCGTCGTGCACAGTGGCAGAAGGGATTGCTATGATTAATGGTCATCGACGTGACACCAGCACCTCGTTCCAGGGACTCCAAGGGTTAATGAGAAAATAACAGGAGTATGGGTAGCTTTGATTTGCAGTTTGGAGGTACGCAGTGTGCTTCATACATAACAGTCAGTCTGGCAGTAATGGCAGAGATATTGCTTAGCATAAACACACCTAAAAAGAAGGGACCTGAGCGACTGAAACTGCCTGCTGCCCAAAAAGATGGGACCTGAGCGACTGAAACTGCCTGCTGCCCAAAAAGAAGGGACCTGAGCCGTCACTCCTGCACCGAGGGGGGGGGAGAGATTAGGTAAACATCCCGATTGTAACAATGGGCATGGGAGAAGAAGGCAGATAAGGGGGGCGGGGGGGGGGCAGCCCCGACGCTAAACACATTTTAAATAATAAGACTCTGTCCGGAGACCCCGCTCGTCTGACGCACTGGATTCCAACGCTTTTTTTCAGATGGGCGATTTTTGGGGTGCGGAAAAAACAGCCAGTTGGAAAGGAGAGCAGATTCCAGCCGTCTGCTTTTACGCCAGCTGCAGGAGGTAGGTCTTAACCTATCTTGTGCCAGAATATGCCTGCTGGTCCCATGGACTCCAATGGGAGCCTATGAGAGCTGTCGGAAAAGGGAGGTGGGGGGAATTTAGCAGCGTCTTGCATTGCTACAGTTTAGCACAGTAGTTCTGCTAAGCATCCGCTCCTCCCCCTGCTGGCAGCCAGGAAGGGGCGGAGAAGGGGTTGGGATGGGCGAAGGAGTTTAACTCTCTACCCTCGGATGACGGTTGCAACACCCCAGAGGGGTACCCCGGACACCTGACTAACGTGCAGGAGGGTAAAGTGTTGGCTTGTCATGGCTGGACTTACCAGTGTCAGGGGACCGGGGACCGGGATACTGGAAGTCCCAGCCACTGCCCGCAACCCCTGTCCCTACCTACTTGCCCCCCTGGGCTACCCCCCAGCAGGGCACAGGGACAGAAAACACAGACACTGGAAACAAACATGCTGTGCTCTGTGCTGTAGTATACAGTCTACACTATAATGTAATATATACTGTGTACTGTCCTATATACTGTGCACTATACTGTAATATATACTGTGCACTATACTGTAATATATACTGTGCACTATACTGTACTATATACTGTGCACTATACTGTAGTATATACTGTGCACTATAAAGTACTATATACTGTGCACTATAATGTACTATATACTGTGCACTATACTGTAATATATACTGTGCACTGTACTGTAGTATACACATTGCACTGTAATGTACTATATACTGTGCACTATACAGTACTATATGTTGTGCCCTATAATGTACTATATACGCCGTGCTTCACTCATTAGGAGAGCTTTACACTAGAACAATATTCTATAACAGAATCACTGACTGGGATGATCAGGGAAATGCGGTGGATATAGTATATCTTGGCTTTAGTGAAGCATTGAACAAAGTATCTCACACCATACTTATGGAAAAAATGACCAAATCTGGGATTAACAAGACAACTGTTAGGTGGATTCACAACTGGCTGAGTGATCGTACTCAGAGTGGTCATAAATGGCTGCACATCCAAGTGGAAGAATGTATCAAGTGGGACCACAAGGCTCTGTCCTAGGCCCAGTGTTGGTCAACATTGTTATAAATGATCTGGAGGAGGGAATTGTGGGAAACTGATCAAATGTGCCGACAACACAAAGCTAGGAGGGATAGCTAATAGAGATGAGCGAACGTGCTCGGCCCGCCCCTTTTTCGCCCGAGTACCGCGATTTTCGAGTACTTCCGTACTCGGGCGAAAAAATTCGGGGGGTGCCGTGGCGGCGCGGAGGGTTGCGGCGGGGAGTGGGGGGGAGAGGGAGAGAGAGAGGGCTCCCCCCTGTTCCCCGCTGCTACCCCCCGCACCGCCGCGCCTCTCCCCGCCCCCCCGGCGCCCCCCGAATCTTTACACGCGAGTACTGAAGTACTCGAAAATGGCGGTACTCGGGTGCGTAAGTACTCATTACGAGTACGTTCGCTCATCTCTAATAGCTAACACTAGGGAAGAGAGAGAGAGGATTCAAAAAGATCTAGAAAAGCTTGCACAGTGGGCGGCGACTAACAGAATGGTATTTAACAAGGAGGGATGCAAAGTCCTACATCTGGGCAAGAAAAATGAAGAAAGCGCATACAGAATGGGAGGAATTGGGCTAAGCAGCAGCACATGTGAAAAAGACTTGGGTATACTAATAGATCATAGACTGAACATGAGTCAACAATGTGATGCAGCAGCCAAAAAGGCAAACACAATTCTGGGATGTATTAAGAGAAGCATAGAGTCTAGATCACGTGAGGTCATTATCCCCCTCTACTCTTCCTTAGTCAGACCTCATCTGGAATACTGGGTCCAGTTCTGGGCACCCCACTTTATAAAAGACATAGACAGACTGGAGCAAGTTCAGAGAAGAGTGACCAAGATGGTGAGCGGTCTGCAAATCATGTCCTATGGGGAACGGGTAAAGGATCTGGGAATGTTTAGCAGAAGAGAAGGCTGAGAGGAGACTTAATAGCTGTCTACAAATATCTGAAGGGCTGTCACAGTGCAGAGGGATCAGCCCTATTCTCATCTGCACAAGGAAAGACTAGAAGCAATGGGATGAAACTGAAAGGGAGGAGACAGATTAGATATTAGACAGTGAGGGGGATCAAGGAGTGGAACAGGTTACCACGAGAGGTGGGGAGTTCTCCTTCAATGGAAGTCTTCAGAGGCCGCACAGACCTCTGTCTGAGATGATTTAGTGATCCTGCACTGAGCAGGGGGTTGGACCCGATGACCCCGGAGGACCTGATGACCCCGGAGGTCCCGATGACCCCAGAGGTACTTTCCAACTCTACCATTTTATGATTTTATGATATACTGTGCACTATACTGTAGTATACACTTTGCACTATGCTGTCCTATATACAGTGCACTATACCGTAGTATACACTTTGCTCTGTACTGCAGTTCGCTCCCTGTGGATTACACGTACTGAGCCAGTATTGACCTTGTGGATTACGGCGTTCCCTGTGGTTGATTCCCGTCACGCTGCCGTCACGGTCTACAACTGGGTGGCGGGAGGTTCTGGCTGGATGCTTCTTCTATTCTCCTTGTCTTAAAGGAAGAGTACAATGAAGGAGGCACATACAGGCGGCACGCGGCACGGGCGATGCTGCCCTGACTCTCTTGCATGCTCCGCAGTAGATGAGCTGTATATACTGAGGTTCTGCAGCAGCTGAGATACAACATAAACCCGGCTCCATCTGACCAGGAGATGTTTCTCCGCTGCTCAGTGATACAAGTTTTGCGCTCTTTTGCCCGCTGGAGTCTGTTTCTCTTAGACACAATGGCGCTGGAACTGGTCGCCCGCTATTATACCATCCGTGCGGAGGAACGGCGAGTTGAGCGTTCGGACACGTTAGTTGGAGCTCCAGCGTTGTATTCAGCTGACTGTGCAGCCTGTTGGTCAGAAGGATTCCTGACATCCTCCTCCGACCCCTTTCACTGATGAGTTGTTTCCGTCCACAGGATCCCCTTTCGCTGGATGTTTTCCTCGATCGCGCCATTCTCTGTATACTCTCCACACCGTTACATGATAAACCCCCCGCGGTTGGCAGTGAGCCCCCGGCTAGTCCAGCACCGATGACCGGCCTTGTTGGAAGTCGCTCCGATCGCTGGATCTTCCATCTAATGTGGATTCACACTGAAACTGATCCACGGAAAACTTGTCACATGATTTTATGTCGCTCTCCGGGGTCACGTGGGAAATTACCGTACAGGGGGCGCCAATCGTAAGAGGGCCAGGGATTGTAATATAGGGGTGGAGGTTCTAATATAGGGGCTGGGGGGCTTTAATATGGAGGATCTTGTGTATCTGGACTTTTCCAAAGCATTTGATGATGGTGTATAACAGGAGATGCTCGGTCACGGCCAGACTGTCTGTAAGGGGGTAACTAACTAGTTATAAAGGGTACATACTCTGATTGGGTCATCGTTACTAGTAGGGTACCACAGGGGTCAGTATTGTAGGGTCACCATTAGTAGTGGGGTACCACATGGGTCGGTATTTGGGGGATTACCATTGCTATCAGGGTACCACAGGGGACAGAATTGTAAGGTTCATCAATACTATTGAGTTACCACAGGGGGCAGTATTGGAGGGGTCACACTTACTAGTGGGGTACCACAGGGGGCAGTATTGGAGGGGTCATCATTACTAGTGGGGTACCACAGGGGGCAGTATTGGAGGGATTACCTTTGCTAGCAGGGTACCACAGAGGGCAGAAATGGAAGGTTCACCAATACTAGTGGGTTACCACAGGGGGCAGTATTGGAGGGGTCATCATTACTAGTGGGGTACCACAGAGGGCAGAAATGGAAGGTTCACCAATACTAGTGGGTTACCACAGGGGGCAGTATTAGAGGGGTCACATTTACTTGTGGGGTTCCACAGGGGGCAGTATTAGAGGGGTCACATTTACTTGTGGGGTTCCACAGGGGGCAGTATTAGAGGGGTCAGTATTACTGGTTGGGTACCACAGGGGACAGTATTAGAGGGATTACCATTGCTAGTGCGGTACCACAGGGGGAAGTATTGAAGGGGTCACCATTACTAGTGGGGTACCACAGGGGTCAGTATTGGAGGGGGTCACCATTACTAGTGGGGTACAACAGGGGGCAGTATTGGAGGGGTCACACTAACTGGTGTCTTACAACAGGGGGCAGTATTAGAAGGGTCATCATTACTAGTGGGGTACCACAGGGGGCAGTATTGGAGGGGTCACACTAACTGGTGTCTTACAACAGGGGGCAGTATTAGAAGGGTCTCCATTACTAGTGGGGTACCACAGGGGGCAGTATTAGAAGGGTCATCATTACTAGTGCAGTACCACAGGGGGCAGTATTGGAGGGGTGACTGTTAATAATGAGGTACCACAGGGGGCAGTATTGGAGGGGTCACACTTACTGGTCGGGTACCACAAGGGGCAGCATTGGAGGAGTCACCGTTACTAGTGGGGTACCACAGGGGGCAGTATTGAAGGGAACACCATTACTAGTGGAGTACTACAGGGGGCAGTATTGGAGAGATTGCCATTGCTAGTGGGCTACCACAAAGGTCAGTATTGGAGGGGGTCACAATTACTAATGGGGTACCACAGGGGTCAGTATTGGAGGGGGTGACAATTATTAGTAGGGTACCACAGGTGTCAGTAGTGGAGGGGTCAAAGTTAATAGTGGTGTACCACAGGGGCCAGTATTGGAGAGGTCACAATTACTAGTGGGGTACCATAGGGGTCAGAAGTGGAGGGGTCACCATTACTAGTGGGGTAATACAGGGGGCAGTATTGGAGGGGTCATCATTACTAGTGGGATTCCACAGGGGGCAGTATTAGAGGGATTACAATTGCTAGTGCGGTACCACAGCAGGCAGTATTGAAGGGGGTCACAATTATCAGTGCGTTACCACAGGGGGCAGTATTGAAGGAGTCACTATTACTAGTGGAGTACCACAGGGGGCAGTATTAAAGGGTTCACCATTACTAGTGGGGCACCACAGGGAGAAGGATGCGAAGGATCACCCATTACTAGTGGCTTACCACAGGGGGGCAGTATCAGAGGGGTCACCATTACTAGTTAGGTATGACAGGGGGCAGTATTGGAGGGGTCATCATTACTAGTGGGGTACCACAGGGGAAAGTATTGGAAGGATCACTATTACTAGTGGGGTACCACAGGGGGCAGTATTGGAGGGGTCACCAGTACTAGTGGGGTACCACAGGGGGCAGTATTGGAGGGGTCACCATTACTAGTGGGGCACCACAGGGAGAAGGATGCGAAGGATCACTATTACTAGTGGCTTACCACAGGGGGGCAGTATCAGAGGGGTCACCATTACTAGTTAGGTATGACAGGGGGCAGTATTGGAGGGGTCACCATTACTAGTTGGGTACCAAAGGGGGCAGTATTGAAGGGGTCATCATTACTAGTGGGGTACCACAGGGGAAAGTATTAGAAGGATCACCATTACTAGTGGGGTACCACAGGGGGGCAGTATTGGAGGGGTCACCATTACTAGTGGGGTACCAAAGGGAGAAGTATTGGAAGGATCACCATTACTAGTGGGGTACCGCAGGGGGCAGTATTGGAGGGGTCACCATTACTAGTGGGGTACCAAAGGGGACAGTATTGGAGGGGTCACCATTACTAGTGGGGTAATACAGGGGGCAGTATTGGAGGGTCACCATTACTAGTGGGGCACCACAGGGGGCAGTATTGTAGGAGTCACCATTACTAGTGGGGTACCATAGGGGTCAGAAGTGGAGGGGTCACCATTACTAGTGGGGTAATACAGGGGGCAGTATTGGAGGGTCACCATTACTAGTGGGGCACCACAGGGGGCAGTATTGTAGGAGTCACCATTACTAGTGGGGTACCATAGGGGTCAGAAGTGGAGGGGTCACCATTACTAGTGGGGTAATACAGGGGGCAGTATTGGAGGGGTCATCATTACTAGTGGGATTCCACAGGGGGCAGTATTAGAGGGATTACATTGCTAGTGCGGTACCACAGCGGGCAGTATTGAAGGGGGTCACAATTACCAGTGCGTTACCACAGGGGGCAGTATTAAAGGGTTCACCATTACTAGTGGGGCACCACAGGGAGAAGGATGCGAAGGATCACCATTACTAGTGGCTTACCACAGGGGGGCAGTATCAGAGGGGTCACCATTACTAGTTAGGTATGACAGGGGGCAGTATTGGAGGGGTCACCATTACTAGTTGGGTACCAAAGGGGGCAGTATTGAAGGGGTCATCATTACTAGTGGGGTACCACAGGGGAAAGTATTGGAAGGATCACCATTACTAGTGGGGTACCACAGGGGGCAGTATTGGAGGGGTCACCAGTACTAGTGGGGTACCACAGGGGGCAGTATTGGAGGGGTCACCATTACTAGTGGGGCACCACAGGGAGAAGGATGCGAAGGATCACCCATTACTAGTGGCTTACCACAGGGGGGCAGTATCAGAGGGGTCACCATTACTAGTTAGGTATGACAGGGGGCAGTATTGGAGGGGTCACCATTACTAGCTGGGTACCAAAGGGGGCAGTATTGAAGGGGTCATCATTACTAATGGGGTACCACAGGGGAAAGTATTGGAAGGATCACCATTACTAGTGGGGTACCACAGGGGGCAGTATTGGAGGGGTCACCATTAGTAGTGGGGTACCAAAGAGGGCAGTATTGGAAGGATCACCATTACTAGTGGGGTACCAAAGGGAGAAGTATTGGAAGGATCACCATTACTAGTGGGGTACCACAGGGGGCAGTATTGGAGGGGTCACCATTACTAGTGGGGTACCACAGGGGACAGTATTGGAGGGGTCACCATTACTAGTGGGGTACCAAAGAGGGCAGTATTGGAGGGTCACCATTACTAGTGGGGCACCACAGGGGGCAGTATTGTAGGAGTCACCATTACTAGTGAGGTACCACAGGGGGGCAGTATTAAATGGGTCATCATTACTAGTGGGGTACCACAGGTGTCAGTATTGAAAGGATCACCATTACTAGTGGGGTGCGACAGGGGGCAGTATTGGAGGGGTCACCATTACTAGTTGGGTACCAAAGGGGGCAGTATTGAAGGGGTCATCATTACTAGTGGGGTACCACAGTGGAAAGTATTGGAAGGATCATCATTACTAGTGGGGTACCACAGGGGGCAGTATTAAAGGGTTCACCATTACGAGTGGGGCACCACAGGGAGAAGGTTGCGAAGGATCACCATTACTACTGGCTTACCACAGGGGGGCAGTATCAGAGGGGTCACCATTACTAGTTAGGTACGACAGGGGGCAGTATTGGAGGGGTCACCATTACTAGTTGGGTACCAAAGGGGGCAGTATTGAAGGGGTCATCATTACTAGTGGGGTACCACAGGGGAAAGTATTGGAAGGATCACCATTACTAGTGGGGTACCACAGGGGGCAGTATTGGAGGGGTCACCATTACTAGTGGGGTACCAAAGAGGGCAGTATTGGAAGGATCACCATTACTAGTGGGGTACCACAGGGGGCAGTATTGGAAGAATCACTACTACTTGTGGGGTTCCACAAGGGGCTGTATTGGAGGGGTTATCATTACTAGTGGGGTACCCCAGGGGCAGTATTGGAGGGTCACCATTACTAGTGGGGCACCACAGGGGGGCAGTATTAAATGGGTCATCACTACTATTGGGGTACCACAGGTGTCAGTATTGGAAGGATCACCATTAGTAGTGGGGTACCACAGGGGGAAGTATTGGAAGGATCACCATTACTAGTGGGGTACCACAGGGGGAAGAATTGGAAGGATCACCATTACTAGTGCGGTACCACAGGGGGCAGTATTGGAGGGGTCACCATTACTAGTGGGGTACCAAAGGGAGAAGTATTGGAAGGATCACCATTACTAGTGGGGTACCGCAGGGGGCAGTATTGGAGGGGTCACCATTACTAGTGGGGTACCAAAGGGGACAGTATTGGAGGGGTCACCATTACTAGTGGGGTACCATAGGGGTCAGAAGTGGAGGGGTCACCATTACTAGTGGGGTAATACAGGGGGCAGTATTGGAGCGGTCATCATTACTAGTGGGATTCCACAGGGGGCAGTATTAGAGGCATTACATTGCTAGTGCGGTACCACAGCGGGCAGTATTGAAGGGGGTCACAATTACCAATGCGTTACCACAGGGGGCAGTATTGAAGAAGTCACTATTACTAGTGGAGTACCACAGGGGGCAGTATTAAAGGGTTCACCATTACTAGTGGGGCACCACAGGGAGAAGGATGCGAAGGATCACCATTACTAGTGGCTTACCACAGGGGGGCAGTATCAGAGGGGTCACCATTACTAGTTAGGTATGACAGGGGGCAGTATTGGAGGGGTCACCATTACTAGTTGGGTACCAAAGGGGGCAGTATTGAAGGGGTCATCATTACTAGTGGGGTACCACAGGGGAAAGTATTGGAAGGATCACCATTACTAGTGGGGTACCACAGGGGGCAGTATTGGAGGGGTCACCAGTACTAGTGGGGTACCACAGGGGGCAGTATTGGAGGGGTCACCATTACTAGTGGGGCACCACAGGGAGAAGGATGCGAAGGATCACTATTACTAGTGGCTTACCACAGGGGGGCAGTATCAGAGGGGTCACCATTACTAGTTAGGTATGACAGGGGGCAGTATTGGAGGGGTCACCATTACTAGTTGGGTACCAAAGGGGGCAGTATTGAAGGGGTCATCATTACTAGTGGGGTACCACAGGGGAAAGTATTGGAAGGATCACCATTACTAGTGGGGTACCACAGGGGGCAGTATTGGAGGGGTCACCATTAGTAGTGGGGTACCAAAGAGGGCAGTATTGGAAGGATCACCATTACTAGTGGGGTACCACAGGGGGCAGTATTGGAGGGGTCACCATTACTAGTGGGGTACCACAGGGGACAGTATTGGAGGGGTCACCATTACTAGTGGGGTTCCACAGCGGGCAGTATTGGATGGTCACCATTACTAGTGGGGGACCACAGGGGGCAGTATTGTAGGAGTCACCATTACTAGTGAGGTACCACAGGGGGCAGTATTAAATGGGTCATCATTACTAGTGGGGTACCACAGGTGGCAGTATTGGAGGGGTCACCATTACTAGTGGGGTAACACAGGGGGCAGTACTGGAGGGGTCATCATTACTAGTGGGGTACCACAGGGGGCAGTACTGGAGGGGTCATCATTACTAGTGGGGCACCACAGGGGGCAGTATTGGAGGGGTCATCATTACTAGTGGGGTACCACAGGTGGCAGTATTGGAGGGGTCACCATTACTAGTGGGGTACCTCAGGGGGCAGTATTGGAGGGGTCACCATTACTAGTGGGGCACCACAGGGAGAAGGATGCGAAGGATCACTATTACTAGTGGCTTACCACAGGGGGGCAGTATCAGAGGGGTCACCATTACTAGTTAGGTATGACAGGGGGCAGTATTGGAGGGGTCACCATTACTAGTTGGGTACCAAAGGGGGCAGTATTGAAGGGGTCATCATTACTAGTGGGGTACCACAGGGGAAAGTATTGGAAGGATCACCATTACTAGTGGGGTACCACAGGGGGCAGTATTGGAGGGGTCACCATTAGTAGTGGGGTACCAAAGAGGGCAGTATTGGAAGGATCACCATTACTAGTGGGGTACCACAGGGGGCAGTATTGGAGGGGTCACCATTACTAGTGGGGTACCACAGGGGACAGTATTGGAGGGGTCACCATTACTAGTGGGGTTCCACAGCGGGCAGTATTGGATGGTCACCATTACTAGTGGGGGACCACAGGGGGCAGTATTGTAGGAGTCACCATTACTAGTGAGGTACCACAGGGGGCAGTATTAAATGGGTCATCATTACTAGTGGGGTACCACAGGTGGCAGTATTGGAGGGGTCACCATTACTAGTGGGGTAACACAGGGGGCAGTACTGGAGGGGTCATCATTACTAGTGGGGTACCACAGGGGGCAGTACTGGAGGGGTCATCATTACTAGTGGGGCACCACAGGGGGCAGTATTGGAGGGGTCATCATTACTAGTGGGGTACCACAGGTGGCAGTATTGGAGGGGTCACCATTACTAGTGGGGCACCACAGGGGGCAGTATTGGAGGGGTCACCATTACTAGTGGGGCACCACAGGGGGCAGTATTGGAGGGGTCATCATTACTAGTGGGGCACCACAGGGGGCAGTATTGGAGGGGTCACCATTACTAGTGGGGTACCTCAGGGGGCAGTATCTGGCCCTCTTCTCTTTAATATATGTGATAATGACCTGGTGAAGGTTTGTGCAGTAAAATATCAGCTGATACAAAACTACATAAAGATATTAACACAAGAGGACTGAATGCGGGTACAAGAGGATCTGGATTACTTGGGGGCAGGAAAGGGTACCACAGGGGGGCAGTATTAAATGGGTCATCATTACTAGTGCGGATACATGTGCGGTGCAGCACACGGCCAGGAAATACATGTCACCATTACATACTAAATGGGAAACCACTGGGGACCCCGACAGCGAGAAGGACTTGGGGGATTATAACTGTAAGCTTAACTAGAGCACCCTGTGCCAGGCAGCTGCAGCCAAGGCAAGAAGGGTCATGGGGGGCATCAAAAGAGGTCTACGGGCGCATGACAAGATATTATTCTTCCTTTTAACAAGTCACTGGTCAGACCACATATGGAATATTGGGGACACTTTTGGGCAGCGATACTCAAGAAGGACGTATCAGAGCTTGAACCGGTAGAAAGGGGGAAACTATAGTAATAAACATAACGGGCGGACTACAATACCCAGAGAGGCTATCAAGATTGAGATTATTTGCCTTAGTAAACAGACAGCTGAGAGGCAACCTAATATCTATGTATAATATATCAGCGGTCAGTACAGAGATCTCTCCCATCATCTATTATACCCAGGACTGTAACAAGGGGGCGCTCTAATAACTATGTATAATATATCAGGGGTCAGTACAGAGATCTCTTCCATCTTCTATTATACCAAGGACTGTAAGAAGAGGGCGCTCTAATAACTATGTATAGATATATCAGAGGTCAGTACAGAGATCTCTCCCATCATCAATTATACCCAGGACTGTAACAAGGGGGCGCTCTAATAACTATGTATAGATATATCAGGGGACAGTACAGAGATCTCTTCCATCTTCTATTATACCCAGGACTGTAACAAGGGGGCGCTCTAATAACTATGTATAGATATATAAGGGGTCAGTACAGAGATCTCTTCCATCTTCTATTATACCCAGGACTGTAACAAGGGGGTGCTCTAATAACTATGTATAGATATATAAGGGGTCAGTAAAGAGATCTCTCCCATCATCTATTATACCCAGGACTGTAACAAGGGGGCGCTCTAATAACTATGTATATATATATCAGGGGTCAGTACAGAGATCTCTCCCATCATCTATTATACCCAGGACTGTAACAAGGGGGCGCTCTAATAACTGTGTATAGATATATCAGGGGTCAGTACAGAGATCTCTCCCATCATCTATTATAGACAGGACTGTAACAAGGGGGCGCTCTAATAACTATGTACAGATATATCAGGGGTCAGTACAGAGATCTCTCCCATCATCTATTATACCCAGGACTGTAACAAGGGGGCGCTCTAATAACTATGTATATCAGGGGTCAGTACAGAGATCTCTCCCATCATCTATTGTACCCAGAACGGTAACAAGGGGGCGCTCTAATCACTATGTATAGATATATCAGGGGTCAGTACAGAGATCTCCCATCATCTATTATACCCAGGACTGTAACAAGGGGGCGCTCTAATAACTATGTATAGATATATCAGGGGTCAGTACAGAGATCTCTCCCATCATCTATTATACCCAGGACTGTAACAAGGGGGCGTTCTAATAACTATGTATAGATATATCAGGGTCAGTACAGAGATCTCTCCCATCATCTATTATACCCAGGACTGTAACAAGGGGGCGCTCTAATAACTATGTATAGATATATCAGGGGTCAGTACAGAGATCTCTCCCATCATCTATTATACCCAGGACTGTAACAAGGGGGCGCTCTAATAACTATATATAGATATATCAGGGGTCAGTACAGAGATCTCTCCTATCATCTGTTATACCCAGGACTGTAACAAGGGGGCGCTCTAATAACTGTGTATAGATATATCAGGGGTCAGTACAGAGATCTCTCCCATCATCTAATATACCCAGGACTGTAACAAGGGGGCGCTCTAATAACTATGTATAATATATCAGGGGTCAGTACAGAGATCTCTCCCATCATCTATTATACCCAGGACTGTAACAAGGGGGCGGTCTAATAACTATGTATAGATATATGGGGGGTCAGTACAGAGATCTCTCCCATCATCTATTATACCCAGGACTGTAACAAGGGGGCGTTCTAATAACTATGTATAGATATATCAGGGTCAGTACAGAGATCTCTCCCATCATCTATTATACCCAGGACTGTAACAAGGGGGCGCTCTAATAACTATGTATAGATATATCAGGGGTCAGTACAGAGATCTCTCCCATCATCTATTATACCCAGGACTGTAACAAGGGGGCGCTCTAATAACTATGTATAGATATATCAGGGGTCAGTACAGAGATCTCTACCATCATCTATTATACCCAGGACTGTAACAAGGGGCGCTCTAATAACTATGTATAATATATCAGGGGTCAGTACAGAGATCTCTCCCATCATCTATTATACCCAGGACTGTAACAAGGGGGCGGTCTAATAACTATGTATAGATATATGGGGGGTCAGTACAGAGATCTCTCCCATCATCTATTATACCCAGGACTGTAACAAGGGGGCGCTCTAATAACTATGTATAGATATATCAGGGGTCAGTACAGAGATCTCTCCATCATCTATTATACCCAGGACTGTAACAAGGGGGCGCTCTAATAACTATGTATAGATATATCAGGGGTCAGTACAGAGATCTCTCCATCATCTATTATACCCAGGACTGTAACAAGGGAGCGCTCTAATAACTATGTATAATATATTAGGGGTCAGTACAGAGATCTCTCCCAACATGTATTATACCCAGGACTGTAACAAGGGGGCGCTCTAATAACTATGTATAGATATATCAGGGGTCCGTACAGAGATCTCTGCCATCATCTATTATACCCAGGACTGTAACAAGGGGGCGATCTAATAACTATGTATAATATATCAGGGGTCAGTACAGAGATCTCTCCCATCATCTATTATACCCAGGACTGTAACAAGGGGGGCTCTAATAACTATGTATGGATATATCAGGGGTCAGTACAGAGATCTCTCCCATCATCTATTATACCCTAAATCCTGATGTATCGCCAGTAATATAAGTGCATCCGTGACTCCACACCGCAGACCTTTTGAAAAATGCGACATATTTATTAACATTTTGTGACATTTGATTCGTTTCTCGTCTTGTAAACTGCATAAAAGAAGAAAACTGGTAAAAAAGGGGTGAATCATTCCCCTGAAGATAAGTCGGCCCCAGCGCTCCGCCGCGGTGCTCTACACGTTGTGTATGTTTGTTAGCCATCAGAAGGTATCATATCAGGAGGATCACCTGGTGAGAACAATCACACCTACACCTGTGACCCACCTAGAAACTCTTCCCTGATATTCCAGAGCTATCACTGACTGTGGAGCGCCATGTGTTAACCCCTTCTGCCCTGTGTAATGTACAGAAAGTTTATGAACCCCCTGAGTGCAGTGCTGATATAAAGACCCTCACACTACAGCCTGCTGATGGGTGGTAATTATCAGACGCAGACAGAAACCGCCAGAAATGTCACCAACTCATCCGTCTTCTCCTTCCAGGCTATGTGAACCCAAAAGATGGAAAAACGTCTGGAAGATATGTTCACAACAAGGTCCATGCCTACATGGGAGGAACAATGTCACAAGTCACCATAGCTGCCAACGACCCCATGTTCCTTGTGCACCACAATTTTGTTGACTTGTAAGAATTTATCTATCTTATGTGTCTGATTGGAGGATGAGTGGTCGGGGGGCTCATGGTGTCTGATTGGAGGATGGGTGGTCGGGGGGCTCATGGTGTCTGATTGGAGGATGAGTGGTCGGGGGGCTCATGGTGTCTGATTGGAGGATGAGTGGTCAGGGGTCTCATGGTGTCTGATTGGAGGATGAGTGGTCGGGGGTCTCATGGTGTCTGATTGGAGGATGAGTGGTCGGGGGTCTCATGGTGTCTGATTGGAGGATGAGTGGTCGGGGGGCTCATGGTGTCTGATTGGAGGATGAGTGGTCGGGGGGCTCATGGTGTCTGATTGGAGGATGAGTGGTCGGGGGGCTCATGGTGTCTGATTGGAGGATGAGTGGTCGGGGGTCTCATGGTGTCTGATTGGAGGATGAGTGTTTGGGGGTCTCATGGTGTCTGATTGGAGGATGAGTGGTCAGGGGGCTCATGGTGTCTGATTGGAGGATGAGTGGTCGGGGTCTCATGGTGTCTGATTGGAGGATGAGTGTTCGGGGGTCTCATGGTCATGTAGTCGGTGATGTCTCATTTGAGTGGTGACAGTTAGCGGGCTGGTGGTGGTCGTGTTGGTTTTGGTTTGTGGTTGTTGGCTTCTCTAGGTCTTGCAGATCATTCATCTCTTTTCCATTCTGCAGTATTCTTGAGTTGTGGATGCAACGATACAAAGGCTGTCCTGACAACTACCCCAACAACTCTCGCCTGGGGCACGGCCCTTGGGACTACGTTGTTCCATTTTATCCGGATCTTCGGAACAGAGATCTTCTCCAGAGAAGCTCGCTCTTTGGATACACATTCGATAATCTTAGAGCATGTGAATAACAGGAAGCTCAAACAATCCAGTCATCTGAAGTGCAGAACGGAAGTCCTCATGTGGCGAGGCAGACATGTTATATGCAGTGACTCCTCCCACAAAATGGCTTCCTGGCCTCTTGCTATTTTAATTTAATAAATTAACATTCACAATGAAACTCCGGCTGCACCTTCTACTTACGGGGAGGGGAACCGGTCTTCGCAGGTCTTCCCCTTCGGATAGTAATCATCCAGCGAGGTCCAATGCACGTAACGTCACGCCGCGCACTTAGTGTAACATTCAGTTTAAGATTCTCAGGCGATTAGCAGAGCAAACATACAAAGGTATCAGCAGCCATGACAACCATTAACCCCTTAGTGACGCCGCCTACACCAATGTTTGGGGATTCTCTCCAGGGATGCATGAGGGATGTGTTTGCTGGCGAGCTGCAGTCTTCATCGCACTCATGATTGGTAGTCCTCAGGAGGGTGGGGGGGGGGGGGGGGTGGACAATTGTAAGGTCATATCCTTCTATACTACTTAAGAGCTTGATCTCTCCCGTGATGCCATGCTAGGAGTACGGCTGAATAACAGACGAAGCGCGTCGGCTCTTTTAATCCCCGTGCGCCTGGGAATGTTTAATGTGTATTCAATGAAGAAGGGATTTTTTTTTAAAGAGCCTTGGTGCTGGATCAACTCTTCCTACTGCTCAGCTCCTCCTCCGGGCCTGGGCTCGGCCGTTACATCCTGTGGCTCACTCCGCAAGGACACTGGATCACTATATGTGGCTCACTCCGCAAGGACACTGGATCACTATATGTGGCTCACTCCGCAAGGACACTGGATCACTATATGTGGCTCACTCCGCAAGGACACTGGATCACTATATGTGGCTCACTCCGCAAGGACACTGGATCACTATATGTGGCTCACTCCGCAAGGACACTGGATCACTATATGTGGCTCACTCCGCAAGGACACTGGATCACTATATGTGAACATGTAACAGTGAGCTGCATCGGTTTTCCTTTTTTCTTCACTGTTTGCGTTCCCAGCTTAGATACGTCCTTCTGAAGTGTTCCACTTGCATCATCTGATTCCATCATTAATCTACATTCCGACCCTGTTCTTGTCCTTGCATATACAGACATGTCCACCCCCGGGTCTGCCCGGCCCAACACTCCTTGCTAGACCTGAATAATCCTGGCAGATTGTTTATGAGTGGTAACGACCAACCAGATCTTCCAGATAATATGAACAACCTCATGGACAATCTGGGACATGTGTGGCACAACAATTGTACATATGGTGGGATGCCACCACTCTGGGAAATTACCTGGAGAAAAAAACGATCCCTCGTGGTTTGAGACTAAGGAAATTGCCTTCCTTGAGGGCTTTTTCCCATGATCGTATTTCAGTCGCCGTTTACACGGCCAGCCGATATACGCTACATTGGGAGAGATAAAACTGGTGAATGGGCGCACAAATCAAGCGTTTGTGTGCCCGTTCAGATGGCATAGGTCCCTGTGCATTTACGCCGAGAATACCATGCCGTTACCCCTTTCCCCTCCCTCTCCATCGCAGGCTCACCTCTGCTCCCGGCTCGTTCTTTGTAATTGGAGGGGGCAGAATGGGGGTGGAGCTAAGTGCCCTTCCTGCCTCCTCCCATTGATGGCTATGGACAAGGGGCGGGGAGACGGCGTTCCCGTTCCTTGTCTCTCCCGAATAATATGATGATCCTTCATTTCTTGTTGACATGTTGATAGAAGGAAGGTGAAATAGGCCTATATCTCTCCTTAATAGGCATGTGACCGTTGGTGGGGATAGAGAGGCAGAGGTCCTTGACCTGGCCAAAATCAAGGCTATGTCTGCTGAAATGTGTCTTTCTTCTCTAGAGCCACATTTTTTATTCCCTGAGCCTGATCAGGGGGTATCTGGTTAACCCCAATATGTAGCTCAGAGAGCCAGGGGGGAGACTCAGGGGAACCTGCCAGTACGGAGTGAGCCCCCTGAAACACACTGTAGGGGAACCTGCCAGTACGGACTGAGCCCCCTGTAACACCCTGTAGGGGATCCTGCCTGTGTGGACTGAGCCCCCTGTAACACCCTGTAGGGGAACCTGTCAGTACGGACTGAGCCCCCTGTAACACCCTGTAGGGGATCCTGCCTGTGTGGACTGAGCCCCCCACAACACACCGTCAGTCTCACTCTCACACACATCGGTGGCTCCAGCAGGGACACTTGTGCCACAGCAGTATATTTATTCACCTGGGCAGGCATACTCCCAATATTGATGGGGCGGACCAGCACCTTCCCATTGGTCACAGTAGCCAGGCTCCGGGCAGCCAGTAAAGAGGGGTGACCATCTATAGGGATGGGCTCTACTACAGCCTCATAGGCACGGCCATGTAGGCCTGACCGTGTTTGGCACCACAGGACAAATTCAGACTCCGGTGGGACTAAAACCGGTCTGAAGTCCTTTATGTGACTCTTCCCACATGGCCCTGCGGATTGGCAAACCGCTGCCGAGCTGATAAGGCTTTTACAGTGGTCTTTAGCACAGCTCTCTGGGCCTGTGATGCTGCAGGCACGTTACTCTGCAGCGCTTCCAACATCTCTGCATAGCAGTTCTTTAATATACTCATGCTCAGCGTGATAATTATTCATGCCCAGCGTGTGCATTCTTGTCGAGCACATCTACCACCAGTATCCCTTACTGGCGTAGCCCCGCCTTCCCAGCTATCACGGTCGGTTCCCGGTATCCTCCTATTGGTATAGGCAGGCCGTTGCTCGACATTAACTGTTACCAGTTAACTGTGACAGCTGTGGCAGAAATCCGTGGTATTTTCCCTGTTTTCAGTGGGGCTTGCGCTGCTGCCGCTGGCCCCCTTGAATACACTGGCGATGTTCCAGCATTTTTCTTGTGCTGCGAGGCGAGTGTTTTCATTTGTTCTCGCAGCGCAAGATAGAAAAAGACGCCAGTGGGTGTCCACCCTAAGGAAGAGTAGAGGGAGATAATGACCTCACGTGATCTAGACTCTATGCTTCTCTTAATACATCCCAGAATTGTGTTTGCCTTTTTGGCTGCTGCATCACATTGTTGACTCATGTTCAGTCTATGATCTATTAGTATACCCAAGTCTTTTTCACATGTGCTGCTGCTTAGCCCAATTCCTCCCATTCTGTATGTGCTTTCTTCATTTTTCTTGCCCAGATGTAGGACTTTGCATTTCTCCTTGTTAAATACCATTCTTTTAGCCGCCGCCCACTGTGCAAGCTTGTCTAGATCTTTCTGAATCCTCTCCCTCTTTTCCCTAGTGTTAGCTATCCCTCCTAGCGTTGTGTCGTAGGTAAATTTGATCAGTTTCCACTCAATTCCCTCCTCCAGATCATTTATAACAATGTTGACCAACACTGGGCCCAGGACAGAGCCTTGTGGTTCCCCACTTGATACATTCTCCCACTTGGATGTGTAGCCATTTATGACCACTCTTTGGGTACGATCACTCAGCCAGTTGTGAATCCACCTAACAGTTGTCTTGTCAATCCCAGATTTGGTCATTTGTTCAATAAGTATGGTATGAGATACTTTGTCAAATGCTTTACTAAAGTCCAGATATACTATATCCACCGCATTTCCCTGATCATCCCAGTCAGTAATACTATCATTGAAGGAAATTAGATTAGTCTGGCATGACTTGTTTGTTACACACCCATGCTGGCTCTGGTTAATTACTCCATTCTCATCCAAGTACTTGCATACACGCTGTTTAATAATTTGTTCAAAGATCTTTCCTGCTATAGAAGTCAGGCTCACAGGACTGTAGTTGCCTGGATCCACCTTCTTCCCTTTTTTGAAGATAGGGACAACATTTGCCCTTTTCCAATCTTCTGGGACTTCTCCTGTTCTGCAGGAATTTTCAAAGATTATGGCGAGTGGAAAAGGGGGGTGGAGCCTGGACGCCGAGCGCAATGGCTGCTTGATAGCTGCGCTCCCGCAAACGGGCACCCACAGCACCTTACAGCAGCGTCCAGCCGATAAAAAGATGGGCAAAACGAATAAGGAGAAGAGCACTGACCTGCAGGGCACCCCTCGCCCATCCAAAACGCAAGCAGACATGAGGGGTTTCTTTAAGGATCGTTCATCTCGCTCCCCGCGGCCCCCGGCTAAGATGGCGCCGGCACGAGCGCTCGCTCCCGCTCTCAGCCATGAAGAAGAAGAGGAGCAGACCTCGGAGGAGGAGGATGGTGAGTCCGTATCCAGGGGCTTCATGAAGAACCTGATATCACAAGCCCTGCGTCCCATTAGTGCTGACTTAGCAGAGATAAAAGAAGAATTCAAACAAATGAGGCACAGGGTGGAAGATCTTGAGTCCTCCTCTGCAGCCATTGCTTCTCACTCTCTGCAAATTGAGCAAGCCTTAAAGGAATAGTACCTGCATTTAAATAGATCGCTCCTGCTTCAAGAAGACTTAGAAAACAGGAACAGGCGGAATAATTTGCGCTTTAAAGGCATCCCTGAATCTTATGCAAACGAATGCCTTGATAAAGTCGCCAAAGTTATTTTTGCCGCCTTATTGGGAGAGGAGAGATCGTCCACTATGTGCGTTGAAAGGATACATCGGGCCCTAAGACCGCCGTCGGGCCCCTCGGAGCCGCCAAGGGACGTTATATGTAAATTATTGTCCTTCTCAGACGCAGTCGCGGTTCTTAGGGCGGCCAGAACCTTTAAGGATCTGAAGTTCAAAGGAGCGCCTATTTCGATATTCCAGGACCTGGCACCCTCTACCCTAGCAAAGCGCCGAGCCTTGCGTCCATTGCTGGAAGTCCTGAAAGCCCGTGAGATCAGATACGCGTGGTTGTTTCCTTTTGGCATCAGTGCGACCATCAAGGGCAAGAGGGTCAACATACGCACCCAAGAAGAGATGCGGGAGCTGTGGGGCCTCCTGGAAATAGATCCGATCGAACTTCCCAATTGGCAACCTCTCCCGGACCTCCCCCAGTTCCAACCTTTAGAGAGCCCAGGAGACTGGCTGCTGGCGGGCAGCGCGAAATCCCTGAAAGGGAAAAAGAAAAAGCCCAAACAGGACTCGTGATTCACTAAGGCCGGAGAGTGGTCTCTCCTGTTTTGCCCCCAGACGTGGCGACAAGCCGTCGGGCTTTTCCCTCTAATAGCCAATCCGTGAGCGGCTTGGGGGATAGCCCCTCGGTGGTCTGATGGTTCCAGTTTTCTCCTTTTTCCTCCTAACGCTTTGTTTCTACAGCATGCTGCAACATAGGGCTGGTGTGGTGCGGATCAACGGACCGCTATGGAGCCTCTCGGGAGAATTGGAAGACTGTTCGTTTTCTTGTCGGCATGACGCTCCTTTATCGGGACTTGGTATCGTAAAACACACTACCCGGGCCGGTGACTATGAAGAATGTTATGAGCATGTTTTATGAGACGATTATTATTCGATATTGATGCAAGTCTTTAGAACTGCCTGTTCCTATGTTTGGCTGGTTCTGTGTTTCTTGTCACTTGATAGTGGGCTTGTGGGTGCCTGTATCGTCCAGGCCGTAACTAATTCTCTGACCTCCCACCAGAATCGTTGTTTGGTGGGATCTCAGTAGGCTGCCCCCAGAGTGGGCCCTAAGTAGGGAGTCAACGGACCCCCCCCCTCGGGGCTCACTCAAAACACGTTTTCTCTGCCAGCAGAAGCTCTGCTGCATGGATTTATCTTTACGTTGTTTGTTCTGTTGATTTAGATTTGTGCGAACCCCCACCTTCTTGTATCTTTCTTCCCCACCTGTCTTACCTTTCCCTCCTTCCCTCGCCTCACCCCCCGCCAACAAGCCCAGGTATCGCGTAGGAGAGTGCTAACGCAGGCTTTTTTCACTCTCTGCAACTGCTAGCTCTGTGTTGTTTACTCACGTGTGCTTTCTCTCATATTTAGTACAGGGATTTCGCCATGAATGGACTGCGTCTCACCTCCTTCAACGCCAAAGGTCTCAACTCGCCCTCCAAACGACACAGCCTCGAGCTGCTACTGAGGAGGTACGACACTAAAATTCTCTTCCTCCAGGAGACCCACTACAAAGGTAATAAAACCTTCTCCCTGCCAGGGAAGTCATTCCCCAGGGCATTCCATTGCACTCATCCCTCGTCGGCCTCGAAAGGGGTCTCCATTTTCCTTCATAGATCAATTAATTTTGTCGAGGAGGCTCAGTTTAGGGACGACAAAGGCAGAGTCCTGTTCATCAGGGGCACTCTGAACAATACAAAACTAACTCTAGCCAACTTATACACTCCAAATACAGAGCAGATTCCATGGTTGCTCAAGCAGCTTGAAATTTTAAAACACTTCAGCGAAGGCCAGATTATTTTAGTGGGTGACCTAAACGTCACACTCAATCCCACTGTAGACTCCTCTTTGGGCCGCTCACATATATCCCAAGGTAAACTGAAAAAATTGGTCAAACGGCTCCAGGATTTGGGTTTGGTAGATACCTGGCGCACCTTGCACCCTACCACGAAAGATTTTTCATTTTTCTCCTCTGTGCATTCCACATTCCAGAGATTGGATTACGTCCTGGTCTCCTCCTCCCTACTTCCGTCCCTGATCAGCTCGAACATTGATACAATGACGATCTCTGATCACGCCCCGGTGCATACATCTCTGCGCCTCCCTCAGCCATTAGCCAGGGAATGGAGATGGTCATTGAATTCCTCCCTTCTGGATCAAATGGAGGATAGAGAGTACTTATCAAAATACCTAGAAGAGTATTTTTGTCTCAACTCAACAGAAGAGTCGAGTTCACCTTTGGTTTGGGAAGCCCATAAGGCTTATATGCGAGGCCTACTTATAGCCCTGGGCTCACGTATCAAGAAAAGAAATCAGAAAGCGATCGATGAGAAGCTTTCACGGATCGCCAGTTTGGAGTTGACTGTGAAACTCTCCCAGGCGAAGCAGAACATGGCTGAACTTGCGGCAGCAAGAGCAGACCTGAAACTCCTGCTCAACGCTAAATTTAACAAAAACCTGCTGCATTTCAGACACAAGATATACGCCCAGGGAAATAAAGGCAGCAAGCTCATGTCATCGATGATTAAAAAGGCTAGGGCAAAAAACCAAATCAAAGTGATCAAATCCCCCACGGGGGCGACCCTGACCACCTCCAGAGACATTGCAGCGGAGTTTCAGAGGTTCTACTCGAATCTGTACAACCTCCGAGACACCCATAATACTCCTCCGGTAGAGAATCCTGCGGCCCACGTAGATAGATTCCTGGAACAACTTAATATGCCAAAACTGAACTCTGCAGGAGCCGCAATGCTGGTCACACAAGTCACACAGAAGGAGGTGGAGGCGCTGATTGCCTCGAGTCCCCCCAATAAAAGTCCGGGGCCAGACGGTCTACCGATACAATATTATAAAGCCTTCCTCCCTATATTAAAACCAAGACTGACATCTTTGTTTAATGACCTTTTGGGAGGGGGCATCCCTGCCGCGTCAATCCCAAGAAGCACATATTACGTTAATCCTCAAAGATAATAAGGACCCAGAATTGTGCGGCAGTTACCGCCCCATATCTCTGATTAATTTAGATATGAAGCTGTGGGCTAGATAGCAGCAAAGCTTACTGGCGAAGATGCTGAGGACTGGAGGGGAGGGGTCAGGAAGAAAGGAAGTGACCAAGTGGTAGGGGTGGAGTTAGCAGGGTTAGAGGAAGAAGAAGGAAGAGGAAGATCATTCTGGACCGGGAGAAGAAGAGTGAAGACGGACCCAGAACAGCTGAAGAATGGAGGAGCTAATGCGGATGATCAAGGACGTGGTGGCCAGCCAGGGCACAAGCTGGCTCGTGAAGATGGCTGAAGACCTTTCGGGGACGACAGCGGTGGAAGAAGGAGCGAGCACCAGCCAGCCGGTTTTGCCCAGCAGCGAGGAGCCACGTGGAAGACCAACCCGGAGAAGAAACCCGCCAGCGCGACTAAGTCCCAGCCCGGTGGCGAAGAGAGGCGGACGGAACAGCAGCCCAAGACCGGAGCGACTCGGAGGGAACAGCGCCGTGCGGTCTCAGCGCGGTAGGGAGGAGGCGGAACCAGCGGAACGCATGGGAGTCGGTGAGCCAGAGGTAGCGGAGAGGACAACACTTACCCGTGGAGGTACGGTAGCGTCCAGGTCGGGTAAGTCCAGCACGGGAGGAGGTATCCCCGCGGCTGACGGCAGTACAAGGAGCGAGGTCCCAAGGAGCGAGGTCCCGGAGCGATCGCCACGTGCAGCAGCAGGCGCGCGTAGGGTTCCGCGCACAGGATATAGATCCGGCCGCGGAGATGCAGCGACCGTTAGGAGGGAGATGCCAGAGAGTGCATCTCCCTCATCGTGCGCCGCGAGTAGCGGGGGGGAGAGTGGGGGGGGAGGGAGGGGAACCGAAAAGGGCCAGTCAAACAGAGGGCAGAATATTCGCCACCAGCACTTAGGGGGGGACAGGGGGGGGGCAGCGACCAGAATAGAGGAGGCGGACGAATTTCGCGCTACAGCGCGGAAGGGGCGATCATTTCATCGCTCAAAAACAGCGACAGTTCGCACCACAGCGTGGTATGGGGCGGGCGCCGGGAGCGGAAAATCAGCGCATTTTCGCTCACCAGCGCGCAGCAGGCCGGCAGACAGCGAAGAAGAGGCGGCGAATTTTCGCGCCATAGCGCGGGGGGGCCGGGGGCCTCCACCTGTGTTTTCAGCCAGGCGCAGGGAGTTCAGGGTTTCTACCAGCAGCAGTGTAGAGAGGGACTCCCCGGAGCATTGCGCAGCGCACAATAGCTTAAGCCGCCCCCATCATAGCAGCGGTAGAATTATAGGGCAGGATAGGTGCAGGCAGGTAGAGGGGGCAAGGAGCAGGCGTACAGCTAGGGCGCACGAGGAGCGCAGCTGCTCATCATCTTCAGCAGAACGAGAGGAGACGAGGAGGAGCAGATTCATACGGGGTGATCAGGCAGAAGCGGTGACTTGGAGGGAAGGGCAGAGCAACCGAGAGGTGGAGATGCAGGTCATGAGGAATTTGTTTTCACGGTCACCGGCTTCTTCTGCAGATATCAGACAAGGAGAGCGGAGCAGACCGGGTAACAGGATGTCAGCCTGCGGGGCTACAATGTCAAGGAGCCCAAGGAGCCGGCGTGTCCCCCAAGAAAGTGGCACGGCACGATACGCACGGGAGTACCAACAAACATCACTGCCCGCCCCTAACGTTCCCTTGGCTATGCCGGAGGTCAACGAGGCGGGTGAGTCGTTTCAGTTAAATAAAGTTTGGGACAATGTGTCCGGCACGAGCCGGAAGGATGAATTTATGGTGGCTCTCAGAGCCTTGGTGGATAAATATGATATGGATAAAGGGCTTCTAGTGTCCTATGATAAACCGGGGAGGGCGGCCTCGCCCGAGGTTGGTGGTCCAGCACAAGGACAAAGGTGCCTGCCCTCGGTGGCAGGGGTGAGCGAGGGTCTAAAATTAGCAGACTCGCTGTTTTGTGGAGTAGCCCCGTTGGATGCGGGGCTGGAGAACGAAGTGGTATCAAAAATTATAAATGGTAACTATGTGGATATTTGGTCGCTGTTATCAGTCGAACACGTGTCAGTTGACAGGGAACGGTTCACTGAACGTGGGAGCGAGAAAAAACCCAAAGTAGCCAAAACATTTGGGAATTGGCTACAGGCCTTTTTGATTTTGGCACATGTAGTGTGCAAGCAGCAGCCGCAGAAGGGCCCGGAATTGCTCGTGTACATCAACACGATCCACAGTGCATATAAGTTGCACGGGGGATCGGCTTGGTGGCGATATGACGAAGATTTTCGTCGCAGAATTTCGGGTTCACAGCAGATCAGTTGGGCGTCAAAGGCGACAGACGTTTGGATCCAGTTGATCCTGGCGCAGAAACCTGTTAAACATAGCTTTCAAGGATCGGCCGCAGGAGCCAGCGGACAGCAGGCTGCTGCGGCCCCAAAACCGTCCGGTTCTTGCTGGGCCTTCAACGAAGGCCACTGCCGTTTTTACGCATCGTGCAAATTTCGGCACGAATGCTCGGTCTGCGGAGGTTCGCACACGGCGTTGCGTTGTTTCCGACGCCAACGAGCGACGGGAGTTCCCGGCACAGGGGCGAACGCCGGTGAGCGTCCAGTACCTGGAGCCGTGGCTCGACCGGTACCCACGGAGACTGGAAGCAAACCTGCTTAGAGCGGGGTTTGATGAAGGTTTCTTTATCCCGCATTCCCCAGTTTCGTCGGCGTCTTTTTGCCAGAATTTAAAGTCCGCTCGCGATAATAAGCAGTTGGTGATGGAGAAGTTGCTGAAGGAGGTAGAATTGGGTCGAATGGCGGGCCCGTTCCGGGAACCGCCTTTCGTGAACTTGCGGGTTTCCCCTTTGGGACTGGTTCCGAAGAAGGAAGCTGGCAAGTTCAGACTTATCCATCACCTATCCTATCCGTCGGGTGAATCAGTCAACGACGGAATATCAAAAGAGCAAGCGGCGGTGTCTTATGCGTCTTTCGACTGCGCGGTTGCATTAGTTAGACAGGCAGGTAAAGGCGCTTGGTTGGCAAAGGCCGATATTGAATCGGCTTTCCGGCTCCTGCCGGTGCATCCGCAGTGTTTTCATCTGCTGGGATGCAGCATCGAGGACCAGTTTTTTGTTGACATGTGCCTACCGATGGGTTGCTCTATCTCCTGTTATTATTTTGAGGTTTTTAGTTCATTCTTGGAATGGATGTTAAGAGTGGAGACGGGCATCTCATCGGTATCACATTATTTGGATGATTTTCTTTTTGTTGGTCAGGCAAATTCGACGGCCTGCGAGTTTTTACTTTCGTCGTTTCGTAGTTTGATGAAAAAAGCCGGGGTCCCCTTGTCGGACGAGAAGACGGTTGGCCCCGCATCGAGGCTCGGTTTTTTAGGTATAGAAATCGACACGGAGGAAATGACTTTCCACTTGCCGGATGAAAAAGTGGCGCGTTTGCGCCAAGTTGTGGAGTTGGTGGGCAGTTCTCGGAAGGTAACACTGCACCAACTTCAAGTATTGTTAGGGTTGTTGAATTTCGCGTGCAAGGTCATTCCGATGGGGCGAGCTTTTTCCCGGCGGTTGTCACTAGCAACGAAAGGGGTAAAGGAACCCCATCATTTTGTCAGGGTGACAAAAGGGATGAGGTCAGACCTGCACATATGGAGAGTTTTTCTGAGTTCATTTAACGGTCAAGTAATATGTCTGGAGGAGGAGAAACAGAATGAAGAGATCGGTTTGGTATCGGATGCAGCTGGTTCATACGGATTCGGAGTAATATTGGGTGATCAATGGTGTTGTGCTGCATGGCCGGATACATGGATTGAAAGAAAATGGATAAAAAACACAGCGTTATTGGAGATTTTCCCTTTGGTGGTGGCAATGGAAATATGGGGCCAGAGGTTGGCCAACGGTAATATTTGTTTTTGGTCAGATAATCAATCGGTGGTGCAAATAGTCAACAAGCAATCGTCATCCTCAACGTTGGTGCTGGCAGCATTACGCCATTTGATCTTACGGTGTTTACAGCACAATGTTAAGTTTAAAGCGAGACATGTACCAGGATATTTGAATGCTACTGCTGATGCTCTTTCTCGTTTTCAGATGTCACATTTCAGGGAGCTGCACCCGACGGCGGAGGTCGAGGGGGTATGTTGCCCTGCTTTCTTGTGGGAAGTGATAGAGGAGAGCTGTTAGCTCTCGTTAAAGCGTCAGTAACAAGTACCACATGGAACCGATATAACAAAGTATGGAAAGAATGGTTAGCAGCGGCGGGTGGAATTTTTCCAACAGAAGAAAGAGCAAGGGCGGTAACATTAGATGTCCTGTCCGCGATGCGTAAAAGCGGGTCATCAGCGGATGCGGCGAAAAAACGACTATCGGCTATAGCATTTTTGTTGCGCTTACACGGGTCAAGAGACGTGACGAAGGACTTCGTTTTTGGGCAAATAATAAAAGGGTGGAAGAAGGACAGGGTGACCAAGGACGGCAGGCGCCCTATCACGTTCGAGTTATTAAACGCTATCCTCAACGTGGTGGAGTCGGTCTGCATGGATGCTTCCGAAGCAGAGCTTTTTCGCGCGGCTTTTTCCATCGCCTTTTTTGCCGCGTTACGCATCGGGGAGTTAGTATCGTCGTGCAAATCAAAGCCCGGGGGGCTGTTTTTCTCAGACGTGGTAATTGACGAAGACTGTATTAAGATAGGTGTCAGAAGATCGAAGACAGACATATACGGGATGGGAGAATGGATTAGAGTGGGAAAATTGGGGACAAAGTGGTGCCCGGTGTTACTGGTAAAGGAGTTCGCCAAGAGACACTGTGGGACTGGTCCGTTTTTGTGCCATGCGTCGGGTTTTCCCCTAACTAAATACCAATTCACGGCGGTCATGCGGAATAGCATTAGAAGGCTAGGCCTTAACCCCTCGGAATTCGGATCACATTCGTTTAGGATCGGAGCGGCAACGTCCGCTTTTGCGTGTGGCATGGGTATCGAGGGGGTTAAGAAGGTGGGTCGTTGGAAATCAGATGCATATCGGTCATATGTTCGGCCAAATCTGAGAGTTCTATAAATATTGTTTATGGTGTTGCGATTTCTGCTTTGGTTTTGTTCTTTTATTTTATTCACAGTGTCGGATTGGACAGTATGGGTGGTGGGCCACTCCTATGTATACTGGGCGGAAAAGAGAGCCAGAAATAGGCCCATTGGAGTGAATTTAGGCCTTAATGTGCAAGTGCGTTGGCTTGGTATTAGAGGATTACAATGGCCCAGGCTGCTCCAGGAGGTTCTAAAAATCAGCAGCTGGAAGAATGACAGAGTGATATTAGTTATTCACGCTGGAGGAAATGACCTTGGGAAGATAAAGGTGGCGGAGTTGATAGCATTGATGAAAGCGGATATTTTTCGTTTCAAGGAATTTTTTAAGAGGGTCATAATCGTTTGGTCAGACATCGTGGCCAGAAGAATTTGGAGAGAGGCAAGAGATAATGAAGCCATCGAGAGAGTGAGGAAGACTGTCAATTTTAGGATATCAAAGCATGTGCGAGCTTTAGGTGGGATAGCAATACGTCATTGGGAGCTGGAGAGAAGAGAGCGCGGGATGATGCGAGGTGACGGAGTGCACCTTAGCGACATAGGGCTAGATACCTTTTTATCTAGGTTGCAGGATGGGGTAGAGTCGGCTCTTTTGCTGGCATGTGGGGGGCGGAGTGCAGCATAGTAATATGCTGCATCCTTCGTGGCGGAATTTGAGGACTTCCATGCCAGCAAGAAATGGAAGGGCTTTTTCAGGCCGAGAGGGGCCTTCTTACGCCTCAGTTTTTTACGACGTTAGAATCGGACATTTTATTTTTTGGCATGGAAGGAGAAAAATAGAGGATTCGTTAAAAGGTTTTATACAGTTAAATAAAGGCTGTGGCCTACCCACAATATGCCAGCATATAGTTGTATGGTGTCTTTGTTTAATGGGGAACGGGGGTTAATGGGTAAGTCCCTCCAGTCTAGATAGCAGCAAAGCTTACTGGCGAAGATGCTGAGGACTGGAGGGGAGGGGTCAGGAAGAAAGGAAGTGACCAAGTGGTAGGGGTGGAGTTAGCAGGGTTAGAGGAAGAAGAAGGAAGAGGAAGATCATTCTGGACCGGGAGAAGAAGAGTGAAGACGCCCGCCCACCCGCCCTCTGAGCTGAGGGGGGGGGATGAAGAGAATTATTAGAGGGATTGGGGGGATGCATGTTACAGGAAGTTGTCACAGCCGGTAGGCGGAATTTGAGGACTTCCATGCCAGCAAGAAATGGAAGGGCTTTTTCAGGCCGAGAGGGGCCTTCTTACGCCTCAGTTTTTTACGACGTTAGAATCGGACATTTTATTTTTTGGCATGGAAGGAGAAAAATAGAGGATTCGTTAAAAGGTTTTATACAGTTAAATAAAGGCTGTGGCCTACCCACAATATGCCAGCATATAGTTGTATGGTGTCTTTGTTTAATGGGGAACGGGGGTTAATGGGTAAGTCCCTCCAGTCTAAATTGCTAGCAAAAAGATTGGAGCCGTTTATGGCCGGTCTGATTAACTCGGAACAGGCGGGCTTCGTTAGGGGGAGGGAGGGGAGAGACAACTGCATCAAACTCCTCCATGCAGCCAGGTACGCCCAACACCACAGGATACCACTCGCCCTAGTAGGTACAGATGCCGAAAAGGCCTTTGATAGGGTGGACTGGCTGTACATGGAGAGAGTGCTGTTTGCCTTCGGTCTTCCGGTGCAGCTTACACGAGCGATCTTCTCGCTTTACGGTTGCCCGCATGCAAGGCTGAAAATAAATGAGATCCTCTCCCCTCCCTTCCTTATAAGAAATGGCACTCGGCAGGGATGCCCATATATTCTCCCTCTCATCTATATATATAAAATTGAATGTATGTCTGTGTGCGTGCGTGCGTGTCTGTCTGCGTGCGTGTCTGTCTGTTTGTCCTTTATTCATTACTACACCATTCATCCGATCGCCATGACACTTTGGGAAGTTGTTGAGTACACTCCTGGGAAGATTATAGGCATAGTACAACTACCCTAAGATAAATGGCGCGCGTGCGAGCGTCGTCGACAGTTGCGCCCCCCCCCCCACCTAGATCGTTCGATTTCCATCACTGCCACTAATTCTCTCACTTCCCAATGTCGTAAAAACATGAAATTCGTCACGAGCATTGATTATGTCATAAATAGGAAAAGGTAATGGGTCCCAACTCAATTATTCAATTCTAAGCGCAAAAGAATTAGCGTCCAAATTTTACGTGTGGAATGTCATTTTCTCACATAGAAACATGAAATTTGGCAGGAGCATTGAATATGTCACAAATAGGAAACGCTAATGGGTCCAAACTCGATTATTCAATTCTAAGCGCCAAAGAATTAGCGTCCAAATTTTACACACAGAATCTAATTCTCTCACTTCCTGATATATATAAATGAATGTATGTCTATCTGTCTGTTTGTCCTTTATGCATTACTACACCATTCATCCGATCGCCATGACACTCGGGGAAGTTGTTGAGTACACTCCTGGGAAGATTATAGACATAGTACAACTATCCTGCGATAGGTGGCGCGCGTGCGAGCGTCGTCGACAGTTACAACCCCCCCCCCCCCCCACCTAGATAGTTTGATTTCCATCTCAAGCACGAAAGCAAAAGGCATTATGAGCAACGGGAGGCGTGTTCAACTACAAGATGATGCATCCGCCGAACGTATCACAAGACAATTGCTGGATATTGAGAATGCTGAGGTAAAATGAAAGCTGTGCTGTGATTGGTTGCTATTTCTTATACTGCTGAGGTAACATGAAAGCTGTGCTGTGATTGGTTGTTATATATTATACTGCTGAGGTAACATGAAAGCTGTGCTGTGATTGGTTGTTATATATTATACTGAGGTAACATGAAAGCTGCGCTGTGATTGGTTGTTATATATTATACTGAGGTAACATGAAAGCTGTGCTGTGATTGGTTGTTATATATTATACTGAGGTAACATGAAAGCTGTGCTGTGATTGGTTGTTATATATTATACTGAGGTAACATGAAAGCTGTGCTGTGATTGGTTGTTATATATTATACTGCTAAGGTAACATGAATGCTGCGCTGTGATTGGTTGTTATATATTATACTGCTGAGGTAACATGAAAGCTGCGCTGTGATTGGTTGTTATATATTATACTGAGGTAACATGAAAGCTGCGCTGTGATTGGTTGTTATATATTATACTGAGGTAACATGAAAGCTGCGCTGTGATTGGTTGTTATATATTATACTGCTGAGGTAGCATGCAAGCTGCGCTGTGATTGGTTGTTATATATTATACTGCTGAGGTAACATGAAAGCTGTGCTGTGATTGGTTGTTATATATTATACTGAGGTAACATGAAAGCTGCGCTGTTATTGGTTGCTATATATAATACCGCAGAGGTAACATGAAAGCTGTGCTGTGATTGGTTGTTATATATTATACTGCTGAGGTAACATGAAAGCTGTGCTGTGATTGGTTGTTATATATTATACTGCTGAGGTAACATGAAAGCTGTGCTGTGATTGGTTGTTATATATTATACTGCTGAGGTAACATGAAAGCTGCGCTGTGATTGGTTGTTATATATTATAACGCTGAGGTAACATGAAAGCTGCGCTGTGATTGGTGGCTACTTCTTATACTACTGAGGTTGCATGAAAGCTGTGCTGCGATTCGTTGTTATATATTATACTGCTGAGGTAACATGAAAGCTGTGCTGTGATTGGTTGTTATATATTATACTGCTGAGGTGACATGAAAGCTGTGCTGTGATTGGTTGTTATATATTATACTGAGGTAACATGAAAGCTGTGCTGTGATTGGTTGTTATATATTATACTGAGGTAACATGAAAGCTGTGCTGTGATTGGTTGTTATATATTATACTGAGGTAACATGAAAGCTGTGCTGTGATTGGTTGCTATATATAATACCGCAGAGGTAACATGAAAGCTGCGCTGTGATTGGTTGTATTTTTTATATTGCTGAGGCAGAATAAAAGTTGTGCTGTGATTGGTTGTTATTTCTCCTACTGCTGAGGTAACATGAAAGCTGCGCTGTGATTGGTTGTTATATTTTATACTGCTGAGGTAAAATGAAAGCTGCGCTGTGATTGGTTGTTATATATTATACTGCTGAGGTAACATGAAAGCTGTGCTGTGATTGGTTGTTATATATTATACTGCTGAGGTAACATGAAAGCTGCGCTGTGATTGGTTGTTATATATTATACTGCTGAGGTAGCATGAAAGCTGCGCTGTGATTGGTTGTTATATATTATACTGCTGAGGTAACATGAAAGCTGCGCTGTGATTGGTTGTTATATATTATACCACTGAGGTTACATGAAAGCTGTGCTGTGATTGGTTGTTATATATTATACTGAGGTAACATGAAAGCTGTGCTGTGATTGGTTGTTATATATTATACTGAGGTAACATGAAAGCTGCGCTGTGATTGGTTGTTATATATTATACTGAGGTAACATGAAAGCTGTGCTGTGATTGGTTGTTATATATTATACCACTGAGGTAACATGAAAGCTGCTCTGCGATTGGTTGTTATATATTATACCACTGAGGTTACATGAAAGCTGTGCTGTGATTGGTTGCTATATATAATACCGCAGAGGTAACATGAAAGCTGCGCTGTGATTGGTTGTATTTTTTATATTGCTGAGGCAGAATAAAAGTTGTGCTGTGATTGGTTGTTATTTCTCCTACTGCTGAGGTAACATGAAAGCTGCGCTGTGATTGGTTGTTATATTTTATACTGCTGAGGTAAAATGAAAGCTGCGCTGTGATTGGTTGTTATATATTATACTGCTGAGGTAACATGAAAGCTGTGCTGTGATTGGTTGTTATATATTATACTGCTGAGGTAACATGAAAGCTGCGCTGTGATTGGTTGTTATATATTATACTGCTGAGGTAGCATGAAAGCTGCGCTGTGATTGGTTGTTATATATTATACTGCTGAGGTAACATGAAAGCTGCGCTGTGATTGGTTGTTATATATTATACCACTGAGGTTACATGAAAGCTGTGCTGTGATTGGTTGTTATATATTATACTGAGGTAACATGAAAGCTGTGCTGTGATTGGTTGTTATATATTATACTGAGGTAACATGAAAGCTGCGCTGTGATTGGTTGTTATATATTATACTGAGGTAACATGAAAGCTGTGCTGTGATTGGTTGTTATATATTATACCACTGAGGTAACATGAAAGCTGCTCTGCGATTGGTTGTTATATATTATACCACTGAGGTTACATGAAAGCTGTGCTGTGATTGGTTGTTATCTAGATATATAAAAACGAATGAATGTATGTCTGTCTGTCTTCGCAGCAACGCGCAACGGGTAAGCTAGTACTTTATAAGATCAGAATGCTCCCTATTCACCTCCCCACGAAATTTTTCAAACTAATGCGTGCGGTCTTTTCGGCATACGTATGGAGACAGAGGAGACCGAGATTGGCACATGCTCTGATGACTAAAAAGAAAAGGGAGGGGGTGTTGATCTCCCTAACCTTTACGATTATTATTGCGCAGCCCATCTCCGCTACTGGTGGGACCTCTCTAGGTTGAAGTACGACGAACTACTCTCAAGGTTGTTGGTAGAGCATAGCAACGTACCTCTATCTGAGGTTACATGGCTACCCACAAGCGTTCAATACCGGGCCAAAACCTTTAACCCCCTCCTCAGAGGACTGTGCGAGGTGTGGGATAAGCTCAGAACGGAGCTTGCACCGTCTCCTTCGCCTATCTCGCCCATAGACGTGATCCCTGGAATAATGAACCCGCAAGGAGACCGATCCCGGGCGCCTGTATGGAGCAAATGCAGGTCGATCTCCATTGCCAACTCGCAAGCTCTTGCGCATTTGACCCCCTCGGCGATTCCCCAAAAACTACTCCCCATGGAATCCTTCTCCTTCTTGGAGGGGGCCCAATTAGCGGGTTTCTTCAAAGAATTTTTCAGAGAGTACAAGTCAACCAGACCCCTCACTATGTTTGAAAGGTCCTGGTCAGATAACAAAACCTCACATAAAAAGATCTCGTTTATTCGCAGTTCCTTTATCTCCCCCTACCAACCCTACAAACCAGCTTTTCTTACATCATGGGAGAAGGAGCTGGGTATCCGGCTCACGGAGGAGGAGACCGGGACGATCCTTGATACGTCCTTCGGCCTCACCCCCTGTGTAATAGCACAAGAGGCTCACTATAAACTACTAGTCAGATGGTATCGGACACCACAATGGCTATTTGAAGATAAGCTCTCTCCACAAGAATCCTGCTGGAGGTGTATGAGGGAGACGGGCTCATACCTGCACATCTGGTGGGACTGCCCGGTATTACTCCCCTTCTGGAGGGGTGTGGGGAAAATCATTGAAAAGGTTGCGCCTGGTGTCTGCCTCACCCCAGACCTGGTTTTTCTGTGGAGGCCGAGTAAACATTTCCATCCGAAAAAGAACAAACTAGTAGCCCTATTAATAGACACAGCCAAATACTTGATTCCCCACCTGTGGCTTCAGAGTGCGCCTCCATCGCTGGGTCTCTGGAGGGAGAGAGTGGACAATTTATACTCCTTGGAGGAACTGCACAGCTGGTCAAATAATACCTATGATAAATTCATTGTGACGTGGGCTCCTTGGCGAGAGGTGAGATCCGCGGCGTCGTGGGATGTGTGAGATGCGGCCCCCCTAAACCCACGCTTTGGTTGGCTCCCTATTCTACCTCCCCCACCCCTGCTCTCCCCCCCCCCCCCTTACTGTGAGTGTTAGTGTGTGTCTTTTTTCGTCTTAGTTAGTGCAGACAGCAAAAGGCTGAATGCCGAGTTCAGCCCGATGCGGGACGATAAAGTTCCACAGTTGGGTCATTCTAATAGTTAATGTTCGCATAGACTTTCCAAGCTGAGAATACTATGTATGTAGCGGAGTTACTTTGTTGGAGCGTCGTTACGCAGCGGACTGCAGTCCGTTTGAATGTCTGTCGGTGTAGAGGTTGATGTCTGATCCCCTGTATATTCTGTGTAAACCATAATAAAAAATTGGATTTGAAAAAAAAAAAAAAAAAGATTATGGCGAGTGGTTCAGCAATTACCTCCCCTACTTCCTTCAGTATCCTAGGATGTAATTCATCTGGACCTTGAGACTTGAATTCATGTAAGTTAGCTAAGTGTTCCCTCACCATCTCTCTGTTTATAGATGTCCTGCATTCATGTATCCCCCAATAGCACAGGGAAGATCAGCTGATGTTACATCTACTTTCTGAGAGAAAACAGATACAAAATAGGAATTTAAAAGTTCTTCCTTCCCAACATCATTCTTCACCAATTCACCATTTTCATCTTGTAAGCATCCAATAGCATCTTGGACTTTTCTTCTGCTTTTGACCCCCAAATCCTTTTTATGGCTTTTGGCCTCTCTTACAAGCCTCAATTCATTATCAGCTTTATCTTTTCTGACACTTGGCCTACAGTTTCTGCAGACCCCATTATATTCTTCTTTAGTTATTCCCCCTCTTTCCATTTGATAAGCATATTTTTCTTCATTATTAATGTGTGCAAACAGGTTGCCCATTTAAATGGTAGCAGCTATTTATTCCATGTCCATTTTGGCGGCAGTGTTCACAGAATAACCGCGAGGGGAGTGGATAGCTTCCGGCCAGCCGATGTGGTCCTAGGAATAAATGGTGCTCGGACAGTAATGGCTGAGGCATTAGACGTGAGCTCTAGCTCGCTGACTTTATGGCACAGCGCGGCAACACTGCGAGTCAGCTCCAACATCTGTTTCTGCATTTCCCATAATGGAGCAGACATATCACGGCTGAATTTCTCCGCCTGCCGATACATGTCCCTCTTGCGCGGGCCGGGGCAATCTCAAGTCACTCAACACATTCATTCCCATCTTTGGCCCCTCCCCCTCAGCGGTCTGGGGCTCCGTACCTAGAATAGTAATGGCCAGTTCTTTAAATTGTAATAATGCGCTATCGGGGTGCTGTACCAATAGCATCTTCAGCTCCTGAGAGCCTGGTTGGCACCAGCAGCCTCCTTGGGTCGGCCCTGACTACGGCCTTCATGTCCTCCTGCAGGGACAGTGCATATTCTCTTAGGGTCTCTCTGTCTTTTATTAAAGAATTGCTTCTTTATCTCTGACATAGTGTGTTTATCAAAGATAGCCTGAAGCCTATACATAATATCTTCCACCATCTTTTTGTGCTCACGCAGCCATGTTTAAACTTCCCTGGCAGTGGGACCTTCCAGCTGGCTTATGAGAATTTCCACTTTCTGCTCCATAGCTAATAAGTGCAGGCAGAATACTGACCCCATCTTCCCTTAAATTCCCTGAGTGTGGCGCTCACCACTGTATTTACGTAGCCATGGCGCTCTTAAAGCAATAGGGCATTGTTAGCGTCGCAAAGCAGGGGTGCTAGTAGTCACAGGCTGATTCTGCAGGTGCAATGACTGGTGCAGCGGCATTAACTGGCGCAGCAACGCCCGCAGGGTCATTGATGGCTGGCTGGTTGTCAGCGGGGTTGTCAGCGGGGTTATCTTCGGCAGCCGACATCTTGACTTTATGCTTGTAAGGCACAGAAGGAACTATCCTGTTCGCAGGACGCCAAGATTTAGGGGTTGTAACACCCCAACAAACTTCCTGTAGGTATGGCAGGAGGCCTAGTCCTTGTCACGGTGATGCAACACTCTAGTTAGACACTCCGGATGATGATGACGCAGTAATAACGGAGACCAGTCCATTTTAGTTTAGCAATCTGAGAGTGAGCAGATTTGATAACTTTGGAACTTTGCAACAAGGGGTTAACTTTACAATTCTCTGAAGACGTATTTCTAAAGGATAAATGAAACCCACATATTTGGTATCATCGTGTCCGTAACAACACGTACAATAAGTTGAACACGTGTTTTATCCTGCATGGCAAAAAGCGTAAAAAAAGCTTAAAAACTGAGGCGAAATGCTGATTTTTAGCATTTTGCCTCCCAAAAACACAATAAAAAGTGATAAAAAAGCTGTATGTACCCCAATATGGTACCAAGAAAAACTACAGCTTGTCTCACAAAAAAATCAGCCCTCACAGAGCTCCGCCCATGGCAAAATAAAAAAGTTACAGGACTTTGAATGCACCAAAAGATTTCCAAAAAAAGGGGTTTTTTTGCAGAAAAGTAGAAAAACCTAAAACAAATATAAGAATTTTGGTATCTTTGTAACCGACCCGCAGAAAAAAATGTATGGTGTCATTTATGCTGCATGATTAAAGCTTTAAAAAAAAATCTATGGCAGAATTGATGCGTTTTCTCTTCCTGCTATCATAAAAAAATAATAAAAGTTTTACAATATAATCAATGTACCCAAATATGGCACAAATAAAAACTACAGCTCGCCACGCAAAAACAAGCCCTTACACGACCGTGTCGACGGAAAAATAAAAAAGTTATGGCTTTTGAAAAATGGTGATGAGAATCCGCCAAAATCGTTGTGTCTTAAGCCCAAGATAGGCCGTGTCAGTAAGGGGTTAAGGAAGAAACTACTTTAGAGAGCATAAGCAAGTGAAAGTCATGTAAGATCAGTGGAATGACCATCACTGTTTCTTACGGAGAGGGAAACACACTGTTACCATACAGAAAAACATGAAAGGGTGACTGGCAGGAAAAAGAGCAAAAATTATCAGCGGAGCAGTCAGAGGCTTAAATCAATACCGCTGTCCGTGATTAGGAAGAGGTGAATGAAAGGCCCCGCCCCCTGAGACAGGCTAGAACGGGCTGCTAACACTAAGACTGGACTTAAGGGGAACAGGAGACCTCCAGTCATACACAGAGAAGGCAATCATTCCACTCACAGTCTCAGGCATAAGGTGGCTTTAGCTAAGCTAGCATTTCTAAATTAGCCTTAATTGATTATATTCAAATTAGACATGAATATGCATGAGAATAATACAAGACTTTAAAGAAGAAAATTACTTTGGAGAGCATGAGCAAGTGAACTTTAAACTTAAACAGGCCTTTACTTCCTCCTCCAGCACATACGTAAACATTCTAAACGTTGCAAACAAGTAGAACTTTTCAATCAGTAACCCGGGGCCATGACTTTAACGGGAAAACGGAGAAAACAACATCTCCTACGTAAAGCGTCTTATGGGAAATGGAAGTTGTTCTGAGGCAGCAACAGTCTTCCAACTTCCATCTACCGATTCTCCCCATTTTCTGCGTCAGCCGCTACAGCGCTATCGCCTACCAGCAACTCCTCATCATCCTCCAACCTCCTGGAGCTGGTAGAAGGAGAAGTGGGTGCAGTGTCCATGCTGAGTGCGGGGGACGCAGCGGGTCTCCTCAGCGGTGTCTCCGGGGGGTAGTCCAGCTGGAGTTTGATGCTCTCCCATAAAGTGAAAACTAAAATGAGCGTCTCCGTAGGTGAGCACAAATGGACACAGTAACTCCGGGATGTGTTCTCTGACAACTCCATTGCCCCGGTGAATTAACATCCAAACAGGGTGTCCCACCGGGGCCGTCACACCATTTTTAAAAAGAAATGCAGCGGTGAGAAGGCCTTGCAGTGTTCTCCATCTCCTCAGGTGTTGGATAGGTAGGCAGCCTAGTAATCTGTGGTTCCTTCTCCCAGTATAGTGACAGCCTCCTAGGAGCCGGCTCCACAGCAGCCAGTGGAACTGGGCGTAGCCTCTGTGTTCTGCAGGTAGAATCTATCTTATTGGTAGCCCAGCCAAAAGTGTTCTAAGCCCAGGAGTCTTCAGCGGCACGTAACTCCTCCCACTTTGGGCTCCAACAAGTCCATTTAGCTGGGGTGGTTCCCCCCTTCCTTTGTGCCAGGCAAAGGCATAGTCTTTTTGGCGCAAAGCAGCTTTAGTGGGAATGAGCCAGAGAGAAGACCACTGGGAATTAGGCGCCCTCTTGGGTGGCCCAACTGAAAATTAAGTGACAGTCCATTAAGCAGAAATGGCGCAGCAGCTCTGATCGTGTTCTTTGTGATGCCAGAAAACAGAGTTCTGCAGCACCCCAGTGGGATGACCCCGGACACGTGACACACGTGAGAAGCTGGGAGGGTTAAGTGATGGCTTGTCACGGCAGCACTTACCAGGCTCTGGTCCCTGAGGCATGACACACAGCCAAGGCCAAAGTATCACTGCAGGCCACCGTTGACACCTCTAGGATAAGGAATGCCATGAAACAGGAGGATGGGGGTAGTAGTTGTCACGGATGATGCCACCGTTCCTACACACCGGTATAGGAACAATCACAGACACAGATTTCTTACACCTCGGGCCCCCTAGGAACGGTTAGGGCCCGATATGAACTTTACTTGAAATAACTTCGAGCAAACAATTATTACACAGCAATTCAGGTACAATCTACTCAGTGCCGGTAGAACAGAGGTCAGAGGTCAGGGAGGAAACACAGGATGAAACTGGTCTTGCAGTCCTGTTTATCTGTCAGGTACCGCTCCTGGACAGGGAGCACTCCGGAGGAGGAAGGGGGGTAGGGGCACTCCACAGACACTCTGGTAGTAATTATTAACTTTTTAGGATTTACACCCCGCACTGGACATGCATGGGTGTGACTTAGGAGTGTACTTCTAAGCAGTGATCCTAGCTTTGGATGGCCACATAGGAAAACTTGTGGACTTGAATTAGTACCTCTGCATTGGTTCCGTCTTACAGAATTACTTACCAGTGCTCTCTGTTATGCTTGGGCCTCACTCCACTCACATTCAGATTCCAACCGCTATGGGATATCTCTCCTCCTCTTCCATCTTCACCACACGAAAGCTGAAGGTGCTTCCATGCGGCTCTGTGTTAGGTGGCTTGGAACTCTCTGAACACCAGAAGATGGAACTCCTTTCCTGTTCTGAAGCACTCCCATTTATACCCTCACTCACACCACATGGCAGACTGATACATTTACATGCAGGCAATGATTTTATTACATTTAACCTCTCAAGCGCCGCAGCTGTGCAACACACACACACTGGATATAACAGGACTAGAGATGAGTGAGCATACTCGTTCGAGCATTAGGGTACTCGAGATGAGCACCACGCGGTACTCGAGTCAATTCCATTTTCTGCCCTGCATGTTTAGCGCCATTTTCTGGCCAATAGACATTCAGGGAAGGCCTTACCACTTCCTGCTGTGACGTTCCTGCCCTATCCCACCCCCCTGCAGTGAGTGGCTGGTGAGATCATGTGACCACCGAGTACTTAAACTGGTCCCGCCCACGGCTCGCCTCAGACACACACTGGGAGAGTATAGGAAAGTGCTGGTGTAGGATCCTGTCCTCAAGAGCCCCAACGGTCCTTCTTAGGGCCACATCTGACCGTGTGCATTACGGTTGTGGCTGCTGGGATCAGTTTTGCACAATTTTTTTTTTGTTTTTCATCTCTGGCTGTGCAGGCCATTACAGCTATAGTGTTCTCAGTCTGCAGTCTATTATACAGAGTATAGGGACAGTGCTGGTGAGACAAGGACAGTGGTAGTGTAGGATCCTGTCTACAAGAACCCCAACAGTCCTTCTTTGGGCTACCTCTGACCGTGTGCATTTTACTGAGTGCCTGCTGGGAGTTGTAGTGCTTCAGTATTATGCAGCTAGGCCTCTTTGCAGCCTTCCATATAATTATTTTATGACTGCAGTTTGCATTACAATACCGCTGTCAGCGTGAAAGGGTACGCCAATAATTCCATAATTATTTACACCGCTGTGTGTCTGCAGTGAATTATACGCACAGCGTACGGCCACAGCCACTGATAGAGGGAAAGTGATATACACAGTATACAGCCTGTATTCTTTTTCACAAAAAAACAAAAGCTCCTTCGTTGGGCTGCATCTGACCGTGTGCATTTTACTTGGTGGCTGCTGGGAGTTGTAGTGCTTCCATTATAGTATTGCGCAGCTAGGCCTGTTTGCAGCCTTCCGTAATAATTTTTTTCTGGCTGGAGTTTGCGTTACAATACCGCTGTCAGCGTGAAAGTAGACGCAAATAATTGCATAATTATTTATACCGTTCTGTGTCTGCAGTGAATTAGGCAGAGGTCTCACCGCTAAACAGTACTGTAATATTACCGGGGCCACTGCAAAGTATTTCAGCTCTGCCGCTGTGCAGAGCGTCTCACAATACCCTTTCCTTGGTGGGATTGAGATCGCCGCAGTTACCAGCACTATCCACTGGCTTTAGAGTCTTCTCCCACTCCACACAGCCTCTATTATCTACAAGTCTCTGTGAGCGGTAAATTACCCCTAGGTATCAGCGCAAGACACAAGTCACAGCATAGAGCCTCCGCTATCTACAAGTCTGTGTGCGGTGAATTAAGCCACAGTTGTCAATGCTGTACAGTGGGGTAATTTATTTGGCCCGTGCTCTATTCGTAATCTGCCATGACAAGGGGTAGGGGTCGAGGATGTGGACGTGAACGCGGACAAGGATGCGGAGGTCCAAGTGAGGGTGTGGGCACAGGCCGAGTTCCTGGTCCAGGTGAATCACAGCCAGCTGCTCCGGGATAAGGAGAGAGGCAATTTTCTGGGCTCCCCAGATTCATATCACAATTTACGGGTCCGCGTGGTAGACCTTTATTACAAACAGAGCAGTGTGAGGAGGTCCTGTCGTGGATGGCAGAAAATGTGTCCAGCAATCTATCGACCACCCAGTTTTCTTGACTGGTGGTTCAGCGGTTTCTGAAAAACTACCTCCACTTGTCTGACCTGCTCGGCAAGGTGCACTGCGTCTGCAACATCGGTTTCAGCTGCCAGAGCACCGACTGCTGTGCGACGTGCCCACACGCTTGAATTCTACGCTGCACATGTTGGCCAGGCTGTACGAGCAGCGTACAGGAATAGTGGAATACCAGCTGCGGCGGAGTGGTAGTCAGCCTCCCCAATACTTTACTGAGGAGTGAGCATGGATGGCAGATATCTGCCAGGTCCTCGGAAACTTTGAGGAGTCAACCCAGATGGTGAGCGGCGATGTAGCAATCATTAGCGTTACCATCCCCCTGCTTTGCCTGCTGAGAAGTTCGCTGCTAAGCATAAAGGCCTACGCTTTGCGGTTGGAACAGGAGACATGGGATGACAGTATGTCGCTTGATAGCCAGACCACCCTTATGTCTATATTTCAGCGCGTTTCGGAGGAGAAGGGGGAGGGGGATGAGGAGGAGGAGGGGAAAGAGACAGCTGGCCACACTGCAGAGGGTACCCATGCTGCTTGCTTCTCATCTGTTCAGCGTGTATGGGCTGAAGAAGAGGAGGAGGAGGAGCATCCTCCTAGTGAGGACAGCGATGTGTTGCGTACTGGGACTCTGGCACACATGGCCAACTTCATGTTAGGCTGCCTTTCCCGTGACCCACGCGTTAAATGCATTCTTGCAAACACGGATTTACACCCTTCTCGACCCACGGTATAAGGAGAACCTTTCCACTCTCATTCCCGAAGAGGAAAGGGGTAGAAGAGTGATGCTATACCACAGGGCCCTAGTGGAAAAAGTGATGCTAAAGTTCCCATCTCACAGTGCTAGTGGCAGAAGACGCAGTTCAGAGGGCCAAGTAGAAGGGAAGGAGCGGGGATCAGGCAGCATGTCCAGCGCAGGCAGGGGAACACTCTCCAAGGCCTTTGCCAGCTTTATGGCTCCCCAGCAAGACTGTGTCACCACTCCCCAGTCAAGGCGAAGTCGGAGGGAGCACTGTAAAAAGATGGTGAGGGAGTATGTAGCTGATCGTACCACCGTCCTCTGTGACGCCTCTGCTCCATACAGCTATTGGGTGTCAAAGCTGGACACGTGCCACGAACTTGAGCTGTACACCCTAGAGGTGCTGACCTGCCCTGCCGCTAGCGAACCTAATGATTCTTTTCACTGCAACAGAAGAAAAATGCATCTTCTATAACCACAAAAAAGGGGGAATTAGCTTCGTCAATCACTCTGAGATATTATTACTCCTCCCCCTCCTACTCCTCCTCCTAAAACAGCATGTCATCATGCTGAACTGCCAATGGCCCAAAAGGCTCTGTTTAAAAGTTTTTTGCAATTTTTCAAAAGTATTGATATTCTAACAGAAACTAATTTTTTCACAGGGCTGCCTCCAGGCTCTGTTACACATTAAGCAACAGCGAGCTGTATCTTTAAAAAATGTTTATGGGTTTCACCTGCCCTCGTGGTTGAGCAATTTTTCAGGGGTGCACTTGTACTCTTGGTACACCAATTTTTCTGTCCCTCGCCTATATTGTTATCTAATTAATTTTTCCGGCCTTCGCAACACTCTTGGTAACCAAATTTTTTCAGGTGTTCGCCTATACTCTTGGTACACCAATGTTTCAGGGGTTTGCCTACACTCTTGCTACAGAAATGTTACTGGGATCTGCCTATACCTTTTCTACTGAATGGTTTGAGGGGTTCGCCTATACTCTTGCTGCGGAAATGTTACAGGGGTTCGCCTATACTTTGGCTACAGAAATGTTACTGGGGTCCGCCTATACTTCTGCTATAGAAATGTTACTTGGGTCCGCCTATACTTCTGCTATAGAAATGTTACAGGGGTCCGCCTATACTCCTGCTACAGGAATATTACAGGAGTCTCCCTATACTTTTGCTACAGAAATGTTACTGGGGTCCGCCTATGCAGTTTCTACTAAATGGTTTGAGGGGTTCGCCTATTCTCTTGCTACAGAAATGTTACAGGGGTCTGCCTATATTTTCGCTAAAAAATTGTACCTGGGGTCCGCCAATACTTTTGCTACAGAAATGTTACTTGGGTCTGTCTATACTCTTGCTATAGAAATGTTACAGGGGTCCGTCTATACTCTTGCTATAGAAATGTTACAGGGGTTTGCCTATACTTTTGCTACAGAAATGCTACAGGGGTTCGCCCATACCGTTACTACAGAAATGTTACAGGGGTTCGCCTATACTCTTGCTACATAAATGTTACTGGGGTCTGTCTATACTCTTGCTACAGAAATGTTACTGAGGACTGCCTATACTCTTGCTATAGAAATGTTACAGGGGTCTGCCTATACTCTTGCTATAGAAATGTTATTAGGGTCTGCCTATACTCTTGCTATAGAAATGTTACTGGGGTCTGTCTATACTGCTGCTATAGAAATGTTACAGGGGTCTGCCTATACTTCTGCTACAGAAATGTTAATTGGGTCTGTCTATACTCTTGCTACAGAAATGTTACTGGGGTCCGCCTATACTTCTGCTACAGAAATGTTAATTGGGTCTGTCTATACTCTTGCTACAGGAATGTTACTGGGGTCCGCCTATACTTTTGCTGCAGAAATGTTACTGGGGTCCACCTATACTCTTGCTACAGAAATGTTACAAGGGTCTGCCTATCCAGTTTCTACTGAATGGTTTGAGGGGTTCGCCTATTCTCTTGCTACAGAAATGTTACAGGGGTCTGCCTATACCTTTGCTAAAAAATTGTAACTGGGGTCCGCCTATACTTTTGATACAGAAATGTTACAGGGGTTCGCCTATATTCTTGCTATCGAAATGTTACAGGAGTCTGCCTATATTCTTGCTATCGAAATGTTACTGGGGTCCGCCTATACTTTTGCTACAGAAATGTTACTGGGGTCTGCCTATACTCTTGCTACAGAAATGTTACAGGGGTCCACCTATACTTCTGCTACAGGAATGTTACTGGGGTCTGCCTATACTCTTGCTACAGAAATGTTACAGGGGTCCACCTATACTTCTGCTACAGAAATGTTACAGGGGTCCACCTATACTTCTGCTACAGGAATGTTACTGGGGTCCGCCTATACTCTTGCTATAGAAATGTTACTGGAGTCCGCCTATACTCTTGCTATAGAAATGTTACTGGGGTCCGCCTATGCTGTGGGTGCACAAAGAATTCCCATAGCGGTGTTTTACCTCTCTGGCACAAATACACTGACTGACTTGGGCAGAAATGTGGGCCGAGGTCCCTGGCAAGGTGAAACTGCCATTTTTGGGCACTCTGATTTACTTTACAGTTACAAACCAGCAAAGAAGAAAAGGACAAATGGACTAAGATGGGAGTGACAGAACAGGACAGCGTATGGTGAACAGTCAACAGAACTTGCCTACCACGGTCCCTGTACCTGATGATGGCCCAGCTGATGCACGGAAAGACTCATCTATCAAAAGCAGCAATGACGTCTACGCTTGAATGAGGATGGGTGGCTCCTGGGTTCTCTGCAGTTGCTGCATAATTTGTCCAATCTTGCATGATCTATGCCGTAGGCAACAGGGCAGAAGTAAATTGGCCACATCACACTTGCCTAGACCACTCTACCCATTTCAGAGATTGCAAATTGGCTACACTCAGCTCCCACCTGTTGGGAAGCATGAATATGTGCTTGTTGTTGTTGATGTCTTTTCAGGTTGGAGGCTGACCCTGTCACCAAGGTAAATGAGCAGGTAACCACATAGAAGCTCATGAACGATGTAATCTTAAGATACGGGGTACCGGAAGTGATTGAGTCAGACAGAGGTACACACTTCACAGGTGAAATAATGCAACACATCATGTCTGCTCTGGGTATATCCCAGGCCTTTCACACACCCTACCGTCCGCAGAGTTGTGGGAAAGTAGAAAAGATGAACGGTACCCTGAAATTAAAAATACAAAAAGGCAATGGAGGAAACGGGTAAACCTTGGACTGAGTGCCTTCCATTAGCCCTAATAGAAAGACAGGATTGTCTCCCTATGAAATTTTGTTTGGCAGTGTGCCAAGACTGGGCCTGTAGTTTCCTCAACAACTGTGGGCACAGTTTGGGACACTGACTGACTATGTACAGTCTCTAAGTAAGCGTCTGAAAGTAAACCACAACGACCAAGTGTTCTCTTCCATTCCAGATCCTAATTCTCTAGAAGGCTCACAGAACCTCTGCACAGAAATAAGAGCGACAAAAGGACTGGATGAGAACTGTGAAGGCCCTCCAGCCCTTTTAAGTAATTCTGAGGTGATAGCGTTGGAAGCCTCCATAATAGGGGTATGGGGCTTGGCAATATACAATAAATGGAATAGCATATAACATGGCCAGGGTTCTGAATGCTACTTCTCAAGCCCTGGACTTGTTGCTTCTAGATGTAATAGGGGTGCATAAAGCCACCTTACAGAAAAGGGCCACTATTGACTACATGCTGCTGGCCTTAAATCCCCAGTGTGAGGAGTTTGAGGGAAGGTGCGGTTTTAATTTGACTAACAATGCAGAATCTATACATAAAAAGATACAGGAGATACAGACATAGTGCAATCAATAAGACAAGATAAGGAGCAGGGATGGTGCGATTGGTGGTTTGGATCCTGGTTCAGCCTATCTTGACAGTTGTTCGGAATAGTGTGCGGGGTGGTGGTCATCTGTATATTACTGCATACAATGTATACCATCTTTAATATCTCTACGTATTAGATGTTTTGGGCACACCAGAAGGAGTCTTTATAAAACCCTTAGGGCTCCTTCCCACGGACGGATTTCCGCCGCGTTGCTGGCAGCTATTAGGTTCTATTGGAACTCCGGAACTATAGGAATTCCGCACCGTGAAATCACCCGTCCTCACCTGCAGCATGCTCTATTTGCCGCGGGTGTACGCGTGGACGGCTTCCATTGCAGTCACATTGCAGTCATTCCATTGCAGCACAGCAAAAGATAGCATGAAACTGCTTCCCCGCCTACCGCTGCGTCATATGACGCGGCTGGAGCATCATATGACACGGCCGGCCGCGTCATATGACGCGGTGGGCGTGTCACATGACGCTGCGGCGTGTCATGCCAAAGCGTCATGCGGGAGCGAGGACGCCAGATCCGCATGTAAGTTTGGGGGTCTCTGGGGTGCACCGTGACGGGCTCCGCCGCGTGTGCAGCCAGGCTTAGCCTAACCAGTAAACAGAAGTAATACCGATGCAACCTGTTCTTGTACCCTGTGGTAATCTTGTCTTGTTTTCTTTGTCATTTTATGCTTGATAAACATTTTGGTTCTGCTGAGTACGGAGACGAGCGAGGGGACTTCAGAACGTCTACCTGTACATAAAACGGCCTCTGAGGAGTCGGTGACGGTGGGGATCCGGCAGACACAGGTGAACGTACCTGTAATGCAGCGTCACCAAGAGTCTTCAGATGATCTGTTATAAATGGGGGAATGTTGGGTCTGAAGCTGCTGAACTCCGTTTAGTCTTGTCTCATACATCACTAACGATGGACTTTAGCCCAGTTGTGTTTCTCACCTTAGATGAGGATGGATCTGGGTGCTCAGCCGTTCCTTGGTTCTTCCAGAGTCTCCCTGAAGTACGGCTCGCTCAGTCATCAGCGCTCCACAGTAGAAATGTTACGGGTTTCTGTAGATATGTGCTGTCTGTCCGCTTCACATGCATTTGTCTACATGAGTTAATAGGCTCCCACAAGACCTTATGTGAAGCTTTGGCATAAAGCCATGTATGCTCCTGTCCTTTCTTTTTTTCTTCCTCTTCTTGATAAAACACTTGTCTGTAGTAATAAACGTAGACTTCTTTGGTAGACAGCGAACTGGCGTAGGGCAGCTGCCACGGACCATTGTCATTGGTGACTTGGCTGGCTTTGATACACCTACGACACCTATGGGTTTTATATATCGCAATGATTCTCCGCTCGTGGACACGGGGCCGGGGATTCCATAGCTTCAGACGGCGTGATTCACTGGCGATTTACCACCGGCAAAATCACATCTGTGGACAGCGGGCCTAAAAAGTACATACAAAAGATTTTACAATATATTGCAAAAATAGATATATACACATATACCATTGGAAGAGACATAACTGTGTGAAATCATCCAAATAGTCCAAATATGATGATTTTCAAAAAGAGGGAAATAAAGTGAATAGAGGTGTCACAGTGCGCCCCGAGTGCAACGCAAAAGTGAGAAGAAAAAGGGAAGAGTATCCAAAAATATATACATCAGGAAGGGGATACAAAGCGAAAAAACAAGGGGTGAGTGAGGGGCTGAATGCCTACAACCAGTCAGACAATCCATCAGATGTGGCATTTGGTTCATCACCTGGAAGATAGAAAACAAATACCGCAGGGTGATGGGTCTATGTATATCAAAAATAGAGGAAGAACGAGACAAAATACAATTAATTAAAGACCAACACGACCGATCCAGTAATACACAAACTGTTAAAGATATAGAATTAGTAAAGCTATTATACAATAAAATGTAATATAAACCATCCAGAATGTGATGTCAGAGAGAACGAGAGGCTCTACGAGAACGGAGCGAAGCTGATGTGCTCACTGAGCCCATAAGGGGGGACTGGATGGAGTATAGATCCATCTACATTCCTTCGGGCAGGAAGCTTCTTCCATTCTCCCCTCTAGTACTGATTAGAGTTTTGTCAATACCTCCGATCCTACACAAGTCTCCATCACACTGATGGAACTCCGTAAAGTGTCTGGGAATGGTTTTCCGTCTCCTCAGATCCTTGTCGTGCCGCCTGGATAGCTAGAATGTGTTCTCTAACCCGCTTCCTAAGGGGTCTTGTGGTCATTCCTATATAAATATAATGACATGGCCATACTCCATAGTAGATTACTCCTACACCTTCACAATTGATAGCATGTGGGGTTTGGAATGTGTGGTCCTGTCTGGAGTTGGTAAATGTGGTGGCTGAATCCATATTCTTGCAGGCCACACAATGACCACATGGTCGGCTTCCCCATTTGGGGCCCTTAGTTGACAAAAATGTAGTTTGATTAGGAATAAATTGACTCCTCCCAAATTTGGTGATTTACGGTAAGTGATCGATGATCATTCTGGTAAGATTATCAACCCTGGGAATATTCCAATATTTGTTCTGTATTCATCTCATCTGAGACCATCCGGGGTTGTATTGTGGGATATCTTACACTATGATTTTCTTTGGGGTGTGGTTGTGATCTTCATAAAGACTGACAGCTGGTGTTTGGGCGTGATAATAATAATCTTGATTTATATAGCGCCAACATATTCCGCAGCGCTTACAATCCAGGGGAAATAACACAAGACCACAGTTACATGAAGTAACCAATTAATAGAAACAGTAGGGGTGATACAGAAGGTAAAGGGCTGGAGATGTGCCCAGTATGGGGGGGTGGAGAGTGAGGGATGCTATACACATAGACAATGGTCAGCCTGTATAGAATCAGGATGACTGCAGGGGGCTGTTGATTACGGCTAGCAGGGATTGCAGTCTGTGGGACAGGGAGCATGTTATCAGGCGGTGTTCAGAGCAGTTTGGTTTAGGGGATATGGTATGCCTCCCTGAAGAGGCGCATTTTTAGAGCACGTCTGAAGTTTAGTGTGACAGTGATTGTCCAGATAGTTTTTGGTAGCGCGTTCCAGAGGACCAGTGCTGCTCTGCAGAAGTCTTGGAGGTGGGAATGAGGGCAGAGGGCACAGGCTAGGTGGTGAATTGAGATGAGGAAAGCAATATAGGGGGGCGCTGCGCTGTGGAGCGCTTTGTGGATGAGGGATACAATATAGGGGGGCGCTGCACTGTGGATGAGGGATACAATATAGGGGGGCGCTGCACTGTGGATGAGGGATACAATATAGGGGGCGCTGCGGATGAGGGATACAATATAGGGGGGCGCTGCGATGTGGAGGGCTTTGTGGATGAAGGTAGTGAGTTTAAATTGAATTCTGTATTTAACGGGCAGCCAGTGCAGTGACTGGCACAGGGCAGAGGCGTCCGAGTAGCTGCTAGACAGGTAGATGAGCCTGGCTGCAGCATTCAGGATGGATTGGAGGGGTAGAGTCTGGTGCAGGGGAGGCCGATCAGCAACGAGTTGCAATCATCGAGCCGAGAGTGGATGAGGGCAACAGTGAGCGTTTTTAGCGTGTCCACAGTGAGAAAAGAGCGGATTCTTGCGATGTTCTTGAGGTGCAGCTGACATGTTCCAGCAAGAGATTTGATGTAGGAGGTGAAGGAGAGATTGGAGTCGAATATGACCCCAAGGCAGCGGGCGTGCTGGGAGTTATGGTGGCACCACACACTAAGATGGAGATGTCAGGAGGAGGTCGGTTAGTAGAGGGCAAGAACACCAGTAGGTCCATTTTAGAGAGGTTCAGTTTTAGGTAGAGAGGACATAGTGTTAGAGACAGCAGACAGACAGTCGGTGGCTTTCTGGAGGAATGTTGCTGTGATGTCCTGGGAGGAGGTGTATAGCTGGGTATCATCAGCATAGAGATGGTATTGGAAACCAAATTGCCTGATGCTCTGTCCAATGAGGGCTGTGTAGATGGAAAAGAGGAGGGGGCCAAGGACCGAGCCCTGGGGGACCCCAACAGCAAGGGGAAGAGAATGGGAGGTACAACCAGCAAAGCAAATACTGAAGGATCGGTCAGATAGGTAGGAGGAGAACCAGGAGAGAGCAGTATCCTTTAGTCCAATGGAGCGAAGCATGGTGAGGAGAAGTTTGTGGTCAACAGTGTCGAATGCTGCAGAGAGGTCGAGGAGGATCAGTAGGGAGTAGTCACCCCTCGATTTGGTAGTCAGGAGGTCGTTTGATACTTTAGTCAGGGTGGTTTCTGTTGAATGTACGGGGTGGAAGCCAGACTGTAGAGGGTCAAGAAAGAGTTTTCTGAGAGATAGCTTATAAGGTAAGAGTAAACCAGGCGTTCTAGTAGTTTGGAGATGAAGGGGAGGTTTGAGATGGGTCAATAGTTGGTAGCATCGGTCGATTCAAGAGTCGGTTTCTTTAGCAGTGGGGAAATGATAGCATGTTTGAATGAGGGGGATATGCCCGAGGTTAGAGATGATTGAATATAGTGGTGAGATGGGAGGTGACCACTGGGGAGAGGGACCGCAGGAGGTAAAGGAAAGAGGGTCGCTAGCGCAGTTGGTGGGGCGAGCAGAGGAGAGCAGTCTGGAGACTTCTTCCTCTGTCGTTGGCCAGAGTACAGAGAGTGAACAGGAGCTAGATGTAATACTGACGACACTAGGGTCGGGGCTAGTCTGGGATTGGGAGGTTATATCCTGACGGATGTCATCAATTTTCTTTTTGAAGTAAGCAGCCAGCTCATCAGAACTGAGATCTGTCATAGGGGGCTGCAGTTTTGGGCTGAGAAGGCAGTGGAAAGTGTCAAAGAGTCTTTTAGGGTTGTGTGATAGTGAGGAGATGAGAGGTGAAGTAGACTTATTTGGCGTGGTGGAGGGCGAGGTTGTATGTTCTGAGTATGAATTTAAGGTGGAGAAAGTCTGTGGGCTTTTGAGACTTCCTCCACAGCTGTTCAGCACTTCGCCGAATGAAACGTGTTTGAGGCGTGAGCCAGGGTTGCCACGGTCTGTATCGGATGGCTTGGGTTACGGGGGGCGCAGCTTCATCCAATGCATGTTTGAGAATGGTGTTGTAATGTGCGGTAGCCAGGTTGGGGCAGGAGTGGAGAGAGATAGGGGACAGAGAGGACTGTAGGGACTATGCAAAATTTTGGGGGTGAACGGCCTGAAGGTTCCTGTACGTACGGGAGGTAGGAGGGTCTGGGGAAATGTTAGGGAGCGTGACAGAGAAAGAGAGAAGGTTATGGTCTGAGAGCGGGAGAGGGGAGTTAGTGATGGAGGAGGAAGAGCAGAGACGGAAGACCACCAGATCCAGAGTATTGCCGTCCCTGTGAGTAGGAGAGGCTGTGAGTTGTGAGAGACCAAGGGAGGAGGTGAGCGATAGAAGCTGAGAGGCAGATGGAGTTGTTAGTGGGGATGTTGAAGTCTCCTAGGATGAGGGTTGGGATTTCACAGGAGAGGAAGTGGGGGAGCCAGGTGACAAAGTGGTCCAGAAACAGGCGAGGAGCACCTGGGGGGGGGGGGGCGGTAGATAGCTGCTACTCGCATGGACAGTGGACGGAAAAGCCATAGGGCATGTACCTTGAATGATGGGAAAGTGAGTGAGGGTACTGGGGGTATGATCTGGTAGGTACATTGTGGGGAGTGGGGCGCACCTACTCCTTCCCCTCACCTGTCTTTCCGTCTTGGAGTATGGGAGAACTGCATGCCATTGTAAGGCAGTGCAGCAGGGGAGGCTGTGTCAGACTGCTGTATCCATGTCTCTGTTAGAGTCATGGATGGTGGGGCGTTTGTTGCATGCTGACTGGTAATTCCAGAGTGCACATGGAAAGGAAACTGGGGAGCATGAGCACGGACTAGAGGTTGGACTAGAGGGGTGTCTCTGTGGGGCAGGTGGGGAGTAATAGTTAGGGGCACTAGAGGGTGCATTGGGAGAGATGTCCCCTGCTGCCAGTAGCAGCAGTATAGCGAGGGTGAGCAGGTGGTTAGGGGATTTGTGAAGGCGATAGTTATGTTTCCCTGTGGCTTCAGGGGCTTGAGACATTTAAGGAAAGTAAAGAGTGCATGTGAGCTGTGCATAGGTGAAGAAAGGAGAGAGGAGCTGATATGGATAGAATGCCCCAGAGGGGGCGCTGGATGTGGGTTTGATAGAAAACAGTAAAGATAAGAATAGAGACTACAGCAGTGGTAATGGTCAGGGAGTGCAGGGTTTTAAGACAATTTATGCGGCATACCTGTCTCTTGCCCTGTTGAACTGCATAGAAGTCACACTTGATCACGGGCAAACTTCATCACAGGGAACAGATGCGTGTCAGTGAATGGATAGGGGTCAGAAATGGTCTTTTCTCCTTAGGGAGAGCAACTATATACTATAAACTAAGTGAGGAGACTCAAATGGCCACGCACGCTCCTCTGGGTAATATGCAAATAAGGGAGATGGAATAAATCCTCCACAGTGCCACCTATTGAAAGGCAGCATTCCTTCAAGTCAAAGTGGGACTTTTTATACAAGTCTTCTTACAATGACTGGAATCAAAAGCAAAGCCAGACTCCATGTACATACAGCTGTTTCCGGGTTATTGCCCATCATCAGTGTACAGTAGGAGTCTGGCTTTTGCTAGTGAGAGGCCTGGGACGGGGGTCAGAAACGCTCTTTTCTCCCTAGTATATAGTTGCTCTCCCTAAGGAGAAAAGAGCGTTTCTGACCCCCGTCCCAGGCCTCTCACTAGCAAAAGCCAGACTCCTACTGTACACTGATGATGGGCAATAACCCGGAAACAGCTGTATGTACATGGAGTCTGGCTTTGCTTTTGATTCCCAGTCATTGTAACAAGACTTGTATAAAAAGTCCCACTTTGACTCGAAGGAATGCTGCCTTTCAATAGGTGGCACTGTGGAGGATTTATTCCATCTCCCTTATTTAAGTGAATGGATACTACTCTTAAAACCAGGGCAAAACCCTCACCTGGGAGGGACTAGTTCAATTAGATTTGTTAAGCAGCTGGCTAGGGACCCACCCAGAGGTTTTATGGCTCCCTTACATAAACAACACCTCCACACTAAAACTGGACATAGAAGTGGGGGATGATACTACATGGGGGGGAGTTGCACAAATATGACCAGTAATCAAGCTAGGCAAGAGCCGCGTACCATAGACATAAGTGAGAAGATGCAAGGAAATAGCAGTGGTGCAGTTTAAGCAGATATGAAGCAGCGGGGGAAGGGGGGGAGCACTTCAGTGTCAGTGAATTATAATTAGTAAAATAGCCTTTCCCAATAGATTTCTGATCATACCCCAGCTACAGCACATCAACTAAGGTGCCCCCTCTCCAAGTAAGACGACCCAAGTGGAAGTCCCCAATATTCTAGTAATATATTGTAAAATCTTTTGTACGTACTTTTGATAGATTTCTGCCCTTGCTTGTAATGTATACTTTCTGCATTGAATCATCCACTTGATGATTGTGGAACTTTTTATTTATTTATATTCTATATTTTTTTCATGATACATTGGGGACTTGAACTTGGAGAGGGGGCACCATAGTTGGTGTGCCATAGCTGTGCACATACAAGCAAGTCACTCACATAACATCTAATTTTGCAATTTGGGTTGTGAGAAGGTACAGGCTCATAACATGGAAGAATCTGTCTCAAAATGGACGCTAGATACAAAATGGAGCATTATATGATGTGAAGAGGCTTGTGTGTAGTAAAAAAATAATTCAAAGCAGATATAAGTTTAGAGCAGGAGGTCCGGTACAGCGTCTAATGATTTGTTTCAGTTTTTTTCCGAGAAACCAAGTCTTGGTGCCTGATGTACAATTGTTATCAGAAGAAGCTCCCCCACGCCTCCAGGGAGATTTGGACAAAGAACTGACTGTATTAACAAGGCACTATGGCCGTATAAATAGGAACCGGACCACGCTGGGAAAAAACAGATATTTGAAGGGCATTTCATAGACTCTCACGCTATGCGATTGCTGAACAATGCATGATTCATAATGTCTGTCTAACCCAATGAGATTAACGCTGTGACTAATGACCCATTCCTTTTCTGTATAAAAAAATATACAAGGTGAATAAACGCTCAGAGTACGGCACGCCTCCTTACAGAGAGATCCACCTGTTACCTGCCGTGGCTCCTCTCTACGTATCTGCGGAAACTGATAACTGTCTCAGTGTCTAGTTCTTGGTTTCTGGAATGCATCCAGATACGGTGCTAATTTGGAGCTCAAGACCTGAAAGGTTAGGTGGCCGTGCAGCGGTCCTTAACAGTTGTACACTTCTGAACCCCTCCCTCTCAGGGAGACATGCTGGAGTGTGGGTTCTTTGGAGTCATGTGATACATCAGGTGTTCCATGTTAAGTTGTTTAGGAGACTTTTTAAACATGATCAGTCATTGTTACCCGACCCCTGGAGGAAGCAGATGCAAGCATGCGTTGTGGCTCACGATACAGGTCTTGAGGAGCATATGGTAGCAGCTTTGCATTTATATTTTGTGTGATCTGATAGTCCTCTCTCGGGGAAGCCCTCTACCCCTGGGCCCCTATCTCTCCAAAAATGGGAAGATCTCTAGAAGATTCCCTGGAGTTCTCCCCCCCTCCCTCTCTCCCCACTATGGGGGATTCATTAGCAATCTTCTCCCATTGATTTCAATGGGGCCGTTGCTGCAATGGGCGATGTCGCTAAAAGAAAGAACATGCTGTGATTTGTTTTCTGCATTGCATTACAAGGTGGCGCCATTCAGGGAAACATCGCAGAAGTGAATAAACCCATTGTGTGTCTCGCAACGCACGAATCTCGCACAATTGTCTGGCCAGTGTGAAGAAGCCCTAAAGCGGTGTTTCCCTCTGTGCAACTACTATAGAATTGAGTCTCAACACAAGACACTGCACTTCTCCCTGAGGAAGAGACCAGTGTTTAGGTCTTGATACACGTCACAGTGCTTTGGCTTTCTTAGCTTCCCTAGTGAGGCCAGGTGACGTCGCCCCCAGACCGCAGTATCTGTGTATGCAGCCGCTACCACCAGGAGTGGCTGCGGCTCACATGTGTGCTCTGTGCTTCATCTACTGCTGGTTATTGCCTTCTGCTCCCGCTCTCCATCCGCTGCTGCTGGACTTGGAGATTTGAGAAATTTATGGGATTTGATTATTTTTGTGACCTGATTCAGAGAAATGGGGGCATTTAGGTCTTGGAGTTGTGAGGCAGAAATAGTTGGACGGTTAATCTCTTGTAGAAAGTTAGCGGGTGTACAGCAGGCTGGGGAGTAGAGCTGGCGTTTATTACATTCTAACATTGTTGGGCACAGAACTGATGGGGGGAAGGGAGGGCTGATGGGCACAGAGCTTATGGAGGTTCTGTTGGGCATTAAACTGATGGAGGTCCTGATGGTCACAGAGCTGACAGAGGTCCTGATGGGCATGGAGATAAAAGGGGTCTTGATGGGCATGGAACTGACAGAGGTCCTGATCTGACAGGGCTCCCGATGGGCACAGAACTGACGGGGGTTCTGATGGGCATGAAGCGGATGGGCACAGAGCTAACAGAGGTCCTGATGAGCAAGGAGCTGACGGAGGTCCTGTTAGGCACTGAGCTGACGGGAGGTCTGGTGGGTATGGAGCTGATGGAGGTCCTGATGGGCACAGAGCTGACGGGGTCTGGATGGGCACAAAGGTGACTGGGATCTGATAGGCACAGAGCTGCTGGAGTTGCTGATAGACATGGAGCTGCTGGAGGTGTTGATGGACACCGAGCTGCTGGAGGTCCTGATGGACACGGAGCTGCTGGAGGTCCCGATGGACAAGGAGCTGCTGGAGGTCCCGATGGACAAGGAACTGCTGGAGGTCCCGATGGACAAGGAGCTGACGCAGGTCCCCTATGGACAAGGAGCTGACGGAGGTCCCGATGGACAAGGAGCTGACGGAGGTCCTGTTGGGCACTCAACTGATGAGAGGCCTGGTGGGCATGGAGCTGATGGAGATTCTGATCGGCACGGAGCTGGTGAAATAGCTTCTCACTAATCAGTTCCTTGATTGATTGTCCTTGGGCGCTTTGTCACTCCTTTTTTGCTTCTTCACCCTGGGAAATACAAGTGACCGATGGCACAATACCTACAATGCCACCTTCCCTGTACATCAATGTCTCACCTTCTAACAGGCCTGTGACCTTAAGGGTAGAAGCCAAACCAGAGTCTTCTCCCGAAGGGAGGGACCTACCTACAGACCGGCTCTTTCTGGGTTCTTCTACTTAATCATTTTGAACATATGACCTTAAATTTCCTGGTGAAAATAACAGAAACACACAATACGATGCAGGAGAGTCTTAGAGCTGTACAGATTTCTGGGGACAAAGTGAGGCTAAACAAAGTACTGCATCCCTTTTGTGCAGCTGATTGACCTTGAGGTGTAGATCATCGTGGATCTACTGTGCAGTAGTTGAGTGAGAGGAGCAACTTCCGCTATGGTGACCATTCCAATAAGAAGCACAACACTTGTCATCCCTCACAAACCACCGGATGTCACTTACATCACAAATGGTCTTTATTTTTAGCCCTTGCGCTATTGTCCAGTTTTCACATCTGCACCTCGCTGTCTTCGCTGCGTCTTCAGTTCCTTTCTCACCGTCTCACTTCCTAGTTGCTCTACAGAGAGACACTTCACCATGGCAGAGAACATCACCTATGCTGAGATGACCTTGACCACCGGCAAAGGGAAAGGTCCAGAAAAGACGAATACAGGTGAGAGGATGCTATGGTGAGACAGTAAGGGGTTGGGCAAGCTGAGGCTGGAACCAAAAAAGACAAGACCATGCAAAAGTCTTTGCACTTTATGGTTTATCAACTACTGCAGGCAGAAGAAGTATGTGCAGATCGGGCCGTGCATCCCAGGGAGAGCAACTCTGGCACCAGTGCATCCCGCGGACAGCACCTGTGGCACCTGTGCATCCCGCAGACAGCACCTGTGGCACCCGTGCACCCGTAGACAGCACCTGTGGCACCCGTGTACCCCGTAGACAGCACCTGTGGCACCCGTGCACCCCGTAGACAGCACCTGTGGCACCCGTGCACCCCCTAGACAGCACTTCTGGCTACTATAGGGTGAGTGGCTGGTCTTATTCCCCTAGCACATGAGTGATGTGGACTACCTCCAGTCACTGCCCTCTGAGGGTGCATTCACACAACTGAACCAAAACTGTATCGGTAAAACCTGGTGCGTTTTTGCTATGTTTTGCCCCGGCTTGCAGGTTGTATTTACCCCAAATGGGGTAACAGCATTGTAAAAACAGGTGTTTGTTTCTGATGTGCTTTTGGTGCAGTGTTTACTACGGGTGCACTTTCTGCTAAGGGTGTGAATGCAGATGGCAGAGTGGTCGCAGGGTCAGCCTCCAGCTAGTCTGGGCATCTATAGTCCTTCAGTCATCATGTAGATAAGGATAAAAGACCTGATCTCAGCGCTGCACACCTTCTCAGGCTCGGACAGGGAAGGGTTTCATGTATGAACCTGAAACATCGCTGTGTGTAAACATCTCTGATTGTACGCGGCTTGTATGTGCTGTGGTCTCCAGTTACATAATATTATTATTCATTCCTGATATTGGCCATGGTGCTCTAGTTGGACTCTGCCCATCACTCATACTGGTCCTGGTGCTCCAGTGGACCCTCACCATCACTCATACTGCTCCTTGTGCTCCATTTGAGCTTCCCCATCACTATTATTGGTGCTGATGCTCCATTTGACTTTTTGCATCACTCATACTGGCCCTGTTGGTACTGTCAACCTTCACCATCTCTCATATTGGACAAGGTGTTCCAGTGAATCCTCCCCATCACTCATACTGGTCTTGGAACTTCAATGGACTTTTTCTGTCACTCATACTGGTCTTCATGCTGCAGTAGACCCTTTCTGTCACTAATGCTGACTCTGATGCTCCTGTAGACCTTCCCCATCACTCATGACCCTGATGCCCTGATTCTGTCACTCATACTAGTTCAGGTGCTCCAATACACCCTCCCCATCACTCATGCTGGATCTGATGCTGTTTGAACTTTCCCTGTCACTTATACTGCTCCTGATGCTCCAGTGGACCGACCCTTCCCTGTCCAGGTTTTGCAGTTGCTTCCCTTTGTCACTCATACTGGTTCTGCAGTGGTTACTCCGCGACGCTGGCTCTGATTCTGCAGTGAACCCTCTCCATCTCGGATACCGGCCCTGGTGCTCCAGTGGACTCTCAATCACTGATCCTATTCATGGCTTGGCAGTTGACCCTCCCTGTCACTCATACTGGTTTGATTTTCCTGTAAGGGAAGAAGATAAATCTCCTTTCTGTGGATTGTATGACTTATAATTGCACTTTATGTACATAGCGGACATATTGTGAGGCGGTGGTATTGTTCGGCCTGGGTTGAGTGCAGCCAGGTTGGCATAGGAATGCCAAAGTGAGACTGCAAATGACACTGAATGTCAGAGTGCACAATATCTGCAGCAGTCCTGTTCTCACGCAGTGCGGCAAGTGATGGCGCAATTTTCACACTATGGCAAGAGTGCAGGAGCAATATGCGAGAAACCTGCTAGAAAGCATGCCTGGGATTAGGAGAAGCAACCGGCCTCAGAGTCCGCCTGGTGTACCACCCAAGTGAACCCAGTGCCTGCCCCTACACCTCCATGTCTAGGCCAAAAGAGCAACACACTGTTTGACGGAGCTGCGCTTCTGTTACTTGCTATTAAATGGACATTTTTTTTCTATGATTTTTTTTATATGAAACTTGGGTTTTCTTACTTTGCTTCTGCAACCCTCTGTGGTCCGGGCGGTCATGTTGCACTGCAGCGGACCCTTCCTGACAAAGAGAATCCTTCCATCTGTCTGGCGTCTCTGACACTGCGCTATTTTCTGCTCTCCACCCTCACAGGTTGGATGGCACTTACTATTGTACCCACAGAAGTGGGTGACCTAAAAGTGGGCAAATAATCACAACTCCCCCCCTCCCCCCTGCAGGTCTTTAATTGGTACAATTGGTACAGTAAATCCTCACAGCGTTCATGTTTGTTTTATGAAACTTCCAATTCTTCTTGGTATCTTGGGATCATCTCAGGTGACAGAACATAGATAACCTGTCAGCAACCAAGAATTCACTATTTAATTCCTGCCGGCGGAGACTAACGGAACTTACTTTGTGGATGCATTGGGTTGTTGAGGCAGAAGGACCAACTTGGAGAACTTTGAATTTTCTGCCCTGACAAATTAAAGGGTACCTGTCGCACTGAACATGTTGTCTAATCAGTGATTGACAGCTAACTATAAGCACCACCCCCTGAACTCTATAGGCTGTAAAGCACCGATAATACCACCCCCTGGACTCCTTAGGTTGTAAAGCACTGATAATACCACCCCCTGGACTCCTTGGGCTGTAAAGCACTGATAATACCACCCCCTGGACTCCTCAGGCTGTAAAGCACTGATAATACCACCCCCTGAACTCTATAGGCTGTAAAGAACTGATAATACCACCCCCTGGACTCCCCAGGCTGTAAAGCACTGATAATACCACCCCCTGGCCTCTATAGGCTGTAAAGCACTGATAATACCACCCCCTGGCCTCTATAGGCTGTCAGTTATTGGTTCACCAACCAGACTCCTAAGTATAAGAAGAGCAGGAATTTCTATAAGAAAATACAAGTTGGACTGAATCTTTCCCACAGCACTATATGTCCATCTGCTCAGCATCTCCTGCTCTGTAACACGCTGCCCACTGATAAGACTCCATGTTCAATATGACAGGTTCACTCGATGTAGCAAAATGAGGACCTGATCCAAACCCATAATCCAGGACCTACGGTCAGGATCGTACGTGGGAAGAGACTCTACAGGAAAGACAGACATGACCTCCATCAGTTGTAGAGACGGATCTCATCAGAGGCTCCATAAGAGGTCTCAGAGAAGACAGGACTCTCATTGCCTCCTCTTACTGCTTATGGTTATGTGTGGTGATGGAATGGTAGTTTGTGAAGTACACGGGTATGTCCCCACAGTCGGAGAGATCTTGGGTCCTTCATCCTGACTCGGCCTGTCACTTCTCTACTTCAGTTCTTTAGGGGAAATTATAAGGCTTAATAAGACCAAGTAGTTAAAATACAGCACAAAGAAAAGGAGGAAGAATAATAATCTTTATTTATATGGCGCCAACATATACCACAGGGAACAGAAACAAAACCCTGATTACATGTAGTGATCAGCTGATGGAGACAGTAGGGGTGCGGGGCTCCAACGAGCTTACAGACTACAGATAATGGGAAGTACAGAAGGTAAAGGGGCTGGAGTGTGGTGCGCTGGAGATGTGTGCGGTATGGCGAGGTGAAGATGTGCAGGTATGGTGGGGTGGAGATGGGCACGGTATGGTGGGGTGCAGATATCTATGCATGGTGGGGTGGAGATGTGCACGGTGTGGCGCGGTGGAGATATGCACGGTATGGCGGGGTGGAGATGTGCAGGTATGGCAGGGTGGAGATGTGCACTGTATGGCGGGGTGGAGATGTGAACGGTATAGCGGGGTGGAGATGTACAGGAATGGCGAGGTGAAGATGTGCGCAGTATGGCGGGGTGGAGATGTGCGCGGTATGATGTGGTGGAGATGTGCACGGTATGGTGGGGTGGAGATATCTATGCATGATGGGGTGAAGATGTGCACGGTATGGAGAGCTGGAGATGCGCACGGTATGCGGTATGGAGAGCTGGAGATGTGCACAGTATGGTGGGGTGGAGATATCTATGTATAGTGGGGTGGAGATGTGCACGGTATGGCAGGGTGAAGATGTTCATGGTATGGCGGGGTGGAGATGTGCACAGTATGGCAAGGTGGAGATGTGTGCGATATGGCGGGGTGGAGATGTGCACTGTATGGCAGGGTGGAGATGTGCACTGTATGACAGGGTGGAGATGTGCACTGTATGGCAGGGTGGAGAGTTTGGGATGCTATACACATAGACGATGGTCAGGCCGTATAGTGGCTGAATCAGTATGACTACAGGGGGTGGTTGATGACAGGGATTGCAGTCAGTAGGTCAGGGAGCATGTTATCAGGCAAAGTACAGAGGGGCTTGGTTTAGGGGATAAGGTATGCCTCTCTGAAAAGGGGCATTTTTAGAGCACGCCTGAGGTTTTGTGTGTTGGGGATTGCATGGATAGTTTTTAGTAGTGCGTTCCAGAGGACCGGTGCTGCTCTAGAGATGTCTTAGAGGCGGGGATGAGAGGTTCGAGTTAAAGGGGCACTCAGGCTTGGTGGTGGATTGAGATGACGCAGGAAATGTAGGGTGGCGCGGTGCTGTGAAGGGCTTTATGGATCAGGGTGGTGCATGTGAATTGAATTCTGTATTTAACGGGCAGCCAGTGCAGTGACTGGCACAGGGCAGAGGCGACCGAGTAGCGGCTGGACAGGAAGATGAGCCTGGCTGCCGCATTCAGGATGGATTGGAGGTAAACATTCTTGTGATGTTCTTGAGATGCAGCTGACAAGTTCGGGCCAGAGATTGGATATAAGGGGGTAAAGGAGAGATCGGGGCGCAAATAACCCCAAGGCAGCAGGCGTGCTGGGAGTATGTGAGATTCGTATTAGAGGGGTGTTTAGTCTGAGTGTGTTAGCGGATCCGAGTGTGTGGGCTGGGTGGTGTACGCACAGGAGGGAGGTGATGAATGGTGGCACGGCACCACGGAGAACTTTATGGGTGAGGAGTTTAAATTTAATTCCACAGTGGATGGGCACTGGTGCAGCGACTGGCACAGGGCATAGGCTTCTAAGAAGCAGCAGGATAGGAAGAGGAGTCTAGCTGCTGCATTTAGTATGGGTTGGAGTGGAGCGAGTCTGGTGCGGGGGAGGTCAATGAACAACGAGTTGCAGTAGTCGAGTCAGGAGTGGATGAAGGTGGCCACGAGTGTCTTTAGCGTGTTCGTGGTGAGGAACGGATGGATGTTAGCAATATGTCTGAGGTGCAGGTGGCATATTCAGGCCAGAGATTGGATATGGGGTGTAAAGGAGAGATCGGAGTCCAGTGTGACCCCAAGGCAGCGGGCATGCTGTCTGGGGGTCATGATGGTGCCAGACACTGGAATGGAGATGTTGAGGGTAGTTCGGTTGGAAGGCAGAAAGATGAGGAGGTCCGTTTTAGAGAGGTAAAGTTTGAGAAAGAGGGAGGACATAGTGTTAGAGACAGCGGACAGACAGTCGGTGATATTTTGGAAGATTTCACAGGAAGAGGTGTATAGTTGGGTGTCGTCAGCATAGAGATGGTATTGGAGGCCAAATCTCCTGATGGTTTCTCCAATTGGGGCTGTGTAGATAGAGAAGAGGAGGGGGCCAAGGACCGAGTCCTGGGGGACCCCAACAGTGAGAAGAAGTGGAGAGAAGACAGCAAAGGAGGCACTGAAAGAGCGGTCAGAGAGGTAAGAAGAGAACCAGGAGAGAGCAGTCACCCTACGACTTTGCCATCATCAGGTCATTTGATACTTTTGTGAGGGTGGTTTCGGTTGGGTGTAGAGAGCAGAAACCAAACTGGATGGTGTTGAAAAGTGAGTTGTCAGAGAAAAAACGTGTGAAGCGGGAATAGACCAGGCATTCTAGTAATTTTGAGATGAAGGGGAGGTTTGAGACGGGTCGGTAGTTGGCAGCATCAGTCGGGTCCAGGGTTGCTTTTTTTAAGCAGAGGGGATATGATGGAGTGTTTGAATGAGGAGGGGGAGGTGCCTAAGGTTAGAGAGAGGTTTCAGATTGTGGTGAGGTGAGTAATGAGAGCTGGGGAGAGGCATCGGAGGAGGTGAGAGGGGAGAGGGTCGCTAGCGCAGGTGGTGGGGTGGGCAACGGAAAGCAGCCTGGAGACTACTTTGTCTGTCATTGGTTCTAACAAAGAAAGTGAGTAGGTGCTAGCTGCAGTGCTGAGGAGACTGGGATCAGGGCTAGCCGTGCAGCTATTGCAGATTCCTTTTTGGATGTTATCGTTTTGTTTTCTTTGGAATAGGCAGCTAGTTCTCCACCAGTCAGATCCATCACAGGGGCCTGTTCTATGGGGCTGAGGAGGGAGTGGAAGGTCTTGAACAGTCATTTGGGGTTGTGGGATAGTGAGGAGACAAGGGAGGTGAAATAAACTTGTTTGGCATGGTGGAGGGCTAGGTTATAAGCTTTAAGCATGAATTTGAACTGGAGGAAGTCAGCGGGCAGCTTTTTTTCCACAGCCGCTCGGCGCACCTAGAGCACCCCCGGATGAAGCACATTTGGGACATGAGCCAAGGTTGCCGTAGTGACGCTTCATCCAGGGCATAGCTGAGAACCAGGAGAGAGCAGTGTTCTTTAGGCCGATGGAGCGAAGCATACTGAAGAGGAGTTTGTGGTCAACAGTGTCAAATGCTGCAGAGAGATTGAGGAGGATCAGTAAGTAGTAGTCACCCCTCCATTTGGCCATCAGGAGGCCGTTTAGCACTTTAGTCAGGGCGGTTTCTGTCGAGTGTAGGGGGCGGAAGCCGGACTGTAGGGGGTGGAGAAGAGAGTTCTCTGAGAGATGGCTTATAGGGCAGTGTTATGTCTGCCATTGGCTGAGCGCTGCCTGTGATTGGCTGAGTGCTGTGACCAGGGAAGGGCTTATATTTCAAACCCTTTCCCCGAAATTCATCGCTGTGGGGGTTGCCTGCAACCTACTGTTTTCAATGGGGCTTCAGCAGTGCCGACCCCATTGAAAACAATGGGATAGCATCATGGACTTCTGTCACAGCTGTGACAGAAGTCTGCGATGTACTCCCTATGTTTTCAATGGGATTGGCGCTGCTGCCGTCGGACCCATTGAAAACAATAAGCGATACCACAGATTTTTTTCTTCATGCTGCGTGGCTTGAGAGTAAAAATCGCAAATGAGTATGAAACCATTGAAAATCATTCGTTTCATACTAATGTGCTTTCACTCAATCTCGCTTCACAAGAAAATAAATCGCTAGTGGGTAGGTGCCCTTAAAGGGGTTCTGGCAGAAAAAAAAATGTTACTCACTTGTGTCTTACATGGCTGTTCACTGGAAGCTGCTGCTCTTCTCCTGTCCCTCCGGCAGCCGTCCGATCGCAGGGCAGTAGCTGGCAAAGTTCCAGCTTCTGCCCATGCTTCGACCACTGCCGGATGATAAGTCCTGCCACCTCAGTCAGTGGTTGATGCATCACTGATTGGCCTGGCTGCGTCTAACCTCCGATGTACTTGGAGAGTTGACGGTGAGTTCACATGTGCGCCCATTCCCGATGTGCTTGCGCACTCGCCATCAATCTTCCGAGGAACGTTGGAGGTTAGACGCGGCCAGGTCGACGAGAGCGCGCAGCAGCCGACCCCTCACGTGCCAGGTAAACAAGGGAGGGAAGAAGTACAACGGGATTAGGTGAGTTTGCTTTGTTTTTTAACTCTTTTCTTTTCACAGGTTAGACGCTGCAGGGATGCAGTGGAGTATACATTTTTTATTTTACTTCCAGAACCCCTTTAAGGTGGGGTGCCCAGAACTGGACATAACATTCCAGATGAGGTCTGACCAAGGAAGAGTAGAGGGGGATAATTACCTCAAGTGATCTAGACTCTTTGCTTCTCTTAATACATCCCAGAATTGTGTTTGCCTTTTTGGCTGCTGCATCACACTGTTGACTCATGTTCAGTCTATGATCTATTAGTATACCCAAGTCTTTTTCACATGTGCTGCTGCTTAGCCCAATTCCTCCTATTCTGTATGTGCTTTTTTTAATTTTTCTTGCCCAGATATAGGACTTTGCATTTCTCCTTGTTAAATACCATTCTGTCGCCACCCACTGTGCCAGCTTTTCTAGATCGTTTTGATTCCTCTCTCTTTGAATCTCGATCCCATATTTGGTAATTTTCTCAATAAGGATGGAATGAGATACTGCCAAAAAGACAGGAATTAGGTTTACCTGTTAATTCCTTTTCTGGAGTCATCCTGACAGCATACACATGGAGGATGTCCACTGGACCCCTGTTGGGACAGGAAGCGGAAAAACATACAAAAGGCACCTCCCGCCACCGGCTCACCAGTGTGTACCAAATAACTACAGTGACCCGGCTTTGCTTAATCACTCATTTTTAATACCGAAACCATAGTACAATACGTTACTTCACGTAGAGAAGGATAACTGAAGGGGAGGGAAAAGCCCCTATGCTGTCAGGATGACTCCAGAAAAGGAATTAACAGGTAAACCTAATTCCTGTCTTCCCCTCGTCATCCTGACAGCATACACATGGAGGAATACCAACAACCGAGGGCTTTAGGGAGGGACCACTGCTTGCAGAACTTTCCGCCCAAAGGCCGTGTCCCGGCTGGCCCCCACGTCCAGACGGCTCTGCAAATCTGGTCGGTTGTCGCCTGGGCTCTCTCCGCCCAGGAACAGGCGACCGCCCTAGTAGAATGGGCTCTAACTTCGCCCGGGAGTGGGATCCCTTGGGATCTGTATGCCTCTTCTACGGCCCTCCTGACCCACCGCGCTAGGGAGTCCTTAGTAGCGGCCCCTCCTCTGCGTGGACCCTGAAATTGAATGAAGAGGTTATTAGATTTCCTAAAGGTATGTGAGACCTCTAAGTACTTCAGAACTGCTCGTCTCACGTCTAGGTTATGGAACCTCTGTTCCGTAGTGTTCCGGGGTTCCTGGCAGAAGGAGGGAAGTACTATTCTTTGCTCTCTGTGAAAGTCCGTGAGGACTTTCAGTTGAAAGAAGGGGTCGGGCCTAAACTCTATCTTGTCCGGGAAGATGGTCATATATGGGGTTTTTATAGAGAGGGCTTGGATTTCCCCGATCCGCCTGGCGGATGTAATGGCCACCAGGAAGGCAACCTTATATGAGAGGGTCTTAACTGAGAGTTCTTCCAGGGGCTCGAAGGGGTGTGCGCAAAGGGCCTGTAAAACAAGATTCAGGTCCCATGGGGGCATGGTTCTTCTTATAAAGGGGTGAAGTCTGACTGCTCCTTTAAGGTATTTTTTGACTAGCCTATGGTCGCCTAACGGGAAGTCAAAGAAGGCTCCTAGGGCGGCCACCTGGACCTTAAGGGTACCAGGTTTTAGGCCCATGTCCAGTCCATCCTGAAGGAACTCTAGAATCTTATTAATGTCTGGTTGTTGGAGGTCGTGAATGCTGTGCCCCAACCACCTAGAGAAGGTGTCCCACACCCTGGTGTATATGTTCCTGGTGGACTCTTTGAGACTCTCACATAAGGTGGTGGTCACCCTCCCTGATAGGCCCTGGTTCAGGTATTTTACCCGCACAGCTTCCAGGCCGCTAGTCTGAACTGTCGGGCTTTTGGGCAAATCAGGGGGCCCTGTTGTAGGAGGTCGTCTCTCCACGGCAGATGTAGGGGCTCCTGTGTTGATAGAGCGTCCAGGAGCAGGAACCAAGGTCTCTTGGGCCTGAACGGGGCCACCAGGATAACGGAGCCCGGGGACCCCTGGATCTTCTTTAGAACCCGAGGGATCAGGGGGATAGGTGGGAAGGCGTATGTCAGGTCCCATTCCCATGCTTGGGATAGTGCGTCTATTCCCAGGGAGCCCCCGTCTGCCCCCCTGGAAAAGAACCGGGGGCACTTGTTGTTCTCCCGAGAGGCAAACAAGTCCACCTTTGGAGTCCCCCATCTTTCTGTAATCAATTGGAATGCCTCTGGATGTAGTGCCCACTCCCCAGGGTCTATCCTCCTGCGGCTGAGGTAGTCTGCCATGGCATTCTCTGGGCCCCTTACGTGGAACGCTGAAACGGAAGGCATCCGCTGCTCTATCCACCCGAGCACTTTCGCCGCCAGGTCTTGTAGTCGGGGGTTCCGCGTGGATCCCTGGTGGCGAATGAGGGACACAGTTGTTATGTTATCCGAAAATATCTTAATGGGTCTACCCCCGATCTCTGTCTCGAGGTCACGGATGGCCCTCCAGACCGCGCAAAGCTCCTTGTAATTGGAGGATTGAGTGGCCTCTTTCTGGTTCCAGACCCCCTGGACATAGCGACAGCCTAAGTGGGCCCCCCAGCCAGTTGCGCTCGCGTTGGTGAAAATGGATACTGGGGATGCCGGGTCCCAACTTGTGGACCTGGCGAGGTTGGAGATAGATGTCCACCACCCCAAGGAGGACCTTACTTTGTGAGTGAGGGTGACTTCCTGATCCAGGGAAGCTGGTGATTTGTCCCAGTTGCTCAGGATAAAGTCCTGGAGAGTTCTACCATGTAACTGGGCCCACGGGACTACTCCAATACAGGCTGTCATGAGACCGAGGACCCTCATGCCTCTCCTAAGGGATACTTGGGAGGCTAACGAAAGTGCCCGGCTTTCGTCTTGGATCGTTTTTTGCTTTTCTAGCAGGAGGGAAGAGCACTGGTGGTGTGAGTCCAGGATAACCCCTAGGAACTTTTTCCTTTGTTCGGGCTGAAGATTGGATTTGTCGAAGTTAATGATCCAACCTAGCGACTCGAACAGGTGGAGGGTGAGGTTGACCCGGTGCTGGAGTTCCGAGGGTGATCCTGCTATAAGCAGGAAATCGTCGAGGTATGGGACAATTAGTACTTTGTCCGTCCTTAGTGCTGCTACCATCTCCAATACTAGTTTGGAGAATACCCGAGGTGCGGAGGAAATCCCGAACGGCAGGCATGCGAATTGGTAATGCGAGACTGACCCTTCTATCACCAGGGCGAATCGAAGAAACTGTTGGGAGTCTGAGTGTATGGGAATATGATAATAGGCGTCTTTTAAGTCCACCGTGGCCATGACGCTATCTGGTGTGATTAGGGGGATCGCTGATCTTACTGATTCCATTTTAAATCTTTGGTATGTTATAGATTTATTTAGGTATTTCAGGTTGATTATAACTCTGTAGGCCCCGTTAGGCTTCTTAATAAGAAACAAGGGGGAGTAGCAGCCTTTGAACCGTTCTTCTGCGGGAACCGGGATAATGGCCCCCAGCGATAGTAGGTCCCGTACCCCCGACTGGAGGGCCCGGGCCGACGCGGGTGACTGGCAGGGGGTAACCACGAATCTCCGGGGAGGGGGGGCGGAAAGCTCAATTCTATAGCCCTCTGAGACCAGGCGAAGGGCCCAGGGATTGGAGGTTATTTCGTTCCATCTATTGGCGAACCCCCTAAGTCTGCCCCCCACCTGCCGGATCCCGATGGGCGGATTCTCACCCTTTCCGCCTTTGGGGTAAGACCAGCGTCCGGTTTTCCCCTTCCCCCTGTATGTTCTCGGGGGGACAAAGGGAGGAGGGTAGGAGGAGGAAGGCCGCTTGACGGGTCTCTCTGCTGGTAGCCCCTGACTTTTGTCTGAGGCCTTCTCCAGGAGTGTATCCAGGGAAGGTCCGAAGATGCGATGTCCTTGGAAGGGCAAAGAGCAAAGCCTGTTCTTTGAGGCATTGTCCCCGTCCAGGCTTTTACCCAGACGGCCCTCCTGGCTGTGTTCGAAAGTGCCGCCGACCGGGCCCCGAACCTTACTGACTCCATCGAGGCATCCGCCAGGAAGCCGGTGGCCTGTTGGAGGAGGGGAAGGCAGTTGGAGATATCTTCCCTCGAACCCCTTTGCGAGACCAGGGCCTGGAGTTGGTCTAGCCAGACCGTCATGGATCTCGCTACCGACGTGGCCGTAATGTTGGATTTCATGGTGAGGGCCGCCGACTCCCAGGCCTTCTTCATTGCCGAATCCACTCGTGAATCCAGTGGGTCCCGCAATTGGGAGATGTCCTCAAAGGGGAGGGCAGCCTTCTTCGAGACCCTGGCGACCGCCAAATCCACCTTCGGGACGGTGTCCAAGAACTCAATGTCTTCCGGGGTGAAGACCATACGCTCTTTAAACACCTTAGGCAGGAAAAACTTGTGTTCTGCCTGTTTCCACTCGGTCAAGATAAGCTGTTTTAGGATATCATTGACCGGGAATGATGGTTTGGGCTGAGGTATGAGTCCCCGGAACAGGGTATCCTGGAGGGATGGCTGCTGCGGCGTCTGTTCCTCCACCTGCATGGTGTGACGGACCGCTGTTAGTAGCTGCCCCAGATCCGCCGATGCGAAGAAGTACTTCCTCGTGTATTCCATGGGCGGTATGGATTCTGAGGGGGAATCTTCTAAGAACCCTTCCTCAGAGTCTGATTCTTCTATCCGTGACCGCCTTACCCTTTTCGTGGGGGGCGGAACGGAAAGAGACGAGAGAGAGGCCTCGATCTCCTCGCGGATCATAGCTCGGATGTCCGATATGCCCGAGGGGCCTTCCTCACGAACCACTTTCTCTGTGCAGGCTGCGCATAAGGGTTTGGTGTGTCCCTCGTCCAGTCGCCGCAGGCAGACTGGGCACTTGCGCACGCGCTTCTTGGCCTCTCTGCCCTTTTGTGCTTCTCTGTCCTAAGAGACGGAGACAGCAGAAAAAAAGGGGGGGTTTTCCAGCACCTGATCCCTTCCTTACCCCTGGTGTGAGCCCCCGGAGGTTTACTCACCAGCGGGCTGCTCTCCGTGTCTTCTCTGGCCGACATCTTTACTTAGGTGCTGACCGAAGACATGTGGGGAATACCTGCTTTTCTCCTCTTTTTTTTTTTTTTTTGATTTTCAAATTTGGCGCCTTTTCCCTCGAGGCCCCGCCCCCCCCCATGACGTGGCCGTGCTGACGTCATGCCGCTGCGCCGGACCCGGGGGATACACTCTGCGTCGGGCTCTGAGGAGGGTGCATAGATGTCCGGGGATGTCGGATCGAGCGCAACCGTCGGCCCGCGCCGCGCGCTCTCCCCCTCCCCCTCGCTGGCATACCTGCTCAGCCGCTCTGCCGACAGAGGATCTCTGGAAGCTGGGTCCCGACGTCCAGAGCGGGTGCCTGATCCGGAGGGCGGCTTCCAAGCCCTGCAGGTACCGGGCTGTATCTTCCCAGTGCGACAACCCCACTGGGCAGCGCGCTAGGGAAGGGTTCCCCGCAGGGAACGTGGTGCTGGTCCTTGGGATCCTGCGGGTGAGGGTCCCCACGTAGGGTCTCACCCGCGCAAGCTCTGCCAGCCCGACCAGAGAGTCGTCCCCCCATGGGCGGACAGGCTGCATAGGAATTTTCCTTTCTTCTTTTTTTCCTTGCCTCCAGCATACACCTGGAGGCTTCTGCTTGGACTGTCCTGTAGGGACAGGAAGACACTGGTGAGCCGGTGGCGGGAGGTGCCTTTTGTATGTTTTTCCGCTTCCTGTCCCAACAGGGGTCCAGTGGACATCCTCCATGTGTATGCTGTCAGGATGACGAGGGGAAAATGCTTTCCTGCCTTAGTAAGGTGCAACCCATCTCTAGCAAGCCGTCCATCATATAGGTAATTCACTGCATGGTCTAGAAACCCAAATCTTTGCTGACGGCACCATCGACATAGCCAGTTGTTCACCTCTAGAATCCTGTTGTATCTTCTTATTCCATGGCATCCACTAGGAGGATGGATGAGAAGACCACCTGAGCTCCTAGTTCCTTCACCTTCTTTCCGAGGTCTTCAGAGTCTCTGCAGATAGTTGCAAGGTCCTTTTTTGAAGTGTCATTTGTCCCTATATGTATTAGTAGGAATAGATGGTGTTCTGGAGGACTAAAGAGTCTTGACAGCCTATCAGACACGTCTGTGATTTGTGCCCCTGGAGGACAGCAGCCCTCTCGTGAGGTATCAGGTCTGCAGACAGCGGCCTCTGTTCCTCTCAGCAGGGAATCCCCCACAACCACCACTCTTCTCTTCTTCTTCACAACAACACTTCTTTTCCTCCATCCAAGAAGACTCTGTGCACTTACTACATGGTTCTTTGTGGGTGAAGTCATTTCATGCTGCACCTCCTCATTGTTCCTCTGTGGAGAGACAAAATGATCCGCGCCACCTGACATGAAAGAAAAGAATGAAAAATTTGTCTAAACTCACCTGGTGCTTGGCGGGAGCCCTGTGTGAACAATGGGCTACCTGCCTGCACCAAACGTCCTGGTTTGCCTGTAGCAGGTGCTTGGAGTATCCTGAAGTCCAGTAAGCAGCAGAAGAAAATAAATCCCCAAGAGGAACAATTGCCAAGAGGGGAATGGAACAGTCAAAGAGGTATATCCGCGCTAATGCCAGTGACTAACAGAAAAATGAACCTCCAAGGAAAATAAATTTAATAGTGCCCACGGCACATTTAATAAAATGCCAAAGCCTGGCTATTATGCAGTACAATAGGAGATTTTGCAGCTGATATGCGACGCGTTTCGGCGTGTTAATACGCCTTTCTCAAGCATAAAGTACTTCTATTTTCTCACTCTATAAATAATAAAATACAAGAGTAAAAGATCTTACTCACCTGTGGAGCCGGTGACGGGGCTGTCTTGCGTCCCGTTGCGACCCGCATGCCGCGTCATTGCGCTTGTTACGTACTGATGTCATCATGCAAAACGTGTGACGCGTCTATCAGTAAATTTGTGTGTTAATGCGCATGTGCAGGGGGATGAACCGCACTTTGCGTGTCATTCCTTATGAAACACACTGCGCTTGCGCAAGGAACAATTTATGTCGCCGCGCTTGGCGCTGACAGCACTCGTAACACCCGCTCCGTCATATGTATTTGGATGTAATAAATAAATAAATAGATAATATTACCTCTAAAAATGCATAATCAAAACTTATAGATACACTTATAACAATATAGAGCATTGTTCCCCTGTGATAGAGCCTGGTACCGGTTCCTGATCAGTATGGGTGCTGGCTGACTCCTGATCCTCCGGCTTCTTGGGGTCACATGCTTCCATTCCTCGGCTTCTGCAGGTACACTGGACATTTCCTTCATTATTCCGAAGAGTTACTTCTGCTGTCAAGGAAATCCTCACCTCCCTTAATGAGTTACAATGTAGCTATTCTCTCCAAAGACTTTGCACCTTTTCCTCCAGTAGAGACACAAGCTTGCACTTCTGGCCGGTGAAGTTTAGCTTTTCCTCTGGTCAGTCTGTTAACATATAGCATACGTTATAGCTCACCATATGGCTCCTCCCCCTCCATGTTATCAGTTGATGTCATTCTCATGATGATATATAAACTATATGATGTTACTAAGTGTAGCTAAGCATCTAGACCCTGCTAAACTCTGCAATTGTCCAACATACAGCGACTCTTCCCAGAATGCACTAGGAATATGCAAATTATCTTCCCTGAGCTCCAATTCCTGGTCTAGTGATGTTATCAGAGCAGCTATTACTTATTAGAGTCATCCTATCGGTATGTGATCTATAGACGTCACTTATCAGCTGCGTTCTTCATCAGATTTGAGTTCCCGAGTGGTCGAGTGTGTCAGGGTTACTTACTGTTTTCAGGTAAGTACTTATAGAATTTTGACTTCTGATTGTGCCTTTAGAACCCTTCATCGTCACGGGGTTGTTCCTGTTTTCCACATCTTGTCCAACTGTCTCTGAGGACTTCTAGCTGCGGTGCCAGTGAAGCATTTGTGGTTGAGGCTAACATCTGATCTTATTTCTCAGCATCATTTCTTCCTCTACGGACTTGCATACATCAACATGCAACTGTCATGGGGGCCATGGGGAGCTCCAAATTATGCCCCCACCACTCCTTCATGCCTGCTGTGAACCATGGGTCTATTAACATCTCGGGCTCTGAAAAATTAGCAAATTAAATTGGAGCAAAGAAACCTGAGGGCCACACTGCCCATGACCGAGTGCTAAACCCTTATAGGGAGGGACGGCAGTGCGAGCCAACATGTGGGGGGCTAATTCATATCTTCTTAAGACGTCCCGGATGCTAGACACCCCTGTCTGTCAGTTGTGAATGGTGGATCTGCATACTATAATGTTCCATCATGTTATTGGGGATCCTCCCTCTGGGAAGTCTGAACCAACGACCCACAAATGAACTGGTCTTGTCCTCCTTGTCTTGGACGACCAATAAACTTTAGTTAACACAAATGACTTAACCGTTTTACCACGTTTGGTCATCTGAGAAGTTTGCTGGAAGAATGCAGGTCGGCATCAGGATGTGGGGCTCATGTGATACAGCGTTGTGAGGTCAGAGGAAGCCTGACTGATAATTATATGGCTGTTTAGTCCTTCCACAGGATGAGAACCTCGATGTGACGTATGCAGCCGTCAAGACGCTTCCAGGGAAGAAGAAGAAGAGCTCTGCCAGACAGAAAGGTAAGCTGGGAGGTAAACCTCTGCTGCCATTAACGGCTTCCTGTCTCCATCTACATTGTGGACTCGTCCGACCTGTAGAGAGGTGTATAATAATACTAGTGATGAAACAAATGTGCTGGGTGCCGGCGCAGCCGACCGAAGTATAACATGCACTACAATACAAGAAGTAAGCTGAGCTTCTCCGGGTTACTTTATATCAGCATAAAAAGACGCGTTTCGGGGCAGCGCACCTTCCTCAGGTATAGCCGGGATACACCTTGTGTTGGCTGTTAGTATGTGCTTGGTGTACCAGGCAGAGGGGCAGAGCCCCGAAACGCGTCTTTTTATGCTGGTATAAAACAACATGGAGAAGCTGAGCTTACCTCCAGTATTGTAATGAACGTTATATTCCGGTCCGCTGCGCCGGCCCCCAGCACATTTTTCTCTTCACTAATCCCTCAGAATAGTCTCACCCGCCCACACGACTATCATTGGGTTGGCTGCACCCGAACAACTAGGCCTTTTCTGAGACCCAACATCCTGAGAGAGAAGAATCACATCTTCCACGCGTTTCTCTACCTAAAATTTTACCAAATCACTCACCCATTCAGGCAGCTCCACCCCTGTGTTTGTTTTTTTTCACCTTTCTTCTTAAAAAAATACTGCAGTTATAAAATAATACCTCCACACCATGACCAGATATAACCACCATATAGTGATAGAATAATACCTCCAGAACATGACCAGATATAACCACCATATAGTGATAGAATAATACCTCCACACAATGCCCACATATATCCACCATGTAGTCATAGAATAATACCTCCACACCATGACCAGATATAACCACCATAAAGTGATAGAATAATACCTCCAGAATATCACCAGATATAACCACCATATACTGATAGTATAATACCTCCACACCATGACCGGATATAACCACCGTAAAGGGATAGAATAATACATAAACATCATGACGGGATATAACAACCATATAGTGATAGAATAATACCTCCACACCATGACCAGATATAACCACAGTACAATGATAGAATAATACCTCCACACCATGACCAGATATAACCACCGTTTACTGATAGCATAATACCTCTACACCATGACCAGATATAACAACCATATAGGGATAGAATAATACCTCCACACCATGACCAGATATAACAACCATATAGTGATAGTATAATACCTCCACCTCATGACCAGATATAACCACCGTATACTGATAGAATAATACCTCCACACCATGACCAGATATAACCACCATATAGTGATAGAATAATACCTCCACACCATGACCAGATATAACCACCATATAGTGATAGAATAATACCTCCACACCATGACCAGATATAACCACCATATAGTGATAGAATAATACATCCACACCATGACCAGATATAACCACTCTAAACTGATAGCATAATACCTCCACACCATGACCAGATATCACCACCATATAGTAATACACTAATATTTCCACACCATGACCGGATATAGCCACCGTACAGTGATAGAATAATACCTCCACACCATAACTGGATATAACTACTATACGGTGATAGAATAATACCTCCACACCATGACCAGATATAACCACCCTATACTGATAGCATAATACCTCCACACCATAACTGGATATAACCACTATATAGTAATAGACTAATATTTCCACACCATGACCAGATATAACCACCATATAGTGATAGAATAATACCTCCACACCATGACCGGATATAACCACAGTACAGGGATAGAATAATACCTCCACACCATGACCAGATATAACCACCATATAGTGATAGAATAATACCTCCACACCATGACCGGATAAAACCACCGTACAGGGATAGAATAATACCTCCACACCATAACCAGATATAACCACCATATAATAATAGAATAATACCTCCACACCATGACCAGATATAACAACTATATAGTAATAGAATAATACCTCCACACCATGACCAGATATAACCACCCTATACTGATAGCATAATACCTCCACACCATGACCAGATATAACCACCATATAGTGATAGAATAATACCTCCACACCATGACCGGATATAACCACCGTACAGGGATAGAATAATACCTCCACACCATAACTGGATATAACCACCGTACAGCAATAGAATAATACCTCCACACCATGACCAGATATAACCACCATATAGTGATAGAATAATACCTCCACACCATGACCAGATATAACCAACCTATACTGATAGCATAATACCTCCACACCATGAGCAGATATAACCACCATATAGGGATAGAATAATACCTCCACACCATGACCGAATATAACCACCGTACAGGGATAGAATAATACCTCCACACAATAACTGGATATAACCACCATATAGTGATGGAATAATACCTCCACACCATGAGCAGATATAACCACCATATAGGGATAGAATAATACCTCCACACCATGACCGGATATAACCACCGTACAGGGATAGAATAATACCTCCACACCATAACTGGATATAACTACTATACGGTGATAGAATAATACCTCCACACCATGACCAGATATAACCACCCTATACTGATAGCATAATACCTCCACACCATAACTGGATATAACCACTATATAGTAATAGACTAATATTTCCACACCATGACCAGATATAACCACCAATTAGTGATAGAATAATACCTCCACACCATGACCGGATATAACCACAGTACAGGGATAGAATAATACCTCCACACCATGACCAGATATAACCACCATATAGTGATAGAATAATACCTCCACACCATGACCGGATAAAACCACCGTACAGGGATAGAATAATACCTCCACACCATAACCAGATATAACCACCATATAATAATAGAATAATACCTCCACACCATGACCAGATATAACAACTATATAGTAATAGAATAATACCTCCACACCATGACCAGATATAACCACCCTATACTGATAGCATAATACCTCCACACCATGACCAGATATAACCACCATATAGTGATAGAATAATACCTCCACACCATGACCGGATATAACCACCGTACAGGGATAGAATAATACCTCCACACCATAACTGGATATAACCACCGTACAGCAATACAATAATACCTCCACACCATGACCAGATATAACCACCATATAGTGATAGAATAATACCTCCACACCATGACCAGATATAACCAACCTATACTGATAGCATAATACCTCCACACCATGAGCAGATATAACCACCATATAGGGATAGAATAATACCTCCACACCATGACCGAATATAACCACCGTACAGGGATAGAATAATACCTCCACACAATAACTGGATATAACCACCATATAGTGATGGAATAATACCTCCACACCATGAGCAGATATAACCACCATATAGGGATAGAATAATACCTCCACACCATGACCGGATATAACCACCGTACAGGGATAGAATAATACCTCCACACCATAACTGGCTATAACTACCATACAGTGATAGTATAATACCTCCACACCATGACCATATATAACCACCCTATACTGATAGCATAATACCTCCACACCATGACCGGATATAACCATCGTACAGGGATAGAATAATACCTCCACACCATAACTGGATATAACTACCATACAGTGGTAGAATAATACCTCCACACCATGACCAGATACAACAACTATATAGTAATAGAATAATACCTCCACACCATGACCAGATATAACCACCATATAGTGATAGAATAATACCTCCACACCATGACCAGATATAACAACTATATAGTAATAGAATAATACCTCCAAACCATGACCAGATATAACCTCCATATAGTGATAGAATAATACCTCCACCCAATAACTGGATATAACTACCATACAGTGGTAGAATAATACCTCCACACCATGACCAGATATAACCTCCATATAGTGATAGAATAATACCTCCACACTATAACTGGATATAACTACCATACAGTGATAGTATAATACCTCCACACCATGACCAGATATAACAACCATATAGTGATAGAATAATACCTCCACACCATGACCAGATATAACCACCATATAGTGATAGAATAATACCTCCACACCATGACCAGATATAACCACCCTATACTGATAGCATAATACCTCCACACCATGAGCAGATATAACCACCGTACAGGGATAGAATAATACCTCCACACCATAACTGGATATAACTACCATACAGGGATAGAATAATACCTCCACACCATAACTGGATATAACTACCATACAGTGGTAGAATAATACCTCCACACCATAACTGGATATAACAACCATATACTGATAGAATAATACCTCCACACCATGACCAGATATAACCACCATATAGTGATAGAATAATACCTCCACACCATGACCAGATATAACCACCCTATACTGATAGTATAATACCTCCACGCCATGGCCAGATATACCCACCATATAGTGATAGTATAATACCTCCACGCCATGGCCAGATATAACCACCATATAGTGATAGTATAATACCTCCACACCATGACCAGATATAACCACCCTATACTGATAGCATAATACCTCCACAACATGACCAGATATAACCACCATATATTGATAGAAAAATACCTCCACACCATGACCGGATATAACCACCGTACAGGGATAGCATAATACCTCCACACCATAACTGGATATAACTACCATACAGTGATAGAACAATAGCTCCACACCATGACCAGATATAACCACCATATAGTGATAGAATACCACCTCCAAACCATGACCGGATATAACCACCGTACAGTGATAGAATAACACCTCCACACCATGACCAGATATAACCACCCTAAAGTGATAGAATAATACCTCCACACCATGACCAGATATAACCACCCTATACTGATAGCATAATACCTCCACACCATGACCAGATATAACCACCATATAGTGATAGAATAATACCTCCACACCATGACCGGATATAACCACCGTACAGGGATAGAATAATACCTCCACACCATAACTGGATATAACCACCGTACAGTAATAGAATAATACCTCCACACCATGACCAGATATAACCACCATATAGTGATAGAATAATACCTCCACACCATAACTGGATATAACCACCATATAGTGATAGAATAATACCTCCACACCATAACTGGATATAACCACCAGTGATAGAATAATACCTCCACACCATGACCAGATATAACCACCCTATACTGATAGCATAATACCTCCACACCATGAGCAGATATAACCACCATATAGGGATAGAATAATACCTCCACACCATGACCGAATATAACCACCGTACAGGGCTAGAATAATACCTCCACACAATAACTGGATATAACCACCATATAGTGATGGAATAATACCTCCACACCATGACCGGATATAACCACCGTACAGGGATAGAATAATACCTCCACACCATAACTGGCTATAACTACCATACAGTGGTAGAATAATACCTCCAGACCATGACCAGATATAACCACCATATAGTGATAGAATAATACCTCCACACCATGACCAGCTATAACAACCATATAGTGATAGTATAATACCTCCACACCATGACCAGATATAACCACCATATAGTGATAGAATAATACCTCCACACCATGACCAGATATAACCACCATATAGTGATAGAATAATACCTCCACACCATAACTGGATATAACTACCATACAGTGATAGAACAATAGCTCCACACCATGACCAGATATAACCACCCTATACTGATAGCATAATACCTCCACACCATGACCAGATATAACCACCATATAGTGATGGAATAATACCTCCACACCATGACCGGATATAACCACCGTACAGGGATAGAATAATACCTCCACACCATAACCAGATATAACCACCATATAGTGATGGAATAATACCTCCACACCATGACCGGATATAACCACCGTACGGGGATAGAATAATACCTCCACACCATAACTGGATATAACTACCATACAGTGGTAGAATAATACCTCCAGACCATGACCAGATATAACCACCATATAGTGATAGAATAATACCTCCACACCATAACTGGATATAACCACCAGTGATAGAATAATACCTCCACACCATGACCAGATATAACCACCATATAGTGATAGAATAATATTTCCACACCATGACCATATATAACCACCCCATACTGATAGCATAATACCTCCACACCATGACCGGATATAACCACCGTACAGGGATAGAATAATACCTCCACACCATAACTGGATATAACTACCGTACAGTGATAGAATAATACCTCCACACCATGACCGGATATAACCAGCATATAGTGATAGTATACAGAAGCAATGAGATATCCAATCCTGTGCCACCTCCATCAGGAGCTGCACACGTGGGCATAGCAATGGGGAATCCATGTGCCACACAGTATTCATTCTGTCAAGGTGTCTCATAGCTCAATCCACACTGAAAGGGGAAAGCCGTCAGCGCTCTGCCCTCTACCCAAGTCAGTCAGTGTCTTTGTGCCAGACAGGTCAAACACCGAGATCGGAGCTAACTTTGTACCAACAGCATAGGGGGGTCCTAGGAAACCCAAGACATGAACAATAAATAAATCAGAGCGGCCAAACATGGCAGACTTGCACCGCGCCCACGACATAGGCCTCGGCCCACAGCTTCAGCAATCCTAGGCAGGAAGCAGACTTTCACTGCACCCAGCACATAGACCTCTGCACAAACCCTCAGCAATCGTGGGCCTAGAGCGGACTCCAATGCTAGCGTAGCTGGGGACGTCTCATTAGCGCTGTATTGATCCTGTAGTTTGTCCCATTGCAGCGCCCCGGATAGTAGAGCTAACGTCAGATTAAATACAGGTGGGCTTCGGCCCACACTGCACGCCCCAGTCAGACTGGGTTTTTTATAAGTAGACACAGGCAGGTACAACTCCCCTATGTGAATTGCGTGTGCCCCCACAGCATGGGTGCGTCCCAGGAAGCCACCGGCGGTACATAAATATATCCCATTGCAGTGCCCAGCACAGCTGAGCTAACGTCAGATTAAATACAGGTGGGCTTCGGCCCACACTGCACGCCCCAGTCAGTCTGGGTTATTTTTTTTTGGGCCATGTATGTTGAACACCACGATGGGAACACTTAGTGCACCGATAGTATGCACAGACCCCTGTAATACTCCTGTAGCAAAGGTATAAGCTGACCCCACTAACAGTTATATTGCAGAAGTCTAGGGAGACCCTATTAACATTTCTGTAGTTACAGTATAGACGGACCCCAGTAACATTTCAGTAGCTGCAGTATAGGCAGAGCACAGTATCAGTTACATTTCAGTAGTAATTGTATCGGCAGACCCCTGTAACATTTCCGTTACAGCAGTATAGGCAGAGCCCAGTATTAGTGGGATTTCAGTAGTAACAGTATAGTTTCGTTTAAGGTGAAATTCTTGGACTGCTGCCAGACAGACCACTGTGAAAGCATTTGCCAAGAATGTTTTCATTGTTGGAGGAGGGGGATGTTTTTTGAGGCAGTACGTGTCCTGTCCACGTATCCATGGTTATATGCACCTTCCCAGTAACCGCGTTGCTGAAAAATTGTCGCGCCTGGGGACCTAGTAGCGTGGCCTCGCCGCCTTCATGTCTTTGGGAAGCCTCTGTTTCCACAACCCTGTAACATAGCAGTAGCAGCAGTATAGGCAGAGCCCAGAATTAGTACCATTTCAGTGGTAAGAGTATGGACAGACCCCAGTAACATTTCCGTAGCAGCAGTATAGGGAGAGCCCAGTATTAGTAACATTTCAGTAGTAACAGTATAGACAGGTCCCAGTAACATTTTAGTAGTATCAGTAGGGACAGACCCCAGTAACATTTCAGTAATAACAGTAGGTACAGACCCGAGTAACAGATCAGTTGTATCAGTAGGGACAGACCACAGTAACATTTCAGTTCCAGCAGTGCAGACAGACACCAGTAAGATTTCAGTAGTATTAGTAGGGACAGACCCCAGTAACATTTCCGTAGTAACAGTAGGGACAGACCCTAGTAACATTTCATTTGCAGCAGTAGGAACAGTCTCCAGTAACATTTTAGTTACAGCAGTGCAGACAGACCCCTGTAACATTTCAGTAGTATCAGTAGTGACAGACCCCAGTAACATTTCAGTACTAACAGTAGGGAGAGACCCCAGTAACATTTCATTGGCAGCAGTAGGGACAGACCACAGTAACATTTCAGTTCCAGCAGTGCAGACAGACACCAGTAAGATTTCAGTAGTATTAGTAGGGACAGACCCCAGTAACATTTCCGTAGTAACAGTAGGGACAGACCCTAGTAACATTTCATTTGCAGCAGTAGGAACAGTCTCCAGTAACATTTTAGTTACAGCAGTGCAGACAGACCCCTGTAACATTTCAGTAGTATCAGTAGTGACAGACCCCAGTAACATTTCAGTACTAACAGTAGAGAGAGACCCCAGTAACATTTCATTGGCAGCATTAGGGACAGACCACAGTAACATTTCAGTTCCAGCAGTGCAGACAGACCCCAGTAGGATTTCAGTAGTATTAGTAGGGACAGACCCCAGTAAGATTTCATTTGCAGCAGTGTAGACAGACCCCAGTAACATTTCATTTGCAGCGGTATAGACAGACCCCAGTAACATTTCAGTAGCAACAGTATAGACAGGCCCCAGTAACATTTCAGTAGCAACAGTATAGACAGACCCCAGTAACAGTTCAGTTCCAGCAGTGCAGACAGACCCCAGTAACATTTCATTGGCAGCAGTAGGGACAGACCCCAGTAACATTTCAGTAGTATCAGTAATGACAGGCCCCAGTAACAGTTCAGTTCCAGCAGTGCAGACAGACCCCAGTAGCATTTCACTGGAAGCAGTAGGAACAGACCCCAGTAACATTTCAGTAGTATTAGTAGCGACTGGCCCCAGTAACATTTCAGTTCCAATAGTGCAGACAGACCCCAGTAACATTTCATTGGCAGCAGTAGGTACAGACCCCAGTAACATTTCAGTAGCATCAGTAGCGACAGTCGCCAGTGACATTTCAGTTTCAGCAGTGCAGACAGACCCCAGTAACATTTCATTGGCAGCAGTAGGGAGAGACCCCAGTAACATTTCAGTACTAACAGTAGGGAGAGACCCCAGTAACATTTCAGTTCCAGCAGTGCAGACAGACCCCAGTAACATTTCAGTAGTAGTAACAGTATAGACAGATCCCTTTAACATTTCCGTAGCAGCAGTGTAGGCTTACCCCAGTAACATTTCATATGCAGCAGTATAGACAGACGCCAGTAACATTTCAGTAGTAGCAGTCTAGGCAGAGCCCAGTAACATTTCAGTAGTAACAGTAAAGACAGACTCCAGTAACATTTCCGTAGCAGCAGTATAGGCAGAGCCCAGTAACATTTCATTTACAGCAGTATTGACAGACCCCAGTAACATTTCAGTAGTAGTAACAGTATAGACAGACCCCTTTAACATTTCTGTTGCAGCAGTGTTGTCTGACCCCAGTAACATTTCATTTGCAGCAGTATTGACAGACCCCCGTAACTTTTCAGTTGTAGTAACAGTATAGACAGACCCCAGTAACATTTCCGTTGCAGCAGCATGGGCAGAGCAGCACATTAACATTTCCGTAGCAGCAGTGTAGGGAGAGCACAGTATTTGTAACATTTCAGTAGTAGCAGTACAGACAGACCCCAGTAAGATTTCCATTGCAGCAGTATAGGCAGAGCATCAGATTAACATCTCTGTTGCAGCAGTATAGGGAGAGCCCAGTATTTGTAACATTTCAGTAGTAGCAGAATAGACAGGCCCCAGTAACATTTCCGTAGCAGCAGCATAGGCAGAGGCCAGTATTAGTTACATTTCAGTAGTAGCAGTATAGACAGGCCCCAGTAACATTTCCGTAGCAGCAGCATAGGCAGAGGCCAGTATTAGTAACATTAAAGTAGTAACAGTATACACAAACCAAGGTAACATTTCAGGAGCAGAAGTATCGGCAGACCGAAGTTACATTTCTGTTGCTGAAGTATAGTCAGACCCCTGTAGCATTACTGTGGCAGAAGTATAGGTAGGCAGAACAGAGTTACATTTCTGTAGCAAAAGTGTAGGCCAACCCCAGACACAGTGGTGTACCATGAGTGCAGGCGAAGCCCATAAAAATTACTTGGATTACATTGTAGGCGAGAGCCCGAAAAATTGTTGTACCGACAGTACAAATGTACCCCAGAAAAATTGCCCATGCCCAACCCAGAGGGCAGGTGAAACCCATTAATCGCTTACCTTACTGTGGCTAAATTTTTAACTAGGCCAGGAGGCAGCCCAGTTAAACTACAAATTGGTTCAGGTGGAAGTTTCAACGCTTTAATGAGAATTGAAACGTAAAAATATTGTTTACAAAAGTTTTATGAGCCTTTTCGGCCACCTAAAAATTGCCCGTTTGGGGTGATTATGTGAGGTTTCAGGAGGAGGAGCAGGAGGAGGAGGGTGAATATCATAGACAGATTGACAAAGGTAAAGGTCCCCATTTTTTACGGTGATAGAGAACAATGCTTGCATCCGCGGTTGCAGCGAAAATAATCTTTAGGTACGGCTGCTGTCCGCTGGTGGAGAAGAAAAGTCTGGGGAAATCCAGGCTTTGTTCATCTTTATGAGTGTAAGCCTGTCGGCACTGTCAGTTGACAGGCGGGTACGCTTATCTGTGATGATTCCTCCAGCTGCACTAAACACCCTCTCTAACAAGACGCTAGCCGCAGGGCAAGCAAGCACCTCCAGGGCATACAGCGCGAATTCGTGCCACGTGTCCAGCTTTGACACCCAATAGTTGTACGGAGCAGAGGCGTCACGGCGGACGGTGGTACGATCGGCTATGTACTCCCTCACCATCTTTTTACAGTGCTCCCTCCGACTCAGCCTTGACTGGGGAGTGGTGACACAGTCTTGCTGGGGAGCCATAAAGCTGGCAAAGGCCTTGGAGAGTGTTCCCCTGCCTGTGCTGAACATGCTGCCTGATCTCCGCGTCTCCCCTGTTACTTGGCCCTCGGAACAGCACCTTCTGCTGCTAGCGCTGTCAGATGGGAAGTTTACCATCAGTTTGTCCACCAAGGTCCTGTGGTATTGCATCACTCTCGAACCCCTTTCCTCTTCGGGAATGAGAGTGGAAAGCTTCTCCTTACACCGTGGGTCGAGCAGTGTGTACACCCAGTAATCCGTAGTGGCCAAAATGCGTCTCGAGAAAGGCATCCTAACATGAAGTCAGCCATGTGTGCCAGGGTACCTGTACGCAACACATGGCTGTCCTCACTAGGAAGATCACTTTCAGGATCCTCCTGCTCCTCCTCCTCCTCCTCCTCCTCAGGCCATACACGCTAAAAGGATGACAGGCAAGCAGCATGGGTACCCTCAGCAGTGGGCCAAGCTGTCTCTTCCCCCTCCTCCTTATGCTCCTCCCCCTCCTCCTCAACGCGCTGGCAGATAAAACCGATGTTGCAGGGTCCGCAGTGTGGGAGCGTCCATCTTGGACTTGCGGAAATGTGCGCTGACCCGGCGCACCTTGCCAAGGAGGTCTGACAAGTGTGAGTAGTTTTTTAGAAACCGCTGAACCACCAAATTAAAGACGTGGGCCAGGCATGGCACGTGCGTGAGGTTGCCGAGCTGCAGAGCCGCCACCAGGTTACGGCTGTTGTCACATACAACCATGCTCGGTTGGAGGCTCAGCGGCGCAAGCCAGCGGTCGGTCTGCTCTGTCAGACCCTGCAGCAGTTCGTGGGCCGTGTGCCTCTTCTCTCCTAAGCTGAGTAGTTTCAGCACGGCCTACTGACGCTTGCCCACCGCTGTGCTGCCGCGCCACACGGACTGCTGGCGACGTGCTGCTGCTGACACATCTGGATTGCGCGGCAGAGGTTGCGTAGGAGGAGGAGGAGGGGGAAGGTTTAGTGGAGGTGGCATACACCGCCGCCAATACCAGCACCGATCTGGGGCCCGCAATTCTGGGAGTGGGTAGGACGTGAGCGGTCCCAGGCTCTGACTCGGTCCCAGCCTCGACTAAATTCACCCAATGTGCTGTCAGGGAGATATAGTGGCCCTGCCTGCCTGTGCTTGTCCACTGTTAAGTGGACCTTGCCAGAAACCGCGTTGGTGAGGGCACGTACAATATTGCGGGAGACGTGGTCGTGCAGGGCTGGGACGGCACACCGTGAAAAATAGTGGCGACTGGGGACAGAGTAGCGCGGGGCCGCCACCGCCATCATGTTTTTGAAAGCCTCAGTTTCCACGAGCCTGTATGGCAGCATCTCCAGGCTGATCAATTTGGCTATGTGGACATTTAAAGTTTGAGCGTGCGGGTGCGTGGCGGCGTATTTGCGCTTTCGCTCCAATGATTCTCTTAGCGACAACTGGACGCTGCGCTGAGAGACATTGCTGGATGGGGCCGAGGACAGCGGAGGTGAGGGTGTGGGTCCAGGCCAGGAGACACTCGTGCCTGTGTCGTGAGAGGTGGGTTGGATCTCAGTGGCAGGTTGGGGCCCAGGGGAAGAGGCAGTGGTGCAACCCGGAGGCGGTGAACGGCCTTCGTCCCACCTTGTGGGGTGCTTGGCCATCATATGCCTGCGCATGCTGGTGGTGGTGAGGTTGGCAGTGGTGGCTCCCTGGCTGATCTTGGCGCGACAAAGGTTGCACACCACTGTTCGTCGGTCGTCCGTGCTCTCAGTGAAAAACTGCCACACCTTTGAGCACCTTGGCCTCTGCACGGTGGCTTGGCACGAGGGGGTGCTTTGGGAACCAGCTGGTGGATTATTCGCTCTGGCCCTGCCTCTACCCCTGGCCACCCCACTGCCTCTTCCAACCTGTCCTGCGGCTGCAATTGTCTCTCCCTCTGAAGACCTGTCCTCAGTTGGCATATCAAACCAGGTGGGGTCAGTCACCTCATCGTCCAGCGGCTCTTCCTCCGAATCCTCTGTGCGCTCCTCTCGGACTTACTGCCCTTACTACTGCTTCATTGATAGACAACTGTGTCTCATCGTCATCGTCCTCCTCACCCACCGAAAGCTCTTGAGACAGTTGCCGGAAGTCCCCAGCCTCATCCCCCGGACCCCGGGAACTTTCCAAAGGTTGGGCATCAGTCACGACAAACTCCTCAGGAGGGAGAGGAACCATTGCTGCCCAATCTGGGCAGAGGCCCGAGAACAGTTCCTGGGAGTCTGCCTGCTCCTCAGAATGTGTCATTTTCATGGAGTGAGGAGGCTGGGAGGAAGGAGGAGCAGCAGCGAGAGGATTCAGAGTTGCAGCAGTGGATGGCGTAGAAGACTGGCTGGTCGATAGATTGCTGGATGCACTTTCTGCCATCCACGACAGGACCTGCTCACACTGCTCGTTTTTTAATAAAGGTCTACGACGTGGACCCAAAAATTGTGATATGAAGCTTGGGACCCCAGAAACTTTCCTCTCTCCTAATCCCGCAGCAGCCGGCTTCGATTCACCTGGACCAGGAACTGGGCCTATGCCCACACCCTAACTTGGAACTCCGCGTCCTCGACCGCGTCCACGTTCTCTACCCCTCCCCTACCCCTCAGCATGGTGGATTAAGAATCGAGCAGACACTGAGCGGTGTAAACATTTTTGTGAATTATTGCCGCGCAGTTGGTGGCTGCCAGCGGTTATATAACTCAAAATGAAGCCAGAAATAAATTCTAAGGAAGGATGCAAGCAGGACTAGCTGTACACTATGCAGTTGGGATGCACCTGAAGTCCCACAGGCCACGCAGTCAATACTGAGGTACTACAACTCCCAACAACCACGGAGTTAAATGCACCCGGCCACAGGTAGCCCTAAGAAGGACCGCTGGGATTGTTGTAGACAGGATTCCACACTACCACTGTCCCTGCCTCACCAATACTTCCCCTATACTACATAGTACAGACTGCAGCGTGAGAACGCTATAGCTGTAATGGGGCTGCACGCCCGATATACAAAAAAAAAAGTGCACAACTGCTCCCAGCAGCCACAACAGTAGTGCCCTAGGTGAGCTGTGGCCCTAAGAAGGACCATTGGGGTTCTTGTGGACACTAACTCTCCCTATAGCAGCAGCACTGTCCCTAATCTCTGCCAGCGTGCGTCTGTGGCGAGCCGTGGGCGGGTCCACTTTATATACTCGGCGGTCACTTGATCTTGCCAGCCACTCACTGCAGGGGGATGGGATAGGGGGAAGTTGTAATGCCTTCCCTGCATGTCTATTGGCCAGAAAATGGCGCAAATCTTTCAGGGAAGAAAATGGAATTGACTCGAACACAGCGTGGTGCTCGTCACGAGTAACGAGCATCTCGAGTACCCTAATACTCGAACGAGTATCAAGCTCGGATGAGTACGCTCGCTCATCTCTAATACCAACCTTTTATGCAGCACAGTATCAAATGCTTTGGAAAAGTCCAGATGCACAAGATCCAGTCCATTCTAGATCTTACCTCCTCGTAGAATCTGATCAGGTTGGTGTAACAGGAGCGATCTCTCATAAACCCAGGTTGATACGAAGTTAAGCTATTTTCCTTGGGGTCCTCCAGGATGGCATCTCTTAGAAAACTCTTAAACACCTTAACCAGAATAGAAGTCAGACTTACTGGCCTGTAGTTTCCTGGGTCAATTTTTGACCCTTTTTTGAATATTAGCATCACATCAGCTACATGCCAGTCCAGTGGAACAGACACGTCACTATAGAGCCCTTAAATATAAGCAAGGAAAAAATATATAATATAAATAGGACAAATAAGTATTAAATAAAAAGGTGGGAAAAGAACTTGAGACCTGAAGAATCCACAATCTGGGAGAGCATCAGGGAGGACCCGAAATCCGGGCCTAATACAGACAAATGTAATGCAGATGCTTCACATGGTTTTATTAATCACTTATAAGAGTTCACCCCAATTTTATATATGATTAATAAAAGTTTACTGTTAAGTGGATCCACTCAGGGGTGTTGCTTTTGGCAAATATATTGGTCTTGGTATTCATTACAGTGGGACCTGCTGGACCCAGAACCTTTCCTTTTTGTTTTTCCATATAAGCTTCACATGTTTTAGCTCACATGTAATACAGACTCTCTACATGTTATATTACACATGTAATACAGACTCTCTACATGTTATATCACAAATGTCATACAGAGCTGGCAATTTTCTTCTCAGGTTCTTCTGTTTATTTTCCAGGTCAGTTTGAGAAAAACACGTGTGTGATAGTTGGAGGAGACCCGGAGCCCATCGACTGTAAGCAGAGACTATACCAAGGTGTGGTCATGACTCTATGTATAGGTATAGTGAGTCCTTGAAGTGGACCTCTCTGTTAATGGCTGAGAGATTATGTCCTGGGCATGAGGATGAGTATGGCGGGGCATTCTATAGCATTGGTGCAGCACGGGAGAAGTCCAGGTGAGAAGTTAGTGAGGGAGGGTGATAACTGTAGGTCTTTATCTGAGCGGCAGATCATGGATCTGACCCGTGTAATGCTGGACATGGAGCAAGGGCATCAGTGATGGAGAGAGAAATGTAAGATGAGTCCCATATATCTCCAGGATGTCTCCTGTGCTGCACCTGTACCTATAGGCCCAACTCTATGTCTATATTAGACTGCAGGCTCTATAGTAATCCCCTGATGTGGGGTGTGTATAGCTGTATCCTCAGCACTGACACCACAGAGGATGCCTCTCCATTGTGTTGCTGCTGGTTATCTCATGAGAATGCTATTGCACCTGCAGGTAGGCGCTGCCACGTTATCCTGGTGACCTTCTTGGTGGCCCTGTGTCTGGTTATTGTCATCACCACCATCACTAGATGTGTCTCCTGTGAGTTCGCAGCATTTAATCTTCAGTTTTTTTCATGTCACACTTAATGTAGGACATACGGACACTCCCGTTGTTCTCTCTCCTCCATTTTACTCTCTTCTACATTGCACCCTCTTGTCTATTGTCCTCTCTTGTATAAAGTCCTTTGTATTCCATTGGCCTTTCTGCTGCATTGTTCTCTGTGCTTAATTGTCCCCTCTTCTCCATCAGACTCTCTGCTTCATTGTTCCAACTTCTGCATTGTTCATTCTGCTCCACTGTCTTCTCAACTCCATTGTGTCCTTCTCTCTACTTCATTTTCTTCTCCACTCCAATGTCTCATCTTCCCAATTGTTCGCTCTGTCCTTTTGTCCTCTATACTGCATTAACGTCTGTGATATATTGGCCCCTGTAATTCATTTTGTATCGTCCTTTCTGCTCCATTATCTTCAATACTTTATTGTCCCCTTTCTCCCTTGTTTCCTCTCCTCCATTGTTCTCTCAGCTCCATTATTTTCTATGCTGCATTTTCTCTACTCCATTGTCACCTTTTCTCACTTGTTCCCTCCTCTACATTGTTACTGTCAGGACTGGGGTCTGGGATACTGGAAATCCCTGAAAGCCTGCAACTCCTGTCCCTACCAACTTGATCCCCTGGACTAAGCCTCAGGGCGACTACTGGATGACTGTCCCAACACTCGCTTGGGAAGAGGGACACGGGAACTGGGGAGGTTACCAGGGGAGGTAACCAGGACTGGGGCTCCCCTGCGCCACACAGCAGCTGCCTGGGTGACAGGACCACGAGCCTTTGGTCCTGACAGTACCCCCCACCCCCTTCTACGGGGGGAAACCGGCCCCCCACGACCCGGAGTGGGCTTGAGGGGAAAGGCCGAACCAACCGTGGTGCATGTATGTCCCAGGCGGGAATCCATGTACAGTCCTCAGGGCCAAAATCAGTCCAGTGCACCAAGTATTGTAGAGCACCTCTAACAAGATGGGCATCCATCAATCACTCTACCTCGTACTCCAGTTCCCCCTGTACAAGAGCAGGAGAGGGTGGGTTCTGGGTGGGCAGAACTGGGGTTACATTCTTGAGCAACACCTTATAGAAAACATCATGAATCTTCCAAGACTGCAGAAGAGAAAGTCTGTTAGCCAAAGGGTTCACCACCTCTGTGATGGTGAATGGACCAACATAAAGAGGAGCCAGCTTTAAGGACGGAACCTTAAGTTTCAAGTTTTTTGAGGCTAATAAAACCTGTGTCCCAACCACGAAGGGTGCAGAGATTTATTAGCCTGACCAATAATTCTTCCCTGGGAACCCTGAAGGTTCTTACGAAGCTGGGCCCAAACTGTGCACAGTTCATCGATAGCTGACTCAGCATAGGGCGTGTCCAAAACCAAAGGAGCAGAGAAAGAAAATCGAGGATGGGACCCATAATTACAAAAGAACGGTGAGACCTGAGATGACGAAATAACATGGTTTTTTATGGCAAATTCGACAAGAGGTAGAAAGTTAACCCACTGATATTGATTATCTGAAACAAACAGTCATAGGTATTGAAGAAATTCTTGATACATTCTCTGTTTGCCCATTCGACTCGGAATGAAAAGCCAATGAAAAGGATAAATTAACATTCAAATTCATGCAGAATGCTTGCCAGAAGTGAGCGGCAAACTGTACACCCCTATCTGAGACCACATCCTCAGGAACCCCATGCAACCGAACCACCTCCTTGATAAACATATCAGATAATAACTTGGCATTTGGTAGCTTGCCCAGAGGAATGAAATGTGACATCTTAGAGAACCAATCCACAATGACCCAAATGACCGTATTCTCCTGCAACGACAGCAAATCGGTTATGAAGTCCATGGACAGGTATGACCAAGGCTTGGACGGAATAGGCAAGGGAAGACGAGGCCCCTCGGGACGTCTCCTGATACGCTTCCCCCTGGTGCACACTGGAGAAGCAGTGACAAACGCCCGAACATCCCTAGCCATATGAGGCCACCAATAGATTCTGGAAAGTAGTTCCTGAGTTCCCCGGATACCTGGGTGACCAGCTAGGACAGAGACATGTGACTCCCCTAACACCTTCAACCTCAAAAGGTAAAGGAATAAACAGTTTGCCTTCTGGGAGGGCTTTAAGGGCAGACTGCTGTGCTTCATGAATCAGAGGTGAAAGGTCAGAGGAGACAGCGGCGAGGACCACCCCAGGAGAGAGGATAGTCTCAGGCTCAGACTCGGAAGGCTTCGAAGTGTCAAAACTCATGGATAAGGCATCAGCCTTAACGTTCTTCGAGCCGGGTCGGTAGGTAACTAGAAAGTTAAAACGTGAAAAGAATAAGGCCCAACGGGCTTGCCGAGCATTCAACCTCTTAACCAAATCTAAATAAATAAGGTTCTTATGGTCTGTGAGTACCGTGATCTGATGACGTGCCCTCTCCAAAAAAATGCCTCCTCTCCTCAAAAGCCCACTTAATAGCAAGTAACTCCTGATTACCTATATCGTAGTTTCATTCCATAGAGGAGAACTTTCAAGAAAAATAAGCACACGGTCTACAATTAGTGAGTGTGGAGGGGCCTTGAGAAAGTACCGCTCCTACTCCAAACTCGGAGCCATCCACCTCTACCACAAACGGACAGGAAAGGTCTGGTGGACGAGGATGGGTGCTGAAGAGAAGGCAGCCTTCAGGGTTGCGAAGCCTGCAAGCGCATCGGAGGACCAGGTACTCACATCTGCCCCCTTCCTGGTGAGATCCGTTAAAGGCTTAGCCACCACAGAGAAGTTCTTAATGAACTTGTCATAGTAATTAGCAAACCCAAGAAAGCATTGCAGGGCCTTCAAGATGACTGGTTGGGCCCACTCCGTGATGGCTTTCACCTTTCCAGGATCCATCTGGATAGCCCATGCTGTAATGATGTACCCTAAGAATATCTTCTGCACACGAACACACATTTCCCAATCTTCGTGAATAACTTGTTAGCCCTGAGTCGAGCAACCACGGTCTGAACATGTGCACAGTGTGTCTCCCAGTCGAAGGAGAATATCAGAGGACTGTTTCCAAAGATGTGCACCCTCATTCAGTACTCTACAATGTCCTCATTGGGGTCGTTGTTGTGGTACTAGAAGAACCTTAAGTAGTTTCTATGTTCTTCCTTGACAAGGAAGCAGTGGAACATTTGTTGTATGTTGGCCATGAATGCAACTGAATCTCTGTGGAAGTGGAGAAGTACCTCTAAAAGTCTGTTGTTGAGGTCTGGACCACACAATAAGACATCGTTTAGCGAGATGCCTTCACACCTAGCACTCGAGTCGAATACTCTTATCCATCCTGGTTTTTTAGGGGGGTTTAAACGCCAAATATGGGTAAGTACCAACACTCCTGGGAGTCTTGGAGTGGGGGTGCCACTTCTGCATGGTTGTTCTGGAATATTCTTTCCATAAAGGTGAAGAAATGTTCCTTCATCTCTGGTGTCCTCTGGAGTTTGTGTTTGAGGGAGATAAATCAGCTGTAGACAAGTTCTTTGTTGTTAGGCAGGTGTCGTCTCTGGGTTTTGAACGGTAGAGGTGCGACCCAGCTTTTGGACTCGTCCTTTACTATTTCTTGATCCACGATAACCAAGAATAGCTTGTCTTCTATGGACATCGCGACCCTGTTGTCCTCTCTCGTCCTGTGAAAGACTGTGCACCCTAAATGATCTTGCTCACCGTCGCAGGTGTGGTCTTCACAGGAAGGGTCTGCGAAGGGACAAGGCACGGGAGTGCTTTGTGGCAACTCTTATCAGGAAACTGTTGTGGCATGGCTAGAATAGGGAAGGATGTCCGCTTTCAAGTGTGTTGGTGAGCATGCTGTTGACTAAGGTCAGCTTGTGTACTCCTCCTAGACAGACTTCTCCTATGATGAGCCATCCTAGGTCAAGTCTCCGGGCGTATGGAGCATTCTGGGAACCGTTAATCTGTCTCCTAGCTTTATGAACTCGTAGTATGTCTCTTCCAAGGAGTAGGACTATTGGCACTTCTGGGTCAAGTTACGGTCTCAGGTGAGGGTGATATGGTGCTACCTCTGGTGTAGGTATCTCAGACCGGTTGTCAGGAATGTGATTGCACTCCAGTATGGTTGGCAGGGGCAAGCAGGTCTGATCATCTATGGACTCTACCATGTATCCAGTTGCCTTCCTCCCCACTTTCTCAACGGTACCTGTGCACGTCCTTAAGGAGTAGGGAGAACCGGGCCCAACAATATTGAAGGTGTCAAAGGAGGTGAATTTAGCTAAAGACCTGTTGCTTTGGTCATCTAAGATTGTGTATACCTTGATCACCTTAGCTCTGTGGCCGACTGGATAAACCTGTCAGGACTCGGGGTCCGGGAAACTGGAGGTCCCTGAAAATACCCGCAACCCCTGTCCCTTCCTACTTGCCCCCCTGGGCTACGCCCCAGGGCGACAACTGGGCGACGGTCCCTACACTCACTAAGGAAGGGGGACACGGGGACTAACAAACCGACAGACACTGGAACAAACAACAGCAAGGAGAGTCAGACAATCCGGGTCAGCAACGAGAGGGTACGCGGTACAAGAGGATCAGGCAAAGGCAACGTCAGGTCAAAAGGCAGAGGGTCGGTAACAGGAGTCAGGAGTCAGAAAGATGCAGTACGCTGGTGTAGCAGGAAATCCAAGACTAACACTGGCACTGTTCAGGAGACACCAGCAGGTTTAAATGCTGTCAGAGCTCCCGCCCCAGCAGCTGATTGGGGCGGGGAGCCTGACAGCAGCTGAGTGCACCCAGCAGCACTGGGGAATCCGCCCCCAGCCCTGCAGGAGGCAGGACAGGAGACACACATTTGGTTGCCAGGATACCTAGGACGCGACGCGGGGCAACACCCACCGCGTCCCTAGCAACCCGGCGGTGAAACAGAGCCCGGCGGCCAGGGGTGGTGACGAGGACTGGGGCTCCCCTGCGCCACACAGCGGCCGCACGTGTGATCGGACCGGCGGTGCGGGCACGACGGACCCGCGAACCGCCAGTCCTTACAGTACCCCCCCCTTCTACGGGGGGGACACTGGACCCCCACGGCCCGGAGCAGGCTTGAGGGGAAAGGCTCTGTGGAACCGTCGGACCAATAGGGGTGCATGTACGTCCCGGGCAGGAATCCATGTACGGTCCTCAGGGCCGAAACCCTTCCAATGTACAAGATATTGCAAACTACCTCTCACACGCCGAGCATCAATCAAACGCTCTACCTCATACTCCAGTTCCCCCTGTACAAGAGTAGGAGCGGGCGGGCTCTGGGCGGGCAGAACTGGGGTTACATATTTTTTCAGCAGCCCCTTGTGGAAGACGTCATGAATCTTCCACGACTGCGGAAGAGATAGTTTGTATGCAACAGGATTGACCACATGGGAGATGGTGAACGGACCAACAAAGCGGGAAGCCAGTTTTAGGGATGGAACCTTGAGCCTCAAATTTTTTGAGGCCAGTAATACCTGCTCCCCAACCACGAATGGAGCAGAGATCGTGCGTCTTTTATTAGCTTGACCAAGAAGTTTATCCTGGGAACCCTGAAGGTTCTTACGAACCTGGGCCCAAACTGTGCACAGTTCATTAATGGCAGAGTCCGCAGACGGCGTGTCAGTAACTGAGGGAGAAAAAGAAAATCGAGGATGGAAACCATAGTTACAAAAGAACGGAGACACCTGAGAAGACGAATTTACATGGTTGTTAATGGCAAACTCGGCGAGAGGTAGGAAGTTAACCCACAGATGTTGATTGTCAGACGCGAACAATCGCAAGTATTGGATTAATTCTTGATTCATCCTCTCAGTTTGCCCATTCGACTCGGGGTGAAAGGCAGACGAAAAGGACAAACCAATATTCAATTTCCTGCAGAAAGCTCGCCAGAAGTGAGCGACAAACTGTACACCTCTATCTGAGACCACGTCCTCAGGAATCCCATGCAACCGCACCACCTCCTTAATAAACATCTCAGATAATAACTTGGCATTCGGTAACTTGTTCAGAGGAACGAAATGTGCCATTTTGGAGAACCGATCTACAATGACCCAAATGACCGCATTCCCCTGTGACTTCGGCAAATCTGTGATGAAGTCCATGGACAGATGTGTCCAGGGCCTGGACGGAATGGGCAAGGGAAGAAGAGGCCCCTCAGGACGTCTCCTGACACTCTTCTCCCTGGCGCACACCGGACAAGCAGTGACAAAAGCCCGAACATCCCTACTCATATGAGGCCACCAATAAGTTCTGGCAAGTAATTCCTGAGTTCCCCAGATACCGGGGTGACCAGCAAGGACTGAGGCATGCGTCTCTTCTAACACCTTTAACCTTAATGATAAAGGAACAAAGAGTTTGCCTTCTGGAAGTGCTTCAGGGGCAGATTGCTGAGCATCCTGAATTAGCGGTGAGAGGTCAGAGGAGACAGCTGCTAGGACCACCCCGGGGGAGAGGATGGTCTCAGGTTCCGACTCCGGAGGTTCCGGAATACCAAAACTCCTAGATAGGGCATCTGCCTTCACATTCTTGGAACCGGGTCGGTAAGTAACCAGGAAATTAAAACGGGAAAAGAAAAGAGCCCAACGAGCTTGTCGAGCATTCAACCTTTTAGCAGAATCTAAATATACAAGGTTCTTATGGTCTGTGAGTACCATGATCTGATGGCGTGCTCCCTCCAAAAAATGCCTCCACTCCTCGAACGCCCATTTTATAGCAAGTAACTCACGATTGCCTATATCATAATTCTGTTCGGTTGGGGAAAATTTTCTAGAAAAGTAAGCGCACGGTCTAAGATTTGTGAGTGTAGACGGCCCCTGAGAAAGTACCGCCCCTACTCCAAACTCAGAGGCATCCACCTCCACCACAAACGGGCACGACAGGTCTGGTTGGACAAGAACGGGTGCGGAGGAAAAGGCAGCTTTCAGGGTAGCGAAGGCTGCCAGCGCATCTGGAGACCAGGTACTCACATCTGCCCCTTTCCTGGTGAGATCCGTTAAAGGTTTAGCCACTACAGAAAAGTTCTTGATGAACTTCCGATAATAATTAGCGAAGCCCAAGAAGCGCTGGAGGGCCTTTAGGGTGATGGGTTGGGCCCACTCAGTGATGGCTTTCACCTTCTCCGGATCCATCTGGATATCCCATGGAGTAATGATATACCCTAAAAAGGATATCTTCTGCACCCCAAAAACACATTTTTCAAGCTTAGCAAACAGCTGGTTAGCCCTGAGTCGAGTCAGGACCGTTTGAACATGTACCTGGTGTGTCTCCCAGTCGGAGGAAAAGATCAGAATATCATCTAGATACACTACGACGAACACCCCCATGATGTCCTGAAAAACTGAGTTCATGAAACCTTGAAATACAGCAGGGGCGTTACACAACCCAAAAGGCATGACCAGGTACTCAAAGTGACCGAGGGGCGTATTGAATGCCGTCTTCCACTCATCCCCCTTTTGAATACGAATGAGGTTGTAAGCTCCCCTTAGGTCGAGTTTAGAGAACCACTGGGCACCGGTGACCTGGTTGAGGAGGTCTGGGATGAGCGGAAGGGCGTACTGGTTCCTGACCGTGATTTTGTTTAGCTCCCTGTAATCAATACAGGGTCTGAGACCCCCATCCTTTTTCTCCACAAAGAAGAAACCAGCCCCTACTGGAGACTCGGAGGGCCGGATGTGCCCCCGGGACAAACTATCCTGGATATAGTCCTTCATAGAATCCCTCTCCGGAACCGTAACATTATAGATGCGACCTTTAGGAAGTTTGGCCCCTGGAATCAACTCAATCTTACAATCCCATTCTCTATGGGGAGGCAAGGCTTCTGATAGCTGTTTGGAAAAGACGTCCGAAAACTCGGAGAGGTAGTCAGGTAGTTCAACTCCTTCACAGGTGGAGACATCCACCCCCACTGGGCGCACGTGGCTGTCACAGCGAGAACCCCACTTGACCAGTTCCAACGTATCCCAGTTAATTACTGGGTTGTGTTCCCTTAGCCAGGGTAGCCCCAGCACAACATCCACAGACAGGTTCTTCATAACCAAAAATGTACAGGACTCCGTATGTAAGGCCCCAATAGTGAACTGTAACTCCGGGGTAACCAGATTTACAAGACCAGCCTGCAAGGGAGTAGAGTCGACACCAGAGACGAGAATAGGGGGGTCTACACGGAAAAAATACTCAGACAGTTTAGCAACAAATTCAAAATTAACAAAATTAGCAGCAGCTCCAGAATCCAGAAATGCTTGCCCAGCACGGTAGAAAGACCGGAATTCTAAGGTGCAGGGCAACAACATTTTAGACTTTACAGGGAGTACCTTAGCTCCCAGGCAGTCCTCCCGACAACTGCCCAGGAGCGGAAGTTTTCCTGCCGCGGCTTTTTCTCACAGGTCACAATGCGATGACCCGGCTCCCCACAGTAGAGACAGAGGTTCATTCTGAGACGATATTCCCGGCGTTGCTTCGGGGTCATGGTTCCCAGCTCCATGGGTTCTGTGGAGGGAGGGGTTAAGGTCGGAACCACCGACGGAGTAGACGTACGGACAGGGCTGGTCCGAGTCGAGCGTCTGGCCCTCAAGCGTCGGTCAGCCCGGATGGCCAGAGACATGGCTTGCTCCAAAGTTCTGGGCTCCGGGTGTGCCACCAAGAGGTCCTTGAGGCCCTCCGACAGACCGGTCAAAAACAGATCCTTTAAGGCCGCGTCATTCCACCCGGACTCCGTGCAGTGTAGGCGAAATTGTGAGCAATAGTCCTCAGCCACCTTCCGCCCCTGTCGCAAGGCCAGGAGTTTAGAGACTGCGAAGGCCGCACGGTCAGGCTCGTCATACAGCTGGCCCAAAGCAGTAAAAAAGGCATCTAGTGACTGTCGGGTGGGGGAGTCAGCTGGTAAGGAGAAGGCCCAATTTTGGGGTTCTCCCCTCAGGCGAGTTATCACAAAACCCACTTTCTGGTATTCTGTGCCAGAGGTGTGGGGTCGGAGATCAAAATAAAGCTTGCAGCCTTCTCTGAACACAAAAAACTGACTTCTCTCCCTGAAAAAGAAGTCAGGAGGTGTTGCTCGGGGTTCGAAAACCGTACCAGGAGTGGCAGGGAGCTGCATCATCTTAGAAGCCCCTCGCTGCTCCTGATGCTGCAGGCGAGCAGTCAGGTCCTGGACCAGGTCCGTCAGAATCTGTACCTGGTTGGCTAAAGCCGCCACAGCCTCCATAGTGGGTTTCAAGGTTGCTGGTCGGATGTAGGGAACCGACTTCCGTTCGGCCAGTGTTACTGTCAGGACTCGGGGTCCGGGAAACTGGAGGTCCCTGAAAATACCCGCAACCCCTGTCCCTTCCTACTTGCCCCCCTGGGCTACGCCCCAGGGCGACAACTGGGCGACGGTCCCTACACTCACTAAGGAAGGGGGACACGGGGACTAACAAACAGACAGACACTGGAACAAACCACAGCAAGGAGAGTCAGACAATCCGGGTCAGCAACGAGAGGGTACGCGGTACAAGAGGATCAGGCAAAGGCAACGTCAGGTCAAAAGGCAGAGGGTCGGTAACAGGAGTCAGGAGTCAGAAAGATGCAGTACGCTGGTGTAGCAGGAAATCCCAGACTAACACTGGCACTGGTCAGGAGACACCAGCAGGTTTAAATGCTGTCAGAGCTCCCGCCCCAGCAGCTGATTGGGGCGGGGAGCCTGACAGCAGCTGAGTGCACCCAGCAGCAATGGGGAACCCGCCCCCAGCCCTGCAGGAGGCAGGACAGGAGACACACATTTGGTTGCCAGGATACCTAGGACGCGACGCGGGGCAACACCCACCGCGTCCCTAGCAACCCGGCGGTGAGGCGGAGCCCGGCGGCCAGGGGTGGTGACGAGGACTGGGGCTCCCCTGCGCCGCACAGCGGCCGCACGTGTGATCGGACCGGCGGTGCGGGCACGACGGACCCGCGAACCGCCAGTCCTTACAAAACCCTGACAAGGCAGATTTTGGAGCATGACTTTCCTCCTGCGAGTCCTTTACAGATCTCTGTACACTGAGAAGTGACTATTGCTGTGTCTATCTGCTCTCTGTCCTGTTCCTCTGCGTGGGATGATACCAGAGAGGGTGGTCCAGGGTGTAGAGCCGTGTTGTGCTCTGTGCTACCGCATTCCGTGCATGTCAAACTAACTTTACAGTTCCTGGCGAAGTGCGATGTTGTAGTGCAGCACCTGAAGCAGATGTTGTTTTCTTTCAGGAATTCCTTGCGATCCTCTAAAGACTTCTCTCTGAAGGCTCTGCATTTTAGCAAAGAATGTGGTTTCTTGTGCAAGGAGCATTATTTGGTAGGATCCTCATGTTTGTTCTCTACTTGATGAGGCTTAAATGACCTGCAAGGAGAACCTGTGGAGGCAACATTAGTTTTGTGGACCGCTACTGAAGTTTTATGAGTTTTAATACCAGGGCTAAGGGACAAGACAATGTAAAGTCAAAACTGGGATCATTTCTGATCCTTGTCTGTTGAGCAACAAAGCCTACAAACACCCGAAAGGGGGGAAATGGTACATTTTGAACCTGTTTGTACTGAGAACCATGCGTGATCCACTTCTCCTGTAAGTTATAAGGAAGTTTTTGGACAATCGGATTAACACCCCTGGCGGTGTCCAGGAATGCTAGCCTGGCAGATCTCCTTCTACCTGAGCAACCTGTACCTCTGGTAACAAGTCACTAAGTTCCCTGAGTTTCTGGTAACTCTTACCCACTATTTTGGGAAAATTATCAATTCTCTTAAATAAAGCATTTTCTATAGCTTCTATTGACCCATAACACTCATCGAGTCTTTCCCACACCATCTTTAGGCCTTCGCCCGGATAGTTTATGTTGATGTCTCTGATCCTTTTGGCGTGTTCAGCAGACTCGCTTCCAAGCCACTTCACCAAGAGATCCAACTCCTCACTGCAGGAGAGACCCAAGTCCCTTATGGCATTCTGGAAGGAGGCTCGCCATGCTCGGTAGTTCTCTGGGCGATCGGTGAACTTTGTAAGTCCCTTGGTAACCAGTTCTCGTTTAGCAAAGAACCTAGCGAAGTCCACGATAGCCTGCTTAGCGCCAATACTACCCAGTGTGCTGTTGTTATGCTGCGTGTGAAGTGTATCACCATACCTTTTAGGAGTTTCTGGCTTAGGGCAGTCTGTTAAATACCACTCTGATGCGAAAGCTGTCTCTTTAAGCCGGGGAGAGGGTTATAGCTTCCTTTATGAAGGGCAGTAGTCGTGATCATCATTGCTTTGTCGCATACCACCCTGTTCGGGGTACTGTGCTTCAAAGTGGGGTCTTTGACGCTCTGTTTGATATACTGGATCATAGCTGTCTTCCGCCTTGGGATGCCGATGGACATATTCTGAGACGCGCTGTGCTGCATCTTCTTGGTCTAGGTCTAACCTGAGCACTTGGCTGTGATTCTCTAATTCGGGAAACTCTGCGGTTTCTAGGAACTCTGCCTTGGCTAATGCGGCTGCCGCTTCTTTCTCTGTGGCGAGTTTCTCCAGTGACACCTGCAGGCAGACTTGCTTTAGCTTCAGTTGCATCTCTTGTGCTGCAAAGGTGGACCTTACTTTTGCTGCCTCAGCTTCTGCGCGGGCGAGGACAGCCATGTCTCTTATTGAAGACCCGCTAGAGCAGCTTGCTCGTGACCTGGTCTTATAGGAGGATGTCTGGCTAGTGGACATTGTGTGCCTGTTTGCTGGCTGCCTAATGTCTCTGTGCAGACTCAGTCCAGGTAGGAACGGACTTCAGCTTGGCTTAGATCGTGCTGCATTTACTGGGGGCCGCACTCGTGTTTCTTGTGACTGGATGGCGGCCGCTCCAATCTTGTACATAAGACCGCGTGGCTGATGGCGGCTCTGTCTAGTCCGATCCACTATCGCTGGTGCCTAGCATCTGTTTTACTGTTCTGTCTCACACGGTCACACGGTGGGCAGTCCGACATTCCGTTTAACCATTTCTGTCTTCCAAATACATAGACTGTTCCTATTAGTCTGACAGGTTTATTGGCTAACAGATCGTAGCATACCAGCGTGCGTTCGGTGCGATTGGTAGAACAGAGATACTTTTACAAGGATAGTGGAATTTGAAGAGGAGAGTGCAGAAGGCAGGTCTGTTCTCAGACTTGAAGCTGGAAGTTCCTCCTTCCCACAATGCCTTGCAAACTACCCATAATACATTAGTCTTCATGACAGAAAAACAAGGTGTAATACATTTTAACCACCACTAGATGGTGCTGTAACCTCTCTACACCTATAATGGGCTGCTATGTTACTTCAATCTCTGCTGGGCAGAAGAGGACCATTGTCCTGTCTTCTCCATTATCTTTTCTGCTCCCCCCCCCCCCCCCCTTCTCCTTTGGTTTCTCTTCTTCATTGTCCTATGTGCTCCATTGTTCCCTGTTCTCCATTGTCTTCTCTTGTCAGTTATTCCCTCTTCTCTATTGTTCTCTAGGCTGCATTCTCTGCTCTATTGTCCCCTTTTCACCATTACCCTTTTTGTCTATTGTCCTCTGTGCTCCATTGTCCCATCTTCTATATTGTCCTGTCATCTATTATTTTCTCTTCTCCGTTGACCCCTTTTCTCCCTTGTTCTCTCTTCCTTATTGTCCCCTCTAAATCGTCCCTTCGGCTCCATTGTCCTCTCTGCTCCTTTGTGCTTCCTTGTCCTTTCGCCTTTGGTCTCTCTTTTACATTGTGGTTTGTGCTCCATTATTCCCTCTTTGCCAATGTCTTCTTCTGATTATTCTCTGCTCTATTGTCCCCTCTTCTCCATTGTTCTCTAGGCTGCATGTTCTTTGCCTCACTGTCCTCTTTTCACCATTGCCTTCTATTGCCCTCTCTGCTTCATTGTCCCCTCCTCTCCATTATTTTCTCTGCTTCACTTCTCTGTGCTGCATTTTCTTTCCTTCATTGTCCCCTTTGTTTATTGTTCTCTCTGCTCCATTTTCCTCTCTGATCAATTTGTCTCCATTGTCTCCTCTCTTCTTCATTCTACTCTTTGCATTCTTAGCCGGTCTTGTCCATTGTCCTTGTTTCTCCATTCTCCTCTCTGCTCCATTGTCCATTCTTCCAGTTGTCCTCTCTTGTCCATTGCTCTCTCTTCAACTGAGGGTTGTTTGTTTCTGGGATTCTCGTTACTGTCTATCCTATGTGGTTCCCGCTGTGGACGTGCATTTGTGATGACTCTCTCATTTTCAGGTTTGGGAGACTCCTCCAGGTCTGGTTATATATTAGGACCATCATCGACAGCAGGTACAGTCCACATGAACACCCTGAGACATGATGACCAGAAAGACGAGTTGCAGTATAATGTAGTCTGGTGACATTCCTGACAATGTTGATAGGCTTATTATATTTGCAGTTAGCGGCGGGGCCTCATTATGCTGCTAGTGCTTTGGGTGGGACACTTATAACATGTGGAGCAACATGCCTGGTCTAATACTGTGGGCATCACTAATAGACTGTAAACCCGTATGGTGCAATCCCCGTATCTGGGTGCCTAGCACCTTATACAAGCCCCATCTATGAGGAGGTATAATATTAACTAGTCCCCAATGTATGTTGGGTGAGAGGGGTTATTCATCAGTATTTTGGCCCTATGCCCCTCCCCCATGTAGTATCTTACCTTTCTGTATGCGGCTGGTATGTAGTATCTGTACCAGCCTTAGTACCTCTGTATCAGTAAGTATGAGCTCTTTCTGTGATGAGACATCTAGTATTATTCCACCATTGTATGACTGAAACCTACAACTCTTACCAGACCTTATATGACTCATGTCAGAAAGTAACTGCACCCTTAGTTATCTCACCAACCATCTAACCTAATGTGCTAAAACTAGTAACACAGATAAACCTGCACTGGCTTCTTTATTGAGTGGCATGTTGGAGCTCCTTTGGCCTTCAGAACTGCAGCAATGCATCATAATGTCCATCGACCGGTATCAGAAGACCCGTTGGGCACCAAGAAAACCTTCCCCGTATCACGACTGCACCTCCACCTGCCTGATAAGATGGGGATTATGGATTCATGCTGCTTACGCCAAATTCTGACCTCCATCAGCAACAGAAGTCTGGGTCCTTCTGACCTGGAGATGTTCTCCCGCTGCTCAGTGATACAAGCTTTGCGCTCTTTTGCCCGCTGGAGTCTTTCTGTTCCTCTTAGACACAATGGCGCTGGAACCAAAGCCAAGAAGGCAGACTCTTCAGGAGTTCCAGCTTCTTTACTATATATCGATACATACGAGCCCAGTGGGATCATATCCTAAGACTGAACTCCAGACCAAAGGATACAATCCACACCCAGACCTTCCTCATCTAAAGCCAGACTGGTTACATTACACCAGTGTTACACCGGCGCAGAACTCTTTAACCCTACAATTGCTGTCTCCTCTCCTGCCCTTGAATAGGCATACAGCACCCACAAGCTTACTTGCATTAACTCTTTCACATCGAAATCTCAGCTACCGCAATAATAGTGCTGGAACTGGTCGCCCGCTGTTATACCATCCGGGCGGAGGAACGGTGAGTTGTGCGTTCGGACACGTTAGTTGGAGCTCCAGCGTTGTATTCAGCTGACTGTGCAGCCTGTTGGTCAGAACGATTCCTGACATCCTCCTGCGACCCCTTTCAGGGATGAGTTGTTTCCGTCCACAGGATCCCCTCTCGCTGGATGTTTTCCTCGATTGCGCCATTCTTGGTATACTCTCCACACCGTTACACAAGAAACTCCCCCCACCCGCGGTTGGCGGTGAGACCCTGGCTAGTCTAGTACCGATGAACGGCCTCGTTGGAAGTCGCTCCGGTCGCTGGATTTTCCCATCTAATGTGGATTCACACTGAAACTGATCCATGTAAAACTGGTCACATGGTTTTATGCCACACTCTGGGGTCACGGGGAGAATTACCATACAGGGGAGCGCCAATTCTGAAAGGGCCGGGGGCTTTAATATAAGGCTGGGAGCTTTAATAAGGAGCCAGGAACTCTAATAATGGGCCATAAGCTCTTATAAAGGGTCTGAGAGCTCTAATAGAGGGGCCAGACAGTCTGGGCCACCACAAATCCCAGAAGATGGGAGGAAACAGGTTGCTAAAGTCTTCCAGTCTGGAGGGGCACATTAAAATCTTTGAGGCTCTGGGAAGCGCAGTGACATCCATTATCTTAACATGGAGAAAACTTGGAGTAGCATTGACTCTTCCCTGGAGCCGAAATGACTGTAAGGAACCAGAGACATCTCATCCAGGAAGAGACCAACAGCCTCTGGAGCCTCAGCTGAGGTCAGTGCTCAGGACTCTGTAGTGATGAGAGGAGAGGACGGCTGGCCTCATACCTGTAATACCCCCCGGAGGACACTGAGCCATGTGGAGTACATTTGTGAAGAACACCCAACATGCACATTATCCCTCACATCAACATCTGAAGCTCTCCTGAAAGGGTGCAGGCAAATCCCTCCACACATCTATGAGAATTTGGTGAAAAGTGGCCCAGTAGGGTTACTGCAGTCATTGAGGACAAAGGCGGCCAACGCTGAATTGAAAAATGTGAATAAAATCCAATTTCATCAGCTGCTGTGTGCATTCCAATACTCCTGTCAACTAATGTGGGACACAAGACCCAGCATGTGTGCTGTAAGTCCAGCATACACCAGTAACACCATCATCCATCCATCACACATGGTGGAGTAGTTGAGAGGACGGGACAAAACACTCTGCCTTCTTATAGTCTCCACCTACAGTCATTGAGTATTTACGCCCATTGAGGGGACAACTGGAAGGGGAAAATACTTTATCATACTGTTGTAAATAACTGTCCATTAGATGGAATGATTATTTGCCGATTTCGGTCTTCTGCAGCCTCGTCCTCTCCATGCTCAGATCCCTGGATACTTATCACAAACAAGTGCTACTTCTTCTCCGAAAACAAAAAGACCCGGAGAGAGAGTGAAGAAGACTGCGAGAAGCGCGGCTCCAGACTGGCGACTGTGAAGGAGGGAACAATACTGGTCAGTCATAGGGTTACCCAGGGCCCAGAGGGTGGATAATGGAGGATGGGTCAGATTGTTTTTTTTGAAGATGGGGGAGGGGCAGTTGGTTGGTTTAGATGCTTCCATATAACATTTGGGTATGTGATATGGTGGGTAGGGGTGAATAGTAATAGAATGGGTCCCGGGATGAAACTAGATATTCCAGCTCATCCCACATTGCAGTACCAAGATCACTAGTGGAGTCTCCCACCAGATACGGATGTAAAGGCGGCACTTGGTTCTGGGAGTTGAGGAGCACTTTGTCTTCTTTCATCCCAATTCCCTGCTCTTCAGTCCTGGTAGTCCAGAAGTCTGCACATTCTCACTTCTTAAACATCTTTGATGCTGCAGGGGGCACTGTTCTAGCTGCTGGGCTCTTTCCACACATGTGCCTGACATTGCATCACCTCTGTAAAGATGCCCATAAACATTCGCTGTTGACCAAGAGTTTTTCTTACCAAGTCCTCCATACACAGCTCTCCTCTCTGCCCACCCCAGTCTCCGCTAGCAGCAGCTTACCTCCCACTGGTAGAAAGGGTTAGACACATAGAATTCTTCATTTCCTTCAGCATCCGGTACTGTGACGGAGTTGGAGGACCCCATACAAATTAGTGAGATCGGCAGGTTCGTCTAATGACATGGTCCTCTTAATGTCTCCATAATACAGAAGCTGGTGGCCATCACAGAGCAGGAGTTCTGGATTGGACTTGAAGCACTTGGTAGTCATCACCGTGGAGTGTGGTCAGGACGATGGGCTGATGGAAGCACGGTGTAAGTAAAACCAACCTCTATCCCAACCCCGAAAATTGTATGAAATGTCTGTCTAATGCAGATATCATGGTTCCCTCAGTTATGTTCACTTCTCTGGGTCTTGAGGCAGCAGAGACCCCATCACTACCCCCTGTGACAGATGTAGGATGGTCTTACTGGTGCATGCTGGATCTACAGCAGATGTAATTGTTAGGATTAGTAGGAATTCTGCTGGTCTGTCATCTTCTATTAGTATATTGTTCACTCAGTTACTGTGTAACTGTCCCACAGTGGATCTACTCGAGTGGGTCAGCTGACCCCATTGCTGCAGCTCAGCCTTGCCTCGTTTGTAAAGGAGATCCTGACTCGTTAGCCTTTTTTAAAATATATTTTTTGGCTTCTGCAGATGTTGCTGGTTATAGTGTAATCTATGTGTGTTCAATCCAGCATTGTTTGTACTCTTAGGCCTCCTGCAGATGGCAGAGTTGGATCCCCGCAGTGACCCCTGCGTCTCCCCTCCTCCCGACGTCTACCCGCTCTGCTATGTGCCGGTTGCTGCCCAGCCGACACATGCACGGAGCGGAGGCGGCGCGCCACCAGTGACATTTCTGTGCGGGCCTCTGCTAGGCTCACACAGAAATAGGACATGCCACGATTTGTTTATTGCACGGGTTTTCACGTGATCAAATCGTGGCTGTCTGCATAGGATAACATTATCTAATGCAATCCTATGGCAGCTGGCACAGGTGGAATTTCTGTGGGAAATCTCGCTGTGTGCAGGAGGCCTTATAGTAGCTTGTTCCTAGTAGTTGAGCTTTGTTTCTTTTTATTATAGTCTTGTTACTATTAAGTCTGATTCTTGCTTAAGCTTGCTTGCTGTTGTGCTTATTCTCTGTTTATATCTATCTTGCCTTGCTTCTTAGTTCTGCTCCATTTGGTTTTCTTCTTTCTCAGGATCAGGGTTTCAGATAGGGTGTCCTTTAGGGATGCACAGGGACAGTGGTGTCTGATGTTAGGGTCAGCATCAAATTTTGATTAGGGCAAGACGTAGGGATAACTAGAGTTAGCGACAGCGTCAGTTTTTGACAGATTGTTATTGTCACCTATCAGTAAGCCGCTAGTTTTGCATTTTTCTTACCCCCTAATGTTGATATGTGCTTATTATTGCTTATTTGACTGTCCAGTTGTTAGATAATTCAGCTGTACTGTACGTTCTGGGAGTATCTGAGTACTGGGTGACACTTAGTAACTGGGAAAGGTGACTGCTATGGGTAAAGTGAAGTTCTGTTGTCTTGTGTCCAGCCAATGTCACTACAATAATGGGGCCTGTGTTATACATATAGCTCCACTTCTGACCTCTCCATCCCTAGACCATTCTCCATACAACTCAAGGGTCATGCAGAGTAATATTAGAGATTGAGCCAAGCAGTGATGTTCCTCCTATCACTCCTATCATTATGAAGTCCTTAGCACGGTCCTCAGCTGAGGTTATAGAGGTCTCTGGAGGGCCTCTAGGAAGGTGCTCTCACTTTACAGATAAAATTGCTGTAGGTTTTTGCAGTAATTCTGTAAGTCCATTCTTTGAAGAGCCTCATCTGGTACAGGTCTTCTAGGTTCCTTGGGAGTCCAGTCTTTGAAAAGCCTATGCATCATCCAGACTGGAAGATTCCAACCCCTTGTGTTTCTCTATTCTCCTGAAATCTCTTGTGACCATGTTATAGGCTCTTCTTTTATGACTTCATAGTGTCTATATTAACCTGATGAGCACCTCTGACTCTTGTCTTACCTAGGAATGTCACTGAAGGAACGGGAACTTGTGCAAAGATCAAAAGTGAACTCAGCTTACACAGCTGTATGGAAGAGCTGCACTGGATCTGTGAGCGGGATGTACCAGCTCCATGAGGACACCATATCATTATGGAGAACACCTTCCATGCTTCATTGTAGATGGCATCAATAGTCCATGGTGTATAGCAGGGGTCCCCAACTCCAGTCCTCAGGGACCACCAACAGATCATGTTTTCAGGGTATCTGATAGTAAGAACACCTGTGGCAATGTCTGAGGCACCAAAAATAATTACATCACCTGTGCAATACTGAGGAAATCCTGAAAACATGATTTGTTGGCAGTCTCTGAGGACTGGAGTTGGAGAACACTGGTGTATAGCTTCCAATGTGTCCTCCCCCCCAATACCAGAGATCACACATGGGCCAGAGCATACGATATCTTGTTCACCACGTGACCAGGGTACATATAGCTTCCAACCTGTCCCCACTCCTTGTGGTTGAGAAGTGGAGCTTAAAACTTTGTGAAACCTTTAGAAAGTTCCATATTTCTGGTCCTATTTAATAATAATAATAAACTTTATTTGTATAGCACCAACATATTCCGCAGCGCTTACATAGATGGGGGATACAGAAAGACAAAAGTACAAACATTACAGAACCACGGTTACATAGTAATCAATTGATGGAAACAATAGGGGTGAGGGTCCTGCTCCAACGAGCTTACATACTACAAGTAATGGGGGGATACAGAAGGTAAAGGGGCTAGAGATGTGCACTGTATGGCGAGGTGGAGAGTGAGGGGTGATATACACGTAGACAATGGTCAGACATTTAGCCGTGTGATGGCAGAATCGGTATGACTGCAGGAGCGGTATATGGTGGCTAGCAGGGATTGCAGTCAGTAGGTCAGGGAGCATGTTATCAGGCGGAGAACAGAGGGGTTAGTTTAAGGAATGCGGTATGCCTCCCTGAAGAGGTGCGTTTTTAGAGCACGCCTGAAGTTCTGCGAGTCCTGGATTGCTCAGGTAGCCTTTGGTAGTGCGTTCCAGAGGACCGGTGCTGCTCTGGAGAAGTCTTGGAGGCGGGAATGAGAAGTTTGAATTAAAGGGGCGCTCAGTCTGGTTTCGTTAGCAGAGCGGAGAGCCCGGGCTGGTTGATGGATTGAGATGAGGGAGGTGATATAGGGGGGCGCTGCACTGTGGAGGGCTTTTTGGATGAAGGTGGCGAGTTTAAATTGAATTCTGTATTTAACCGGCAGCCAGTGCAGTGACCGGCACAGGGCAGAGGCGTCCGAGTATCGGCTGGACAGGAAGATGAGCCTGGCTGCCGCATTCAGGATGGATTGGAGAGGGTAGAGTCTGGTGCAGGGGAGGCCGATCAGCAACGAGTTGCAATAATCGAGCCGAGAGTGGATGAGGGCAACAGTAAGCGTTTTTAGCGTGTCCACAGTGAGAAAAGAGCGGATTCTTACGATGTTCTTGAGGTGCAGCTGACATGTTCGGGCCAGAGATTGGATGTAGGGGGTAAAAGAGAGATCAGAATCAAATATGACCCCAAGGCAGCGGGCGTGTTGTCTAGGAGTTATGGTGGCACCACACACTGAGATGGAGATGTCAGGAGGAGGTCGGTTTGTGGAGGGTGGAAATACCAGCAGGTCAGTTTTAGAAAGGTTTAGTTTTAGGTAGAGAGAGGACATAGTGTTAGAGACAGCGGACAGACAGTTAGTGATGTTTTGGAGTAAAGGTGCAGAGATGTCACGGGAAGAGGTGTATAGCTGGGTGTCATCAGCATACAGGTGGTATTGGAGGCCAAATCTCCTGATGGTTTGTCCAATAGGGGCTGTGTAGATAGAGAAAAGAAGGGGGCCGAGGACCGAGCCCTAGGGGACCCCAACAGCAAGGGGAAGAGGAGGGGAGGTAGAGCCAGCAAAGGTGACACTGAAAGAGCGATCAGATAGGTAGGAAGAGAACCAGGAGAGGGCAGTATCCTTTAGGCCAATGGAGCATAGCATACTGAGGAGGAGTTTGTGGTCAACAGTGTCAAATGCTGCGGAGAGGTCGAGGAGGATCAGTAGGGAGTAATCACCCCTCGATTTGGCTGTCAATAGATCATTGGATACCCTTGTAAGGGCAGTTTCTGTCGAGTGTTGAGATCGAAATCCAGACTGTAGGGGGTCTAGGAAAGAGTGCTCTGATAGGTAGCTTACAAGGCGGGAGTAAACCAGCCGTTCTAGTAGTTTGGAGATGAAGGGGAGGTTTGAGATGGGTCGGTAGTTGGCAGCATCAGTCGCGTCCAGAGTCGACTTCTTTAGCAGTGGGGATATGATGGCGTGTTTGAAAGAAGAGGGAAAGATGCCAGAGGTCAGAGAGAGGTTGAATATAGTGGTGAGATGGGAGATGACCACTGGGGAGAAGGAACGGAGGAGGCGTGAGGGGAGGGGGTCGCTAGCGCAGGTGGTGGGGCGAGCAGAGAAGAGCAATTTGGAGACTTCTTCCTCTGTCGCTGGTCTGAGTACAGACAGTGAGCAGGAGCTAGATGCAGTGCTGACAAGACTAGGGTCAGGGCTAGTCTGGGGTTGGGAAGTTATTTCCTGACGGATGACGTCTATTTTCTTTTTGAAGTAAGCAGCCAGCTCTTCGGCACTGAGATCCGTCACCGGGGGCTGTGGTTTAGGGCTGAGAAGGGAGTGAAAAGTATGAAAGAGACCTAAACCTACATCCGATTTTTCCCACAAGTCATAAACATAGCTAAAGAGAACCAAATCAAACCAACCAAAAATACTAGACTTGTTCCTTTATGTATCGAGGAACATGATCCAGAAGTGAACTTTTGCTTTTAGTACCTGGTGTGACCCCCTTGTGCTGCATCTAACCATTTCTGGTAATTGTGGCTTAGTCCTGCACATCAGCTCAGCTGCTCCTCCATACAGAACGGCTTCAGCTCTGCTATGCTGGTAGGTTTCCTCCCACGGACTGCTTCTGACAGCTTCTTCCACAACATTTCTAAAGGATTGAGGTCAGGACTTTGACTTGCCAATTTCAAAACCGTAACTCAAGTCCTCCTCCAACAGAACAGTTAAAGAGGAACCGTCTGCCTTAGGTCTTTGTCTTGCTACATTGCCCCTGTTCTCTGAGATTTAACTCACGGATGTCCTGACATTTTCATGAAGAACTTGCTGATAGAATTCATTTATCCATCAAAGATGGCGATCGTCCTGGCCCAGAAGCTGCAAAATGGGCACAAACCACGATACCACCACCGTCGGGTGCCACAGATTTTGGTTCCATCCATCCACAAGACAACGAGCAGAAGTGCACAAGTCCTCCTACAAAAGGATGGTTAAAGGGGAATAAAGTTACAGTTTTTTGGAAGAACCCGACACAAGCAGTCCATGGGAGGGAACTCACCAACATAGCAGAGCTGAAGCCGATCTGTACGGAGGAGCGGCTGAGCTGATGTGCAGGACTAATTCACAATTACTGGATATGCTTAGATGCAGCTATTGCAGCACAAGGGGGTCACCAGGTAGTGGAAGTAAAGGTTCACTTATTTCTGGATCATTTTCCTCAGCACATTAATGAACAAGCCTAATATTTGTGACTCATTTGTTTGGTTCTCTTTATCTATTATAGCACAGCGGGGGTTAAAGAGCACTCCAAACCGCCACTTTTCGTTTCTTTTGGTTTATTTACAGTCTTTAACAGAAACATAAATAACTGGATCTCCAGATAAACAGTAAATGATAGCAACACAAAAGTCTCTGCTCAGGTTTAACCCTCCTCAGTCCGGAGGTGACGCAGGTAACTCCTCAGCTGAGGAAACCATACAAGTCTTTAGAGGTGCACAGACCTGTGGATGTCCAGAGCGCCACTGGTCCTTATGCCTTCACTCTCTCAGGCTCTAGTCCAAGGGCAGACGTATCCCCAGGGGTCCTGCTGGAAGCTTTGCAGCGCCTCGTCCACAGCGCCTCTTTGCTCTTACTGCAAGTCACAGAGTAACTCCAGCCTGTATCTTCCAGGCACACACACCTCCCTCTACCTTCCACCTGTCTCCTTAAATGGCATGCTGGACAGGTGGTAAGATCTGGCCTGGAGTGAAAGAGGACCGGACTACCTCACAGAGGCTAATAACCTCTGTGACACATACCTTCCACTCCAGACCATTCCTCTTACCCTGTTACATACCTCCCCCCTTCGCCCCAAGCCGTCCGGCTGGGCACCAACTGCAACTGCACAGTAAATCCTAGACAGGGTATCTGCATTACCATGTAATTTTCCTGGCCTATGTTCAACCTCAAAGTCAAATTCTTGTAATGTTAAGAACCACCTTGTCACCCTGGCATTATTCCCTTTATTTTTATACATCCACTTCAAGGGAGCATGGTCGGAGATCAGTTTAAACTTCTTTCCCAGGAGGTAGTACCTTAGGGAGTCTAATGCCCATTTTACTGCTAACCCTTCTTTCTCAACTATGGCATAGTTTTTCTCATAAGGGGACATTTTTCTGCTTAAGAACAGCACGGGATGCTCTTCTCCGTTAATCTCTTGGGACAATACAGCTCCTAGCCCTACTTCCGACGCGTCCGTCTGGACTATGAACTCTTTTGAAAAGTCGGCAGCTATCAATATGGGCTGTCGACACAACACACGTTTTAGCTATTCAAACGCATGTTCCGCTTCTGGTGTCCACTGCACCATTACCGACCTGTTCCCCTTGGTAAGCTCTGTCAGCGGGGCTCCAATCGTGGCAAAATTTGGAACGAAGCATCGGTAATAGCCCACTATACCTAAAAACGCCCGCACCTGTTTTTTTGTTAGGGGTCATGGCCAGTCCTGAATGGCTTCCACTTTATTAATTTGGGGTTTAACTAGCCCCCTACCCACTATGTAGCCAAGGTATTTGACCTCTTCCATTCCCACTGCACATTTTTTTGGATTTATTGTGAACCCCACCCTCCTGAGGGAGTCTAATATTGCCTGAACCTTGCTGAGGTGGCTTTCCCAGTCCCGGCTAAATATTATGATGTCGTCTAAATAAGCTGCTGCGTACTTCTTATGGGGAGCTAGGATTTTGTCCATCACCCTCTGGAATGTTGCGGGGGCTCCTTTTGGTCCAAAAGGCATGGTCACATACTGAAAACACCCTTCTGGGGTAGAAAAAGCCGTCTTTTCTTTTGTGTCGGCCGACAGGGGAATCTGCCAGTACCCTTTTGTGAGGTCTAGTGTAGTCATATACCGGGCTGAGCCGAGTCTGCCAATCAGCTCGTCAACCCGGGGCATTGGGTACACATCAGATTCGGAAACTTCATTAAGCTTCCGGTAATCATTGCAAAAGCGCCATTCCCCTGACGGTTTCGGCACTAAGACTATGGGGCTTGACCATCCACTTGTGGATTCCTCAATGACCCCCATTTCAAGCATCCTTTTTACCTCCTGGGATACTACTTCCCTGCGGGCTTCAGGGATTCTATAGGGTTTTATATTGACCCTTACGTTAGGGTCTGTACGGATCTCATGGTCCATGACCCTAGCGCGACCGGGTCGGTGGGTAAACAGATCCCTATTACTCTGCAAAAATTCTTTGCTTTCTTGTCTCTGGGATTTCGACAGGGTTTCTGCTATAATCACGTCCTGGATATTACCCTCCGGCTCCGTGACCAAGCAGGGAGAACCCAGTGAATCTCGCTCCTTCCAGGGTTTTAACAGATTTACATGGTAAATTTGGATGGGCTTTCTCCTACCTGGTTGGAGGACCTTATAATTGACCATCCCTACTTTTTCCACCACCTCGTATGGTCCCTGTCACTTGGCAAGAAACTTACTTTCTACGGTGGGGACTAGCACCAGCACCCGATCCCCTGGGTTAAACTGTCTGACTCTGGCTGACCGATTATAGACATAAGCCTGCCTTTCCTGTGCTTGGAGGAGCTGTTCTTTTACTAACAGCATTATCTTGGCAAGTCTCTCCTGCATTTGGGCCACATGTTCAATGACACTCTCATGTCGGGTGGCTTCGCTCTCCCATGTCTCTTTTGCTATGTCCAGTAAACCACGGGGTTGTCGTGCGTACAATAGCTCAAAAGTAGAGAACCCCGTGGAGGCCTGTGGTACCTCTCGGATGGAAAATAATAAGTAAGGAAGCAAACAGTCCCAATCTCGGCCATCCTTTTCTACCACCTTCTTTAGCATATTTTTTAACGTTTTATTGAACCTTTCCACCAACCCATCTGTCTGGGGGTGGTAGAGGGAGGTGCGCAATTGCTTAATCCGCAGAAACTTGCACAGTTCCCTCATCACCTTCGACATGAATGGGGTCCCCTGGTCTGTTAGGATCTCCTTGGGAAACCCCACCCGAGTGAACATCTGGAACAATTCTTTACCAATACATTTAGAGGAAGTGTTCCTCAGAGGTATTGCATCTGGATACCTGGTGGCGTAGTCCACGATTACAAGGATATACTGGTGACCTCTGGCTCACTTCACCAGGGGTCCCACCAAATCCATAGCGATTCGCTCAAATGGTATTTCTATTATTGGTAATGGTACCAACGGGCTTCTGAAGTGCAAGATAGGAGCAGATATCTGGCACTGAGGGCAGGATCTACAGAAATCCTCTATTTCTTTATGGCACCCCGGCCAGAAAAACCTCTTTAGAATGCGTTCCTGTGTTTTTTCTGCCTCTAAATGACCGCCCAGTATGTGAGTATGGGCTAGGTCAAGGACCGTACGCCTATATCCACCAGGTATCAGAAGTTGTTTTATCACTTCATTATTTACTTTCGTTACCCGATATAACAATTCATTAATCAATTCAAAATGAGGAAATCGCACCTCATCCCCTGCCTCTTGGGGTACACCATTAATCACAGAGATATGTTCTCGTGCATTCCTTAAAGTCAGATCATTAGGCTGTGCAGTCCCAAAATTATCCCTGTTCACCTCAAGGTCAGGTACCTGGGGTTCCGGAGTGGGTTCCTCAGAATCAGTCAGTCCTGCAAAGGGAAATTCGTTATGCTGATGGTGAACCTCCCGTGGTGCTTGACGCGCCGGCTCCGCAAGGCCGCGGCACCTCCACCCACAGTTCCCAAAACAACGGGAAGTCCCTCCCAATTATCAGTGGGTAGAGTAATTTGTTAACCACCCCCACCTGGTGTACATATGTTCCGCACACTGTGCCTATGGTCACCTGGGCAGCCGGGTATTCTTTAGTGTCCCCGTGTATACAGACCACCCCCAATCTGCCCCGGGGGTCCAGTCCCGTGGCGATGGCTGAGTCCAGCAATGAAATCATGCTCCCTGAGTCCAGCAAGGCCGACACTTCCACACCATTCACTGTCACTTGACACATCTGTGGCTGGGTGTCTCTGCCCACCCCTGTAGCGCAGGTAGAATGTGCCACCAAAGAACAGTCCCGGCTATAGGAGCATTCCATGGGTTCAACCCGAGCTGGACAATGAGCAGCGATATGCCCTGGACGTTGGCACTCCCAGCACGTAACGGGTTGACCAGGTTTCTTTGTACGGGCTCCAAACCCCTCTGGTTCCTTTGCTTCCTTTCTGAAATGGATTTGGTGCTTTCTCTCCGAGCGTCTGCAGGATGACCAGGAGGCCTCACAGCCGCCACTGTCTCTTCCGCTGCAACATACCGTTCGACCAAGCCCACCAGGTTGTCGATACACTCGGGATTTCCCTGGGCCACCCATCGTTGGATAGGCCTGGGCAGAGTCTGTATAAACCGGTCCATCACAACCTTCTCTACTATTTGTGTAGGCGAGGAGGTTTCCGGCTGTAGCCATTTTTGGGCTAGGTGCAAGAGATCAAACATTTGTGACCTGGAAGGTTTGTCTTGGCTATACTTCCAGTGATGGACTCACTGTGCCCGGACTGCCATGCTCACTCCCAGGTGGGCCAAAATCTCAGTTTTTAGCTTATTATATTCCCCGGCATCCTGTTGGGGCAAGTCATAATATGCCTTTTGCGGCTCCCCAGTGAGATATGGGGCTATAACTTCCGCCCATTGTTCTGGTGGCAATTTTTCCCTCACTGCCACCCTTTCAAAGATGGCCAGGTAAGCTTCCACATCATCCTCTGGGGTCATTTTTTTGTAACACCCCCTTACAGTTTTTAATATGTCCATGCTAGTGGGTGACTTCTCTTTTCTTTTAGTCTCCATTAGCATCACCATCTGACAAATCAGCAATTGATTTGTTTCTTGCTGCTGTGTGCTAGTTACTACTAGCTGTTTGATTAACTCCTCCATGGCTATGGCAACAGTTTGTTTTTTCCTTGGGGAGTCTACTACTGTCAGTGCCTTGAGCTGTTTTATTAACTCCTCCAGAGCTATGGAAACAGTTAGTTTTTTTCCTCGGGGAGCCTCCTAATGCCTGCATCCTCCACCACTTGTAGCACAGCGGGGGTTAAAGAGCACTCCAAACCGTCACTTTTCGTTTCTTTTGGTTTATTTACACAGTCCTTAACAGGAACATAAATAACTGGGTCTCCAGATGAATAGTAAATGATAGCAACACAAAAGTCTCTGTTCAGGTTTAACCCTCCTCAGTCCGGAGGTGACGCAGGTAAATCCTCAGCTGAGGAAACCATACAAGTCCATAGAGGTGCACAGACCTGTGGATGTCCAGAGCGCCGCTTGTCCTTATGCCTTCACTCTCTCAGGCTCTAGTCCAAGGGCAGGCGTATCCCCAGGGGTCCTGCTGGAAGCTTTGCAGCGCCTCGTCCACAGCGCCTCTTTGCTCTTACTGCAAGTCACAGAGTAACTCCAGCCTGTATCTTCCAGGCACACACACCTCCCTCTACCTTCCACCTGTCTCCTTAAATGGCATGCTGGACAGGTGGTAAGATCTGGCCTGGAGTGGAAGAGGACCGGACTACCTCACAGAGGCTAATAACCTCTGTGACACATACCTTCCACTCCAGACCATTCCTCTTACCCTGTTACACTATGTTTAGGATTTATGGTAAAATCAGATGTAGTTTTAGGTCAAATATGACCGGGAATAGGGAAAGCGCTGAAGGGTTCACAAACATTCAAGCACCATTGTATGCTGTATTCTGAAATCAACAGCGTTTCACAAAAAACACACTTAGAAGTTGGATTCAGCTCAGATCTTGGAGCTCTCAAGTCAAAGGGGTGGGGTGTTCCGGATCTCCCCGCCCAATTCATCAATACTGACAGCCCTCTCCCTCCATACTGACAGTCCTCTCCTTATATCTCAGCAGGGAGAGGAGTTGTCACTCTTGATGTTGGCCCGGCCAACTCCTTTTACTCAAGAGATCCAAGATGGGTGCAGAGTCAAACTTCTAAACAGGCTTCTTCTGAACCAAAGCAGCATTTGGAATAAAACCTACATGGGCCGAATGGGCATACCTGTTCCGGGTTCATGCTGCCCGTGGTCCGGATACCATAACCTGCTCTCAGGGTCACTTGAAATGGGATCAGCTGGGCAGTAAGAAAAACAGCTTAAAAAAAAGAAGACTGGGCCGCCTTCACATTTGTGCTGGAACCTCCGTTCAGAATTACCGTCGCAGATCCGACACAAAATACCAGACGGCTGAGCAGAAACCAAATGGAGCCCATGATAGTCAACTGGGTTTGTTCGGTTCTGTCGTAAGGTGGACCTGTTCGGCCAGTAGATTCCCCTTTCCTGCTTCCTGAATGGAGCAAGAAAATGGAATCCCCGCTGCAGATGTGAAAGCTGTTTTAGTTCTGGTTAGGCGCTATTCTTCACATTTGTGTGATGGGGCAGACCGGGCCGACTGGAAGGATTTTCCTTTTGTAGCGGTTATTTTTTGATGCTCCCGTTAGTTATTGTTTGCTCATGCAGAATTGTGACTGTTTTCTGTTGTGCCTTCATGCTTTTTACAATAAAAATAACTGCCAGATTCAAATATTGACGACGCCTCCTCAGGTCATCGCTAACCTATCAGTGGGTGGCTGAATCTCAGGACCCTGCCAATCGGATGTTCGAAGTGACCACGGCCCTCAGCTGAGCGCTGCCACCTCTTCTCAAGCTAGTGTCATCACGTTCTTCTGTCACGTGACCTCAGCAGTCTCATTCAAGTAGCTAACACGCATCTGCTAAATCAGTTGCTGCCGCATGGCGCTGTGCCTTGTCTGCAGAGGAGAAGCCAGAGTGCTCTCCTCAGTGCTGCAGCCTCTTCCTAGAGCTGGCTGGTAGGAGTCCCGAGCAGCAGACCCCACCGATCTGGTAATTACCAGGCTCATAAGCCATCAGCATGACAGTCCTGGAAAACCCCCTGTGATATCTACTAAAACAAGCTGGAGTTCAGGCGGTGCGGGCCCCTGGCAGAGTGCGGGGCTGAAAATAAGGAACGGTAATTGGAAAAATCGTAAAAGAAAAAACAAAAATAAATGTAAAGACATCCTGAGCCAGGAACCAGTTACTGAAGTCGTAAGACTCAAACCATTCATTGTTCTTTGTCTGATGAAGGGGCTTCCGTGTGCCAAAACCTTGCTTTGACTAATAAAAGGGATCACCTCTATAATAAAGCCATGACCTCTATAATAAAGCCATGACCTCTGTAATACTTGTTTTATACAACTACATATACAGAAGAATCAGAGTGGAAGCTCCCACGTCCGTTCGATGTGCAATGTTGGATCCTTAACTAGTGATCCTATTGATCACGGTGGGACTTGGCTGGTAATCTAGACTGATCTGGTCTGTTTGGTTTTCATCCATCCAGCCAATCACCATTCTATGAGTAAGAGTTGTCCTCGAGGATAAAGACAAGCGTTGCAGCGCACCGGCCACATCTTGGAATCCATGTTCTGTCCCGGCAGATTCCTTTTTGCTGGCTGTTGGGAATCCCTCAGAAGTCTTGTCGTTGCAGAGGATCCTTGTGTCGGTTGTTTGAAATGCCTCAGAGATACCCTCTTTCTTGTTGCATCATCCGCTGTAGTGCATGTTCTGATTGGTTGTAAGAGAGGCTGTTCTCCTGGTCAACCAATCAGTAATCACATGATGCTACATAATCCGGCCCCACCCCACCCGGGGCGCTGGTCATTCAACTAAAGTCTGCTGTGTGCGTGCATGCCTTCTTGTTGTGCATTCATGCAGTATAAATGTTCCGTCTTTCTGCTAGTCCATCGGAATCCTGAATCCCGTGACTGAATCTGCTTGGTCTTGTTTGTGTCCTCTTAAACACCCCTCCCCTTCCCCATCCACATGGTTTTCTGGTTTATGTTCTGCTGGTTGCACCCGTCTGTTGGTGGGTGGATGCCCAAGCCTTGCCCTGTTTGCCTCCGTGCCATTCGTCGGTAGGCGGACATCTGGGTTTTGTGTGTCTCCTGTTGCTCCAGTCCTGTTTATGTTTAGCATCTAGGGTCAGACTAGGTCCTTTAGGTTCATGATGGGGGACCGTCTGTCAGAACCAGCGCCCTGCTTTCAGGTAGGTACCCGCAATCCTTGTTTAGCTCCTGCACAGAGGTGTCTTTGGACACAATACTTAAGGAATAGATCACATTGATTTCAATGGGTTTATTCTCATTTCTTTTTTCACATGAGAAAAAAGAAAAATTGCAACATGCTGAACTTTTGTGCGCATTTGTACACCAAAGGTCCTCAGGAAATGTATGGAGGGTGCGCAAAGGGGTGGGAAATGCGCAACAGGATGTACAAGTTTATGAGGAGAAGAACCCATCCGGTATTCCATCTAAATAGTCATTTAAGTAGTGGCAGAGTAGTGGCACGAGAGCAAAAAAAAGGTGCCCTGTGAGTGCAAACCGTACAGTACAATGCAGCAATAAGCCTGCAGAAAACACTCGTTAGTAGCACAGACACAGGCACATTGTAACGAGCTGCACGCAATCACTAATATCCTCGTTTGAAGGAGTCCGCAGAGAGAGAACTCTTAGTTTTGTTGAAGTTGTTGATCCTGTTTGGTGACACTCGTGCAGGACAGCGTGGCTCTACCGGGCACGGACGGGAAGCTACTATATATACTACTAGCTTACCCGTCACGTGTTGCTGCGAAGACAGGCAGGCAGACAGACAACCAATCACAGCGCAGCTTTCATTTTACCTCAGTATAATATATAACAACCAATCACAGCGCAGCTTTCATGTTACCTCAGCAGTATAATATATAACAACCAATCACAGCGCAGCTTTCATGTTACCTCAGCAGTATAATATATAACAACCAATCACAGCGCAGCTTTCATGTTACCTCAGCAGTATAATATATAACAACCAATCACAGCACAGCTTTCATGTTACCTCAGTATAATATATAACAACCAATCACAGCACAGCTTTCATGTTACCTTAGTATAATATATAACAACCAATCACAGCACAGCTTTCATGTTACCTCAGTATAATACATAACAACCAATCACAGCACAGCTTCATGTTACCTCAACAGTATAATATATAACAACCAATCACAGCGCAGCTTTCATGTTACCTCAGTATAATATATAACAACCAATCACAGCACAGCTTTCATGTTACCTCAGTATAATATATAACAACCAATCACAGCACAGCTTCATGTTACCTCAACAGTATAAAATATAACAACCAATCACAGCACAGCTTTCATGTTACCTCAGTATAATATATAACAGCCAATCACAGCGCAGCTTTCATGTTACCTCAGTATAGTATATAGCAACCAATTACAGCGCAGCTTTCATGTTACCTCAGTATAATATATAACAACCAATCACAGCGCAGCTTTCATGTTACCTCAGTAAAATATATAATCACCAATCACAGTGCAGCTTTCATATTACCTCAGTATAAAATATAGCAACCAATCACAGTGCAGCTTTCATGTTACCCCAGCAGTATAATATATAACAGCCAATCACAGCGCAGCTTTCAAGTTACCTCATTTTAATATATAACAACCAATCACAGCATAGCTTTTATGTTACCCCAGCAGTATAATATATAACAACCAATCACAGTGCAGCTTTCATGTCAGCCCAGCATAATATATAACAACCAATCACAGCGCAGCTTTCATGTTACCTCAGTATAATATATAAGAACCAATCACAGCGCAGCTTTCAATTTACCTCAGCGGTATAATATATAACAACCAATCACAGCGCAGCTTTCATGTTACCTCAGCGGTATAATATATAACACCCAATCACAGCGCAGCTTTCATGTCACACCAGCATAATATATAACAACCAATCACAGAGCAGCTTTCATGTCAGCCCAGCATAATATATAACAACCAATCACAGCGCAGCTTTCATGTTACCTCAGTATAATATATAAGAACCAATCACAGCGCAGCTTTCATCTTACCTCAGCCGTATAATGTATAACAACCAATCACAGCACAGCTTTCATGTTACCTCAGTATAATATATAACAACCAATCACAGCACAGCTTTCATGTTACCTCAGTGGTATAATATATAACAACCAATCACAGCACAGCTTTCATGTTACCTCAGCGGTATAATATATAACAACCAATCACAGCGCAGCTTTCATGTTACCTCAGCAGTATAATATATAACAACCAATCACAGCGCAGCTTTCATGTTACCTCAGCAGTATAATATATAACAACCAATCACAGCACAGCTTTCATGTTACCTCAGTATAATATATAACAACCAATCACAGCACAACATTCATGTTACCTCAGCAGTATAAAATATAACAACCAATCACAGCACAGCTTTCATGTTACCTAAGTATATTATGTAACAACCAATCACAGCGCAGATTTCATGTTACCTCAGCAGTGTAATATATAACAACCAATCACAGCACAGCTTTCATGTTATCTCAGTATAATACATAACAACCAATCACAGCAAAGCTTTCATGTTACCTCAGCAGTATAATATATAACAACCAATCACAGCGCAGCTTTCATGTTACCTCAGTAAAACATATAATATTCACCAATCACAGAGCAGCTTTCATATTACCTCAGTATAGTATATAGCAACCAATTACAGCGCAGATTTCATGTTACCTCAGCAGTATAATATATAGCAACCAATCACAGCGCAGCTTTCATGTTACCTCAGCAGTATAATATATAACAACCATTCACAGCGCAGCTTTCATGTTACCTCAGCAGTATAATATATAACAACCAATCACAGCGCAGCTTTCATGTTACCTCAGTAAAACATATAATATTCACCAATCACAGCGCAGCTTTCATATTACCTCAGTATAGTATATAGCAACCAATTACAGCGCAGATTTCATGTTACCTCAGCAGTATAATATATAACAACCAATCACAGCGCAGCGTTCATATTACCTCAGCAGTATAATATATAACAACCAATCACAGCGCAGCTTTCATGTTACCTCAGTAAAATATATAATCACCAATCACAGTGCAGCTTTCATATTACCTCAGTAAAGTATATAGCAACCAATCACAGCGCAGCTTTCATGTTACCCCAGCAGTATAATATATAACAACCAATCACAGCGCAGCTTTCATGTTACCTCAGCAGTATAATATATAACAACCAATCACAGTGCAGCTTTCATGTTACCTCAGTAAAATATATAATCACCAATCACAGCGCAGCTTTCATGTTACCCCAGCAGTATAATATATAACAACCAATCACAGCACAGCTTTCATGCTACCTCAGCAGTATAATATATAACAACCAATCACAGCACAGCTTTCATGTTACCTCAGCGGTATAATATATAACAACCAATCACAGCGCAGCTTTCATGTTACCTCAGTATAATATATAACAACCAATCACAGCGCAGCTTTCATGTTACCCCAGCAGTATAATATATAACAACCAATCACAGCGCAGCTTTCATGTTACCCCAGAAGTATAATATATAACAACCAATCACAGTGCAGCTTTCATGTCACCCCAGCATAATATATAACAACCAATCACAGCGCAGCTTTCATGTTACCTCAGCAGTATAATATATAACAACCAATCACAGCGAAGCTTTAATGTTACCTCAGCAGTATAATATATAACAACCAATCACAGTGCAGCTTTCATGTCACCCCAGCATAATATATAACAACCAATCACAGCGCAGCTTTCATGTTCCCTCAGTATAATATATAAGAACCAATCACAGCACAGCTTTCATCTTACCTCAGCGGTATAATATATAACAACAAATCACAGCAAAGCTTTCATGTTACCTCAGCGGTATAATATATAACAACCAATCACAGCGCAGCTTTCATGTTACCTCAGTATAATATATAACAACCAATCACAGCACAGCTTTCATGTTACCTCAGTATAATATATAACAACCAATCACAGTGCAGCTTTCATGTTACCTCAGTATAATATATAACAACCAATCACAGAGCAGCTTTCATGTTACCTCAGTATAATATATAACAACCAATCACAGCGCAGCTTTCATGTTACCTCAGCAGTATAATATATAACAACCAATCACAGCGCAGCTTTCATGTCACACCAGCATAATATATAACAACCAATCACAGCGCAGCTTTCATGTTACCCCAGCAGTATCATATATAACAACCAATCACAGCACAGCTTTCATGTTACCTCAGTATAATATATAACAACCAATCACAGCACAGCTTTCATGTTACCTCAGCAGTATAATATATAACAACCATTCACAGCGCAGCTTTCATGTTACCTCAGCAGTATAATATATAACAACCAATCACAGCGCAGCTTTCATGTTACCTCAGTAAAATATAGAATCACCAATCACAGTGCAGCTTTCATATTACCTCAGTATAGTATATAGCAACCAATCACAGCGCAGCTTTCATGTTACCCCAGCAGTATAATATATAACAGCCAATCACAGCGCAGCTTTCAAGTTACCTCATTTTAATATATAACAACCAATCACAGCATAGCTTTTATGTTACCCCAGCAGTATAATAGATAACAGCCAATCACAGCGCAGCTTTCATGTTACCTCAGTATAATATATAAGAACCAATCACAGCGCAGCTTACATCTTACCTCAGCGGTATAATATATAACAACCAATCACAGCACAGCTTTCATGTTACCTCAGCGGTATAATATATAACAACCAATCACAGCGCAGCTTTCATGTTACCTCAGTATAATATATAACAACCAATCACAGCACAGCTTTCATGTTACCTCAGTATAATATATAACAACTAGAGATGAGCGAACACGTTCGGCTCCGCCCCTTTTTCGCCCGAACACCGAACTTTGCGAACACCTCGGTGTTCGGGCGAAAAAGTTCGGGGGCCGCCGTGGCAGCGCGGGGGGGTGCGGCGGGGAGCGGGGGGGAGAGGGAGAGAGAGAGGGCTCCCCCCTGTTCCCCGCTACTGCCGCCCGCGCCGCCGCGCATCTCCCCGCCCCCCGGCGGCACCCGGACACTTACGCGCAAACACTCCAGTGTTCGCTAAAGCCGGTGTCCGGGTGCGGATGTGTCCGTTACGGACACGTTCGCTCATCTCTAATAACAACCAATCACAGCATAGCTTTCATGTTACCTCAGTATAATATATAACAACCAATCACAGCGCAGCTTTCATGTTACCCCAGCAGTATAATATATAACAACCAATCACAGCGCAGCTTTCATGTTACCTCAGTATAATATATAAGAACCAATCACAGCGCAGCTTTCATCTTACCTCAGCGATATAATATATAACAACCAATCACAGCGCAGCTTTCATGTTACCTCAGCGGTATAATATATAACACCCAATCACAGCGCAGCTTTCATGTCACACCAGCATAATATATAACAACCAATCACAGCGCAGCTTTCATGTTACCTCAGCAGTATAATATATAACAACGAATCACAGAGCAGCTTTCATGTTAGCCCAGCATAATATATAACAACCAATCACAGCACAGCTTTCATGTTACCTCAGCAGTATAATATATAACAATCACAGCGCAGCTTTCATGTTACCTCAGTATAATATATAACAACCAATCACAGCGCAGCTTTCATGTTACCCCAGCAGTATAATATATAACAACCAATCACAGCGCAGCTTTCATGTTACCCCAGAAGTATAATATATAACAACCAATCACAGTGCAGCTTTCATGTTACCCCAGAAGTATAATATATAACAACCAATCACAGTGCAGCTTTCATGTCACCCCAGCATAATATATAACAACCAATCACAGCGCAGCTTACATGTTGCCTCAGCGGTATAATATATAACAACCAATCACAGCGCAGCTTTCATGTTACCCCAGCAGTATAATATATAACAACCAATCACAGCGCAGCTTTCATGTTACCCCAGAAGTATAATATATAACAACCAATCACAGTGCAGCTTTCCTGTCACCCCAGCATAATATATAACAACCAATCACAGCGCAGCTTTCATGTTACCTCAGCAGTATAATATATAACAACCAATCACAGCGTAGCTTTCATGTTACCTCAGCGGTATAATATATAGAAACCAATCACAGTGCAGCTTTCATGTTACCTCAGTATAATATATAACACCCAATCACAGCACAGCTTTCATGTTACCTCAGCAGTATAATATATAACTACCAATCACAGCACAGCTTTCATGTTACCTCAGTATAGTATATAGCAACCAATCACAGCGAAGCTTTAATGTTACCTCAGCAGTATAATATATAACAACCAATCACAGTGCAGCTTTCATGTCACCCCAGCATAATATATAACAACCAATCACAGCGCAGCTTTCATGTTACCTCAGTATAATATATAACAACCAATCACAGCGCAGCTTTCATGTTCCCTCAGTATAATATATAACAGCCAATCACAGCGCAGCTTTCATGTTCCCTCAGTATAATATATAAGAACCAATCACAGCACAGCTTTCATCTTACCTCAGCGGTATAATATATAACAACAAATCACAGCACAGCTTTCATGTTACCTCAGCAGTATAATATATAACAACCAATCACAGCACAGCTTTCATGTTACCTCAGTATAATATATAACAACCAATCACAGCACAGCTTTCATGTTACCTCAGTATAATATATAACAACCAATCACAGTGCAGCTTTCATGTTACCTCAGTATAATATATAACAACCAATCACAGGGCAGCTCTCATGTTACCTCAGTATAATATATAACAACCAATCACAGCGCAGCTTTCATGTTACCTCAGTATAATATATAACAACCAATCACAGTGCAGCTTTCATGTTACCTCAGTATAATATATAACAACCAATCACAGTGCAGCTTTCATGTTACCTCAGTATAATATATAACAACCAATCACAGCACAGCTTTCATGTTACCTCAGCAGTATAATATATAACAACCAATCACAGAGCAGCTTTCATGTTACCTCAGTATAATATATAACAACCAATCACAGCGCAGCTTTCATGTTACCTCAGCAGTATAATATATAACAACCAATCACAGCACAGCTTTCATGTTACCTCAGCAGTATAATATATAACAACCAATCACAGAGCAGCTTTCATGTTACCTCAGTATAATATATAACAACCAATCACAGCGCAGCTTTCATGTTACCTCAGCAGTATAATATATAACAACCAATCACAGCACAGCTTTCATGTTACCTCAGCAGTATAATATATAACAACCATTCACAGCGCAGCTTTCATGTTACCTCAGCAGTATAATATATAACAACCAATCACAGCGCAGCTTTCATGTTACCTCAGTATAATATATAACAACCAATCACAGCACAGCTTTCATGTTACCTCAGTATAATATATAACAACCAATCACAGCACAGCTTTCATGTTACCTCAGCAGTATAATATATAACAACCATTCACAGCGCAGCTTTCATGTTACCTCAGCAGTATAATATATAACAACCAATCACAGCACAGCTTTCATGTTACCTCAGTAAAATATATAATCACCAATCACAGTGCAGCTTTCATATTACCTCAGTATAGTATATAGCAACCAATCACAGCGCAGCTTTCATGTTACCCCAGCAGTATAATATATAATAGCCAATCACAGCGCAGCTTTCATGTTACCTCAGTATAATATATAACAACCAATCACAGTGCAGCATTCATGTTACCTCAGTATAATATATAACAACCAATCACAGCACAGCTTTCATGTTACCTCAGCAGTATAATATATAACAACCATTCACAGCGCAGCTTTCATGTTACCTCAGCAGTATAATATATAACAACCAATCACAGCGCAGCTTTCATGTTACCTCAGTAAAATATATAATCACCAATCACAGTGCAGCTTTCATATTACCTCAGTATAGTATATAGCAACCAATCACAGCGCAGCTTTCATGTTACCCCAGCAGTATAATATATAACAACCAATCACCGCACAGCTTTCAAGTTACCTCATTTTAATATATAACAACCAATCACAGCATAGCTTTTATGTTACCCCAGCAGTATAATAGATAACAGCCAATCACAGCGCAGCTTTCATGTTACCTCAGTATAATATATAAGAACCAATCACAGCGCAGCTTACATCTTACCTCAGCGGTATAATATATAACAACCAATCACAGCACAGCTTTCATGTTACCTCAGCGGTATAATATATAACAACCAATCACAGCGCAGCTTTCATGTTACCTCAGTATAATATATAACAACCAATCACAGCACAGCTTTCATGTTACCTCAGTATAATATATAACAACCAATCACAGCGCAGCTTTCATGTTACCCCAGCAGTATAATATATAACAACCAATCACAGCGCAGCTTTCATGTTACCTCAGTATAATATATAAGAACCAATCACAGCACAGCTTTCATCTTACCTCAGCGATATAATATATAACAACCAATCACAGCGCAGCTTTCATGTTACCTCAGCGGTATAATATATAACACCCAATCACAGCGCAGCTTTCATGTCACACCAGCATAATATATAACAACCAATCACAGTGCAGCTTTCATGTTACCTCAGCGGTATAATATATAACACCCAATCACAGCGCAGCTTTCATGTCACACCAGCATAATATATAACAACCAATCACAGCGCAGCTTTCATGTTACCTCAGCAGTATAATATATAACAACCAATCACAGCGCAGCTTTCATCTTACCTCAGCCGTATAATGTATAACAACCAATCACAGCACAGCTTTCATGTTACCTCAGTATAATATATAACAACCAATCACAGCACAGCTTTCATGTTACCTCAGTGGTTTAATATATAACAACCAATCACAGCACAGCTTTCATGTTACCTCAGCAGTATAATATATAACAACCAATCACAGCGCAGCTTTCATGTTACCTCAGCAGTATAATATATAACAACCAATCACAGCGCAGCTTTCATGTCACACCAGCCTAATATATAACAACCAATCACAGCGCAGTTTTCATGTTACCCCAGCAGTATCATATATAACAACCAATCACAGCACAGCTTTCATGTTACCTCAGTATAATATATAACAACCAATCACAGCGCAGCTTTCATGTTACCTCAGCAGTATAAAATATAACAACCAATCACAGGGCAGCTTTTATGTTACCTCAGTGGTATAATTTATAACAACCAATCACAGCACAACATTCAGGTTACCTCAGCAGTATAAAATATAACAACCAATCACAGCGCAGCTTTCATGTTACCTAAGTATATTATGTAACAACCAATCACAGCACAGATTTCATGTTACCTCAGCAGTGTAATATATAACAACCAATCACAGCACAGCTTTCATGTTATCTCAGAATAATACATAACAACCAATCACAGCAAAGCTTTCATGTTACCTCAGCAGTATAATATATTACAACCAATCACAGCGCAGCTTTCATGTTACCTCAGCAGTATAATATATAACAACCAATCAAAGCGCAGCTTTCATGTTACCTCAGTAAAATATATAATATTCACCAATCACAGAGCAGCTTTCATATTACCTCAGTATAATATATAATCACCAATCACAGAGCAGCTTTCATGTTACCTCAGTATAATATATAACAACCAATCACAGCACAGCTTTCATGTTACCTCAGTATAATATATAACAACCAATCACAGCACAGCTTTCATGTTACCTCAGTATAATATATAACAACCAATCACAGCGCAGCTTTCATATTACCTCAGTATAGTATATAGCAACCAATTACAGCGCAGATTTCATGTTACCTCAGCAGTATAATATATAACAACCAATCACAGCGCAGCTTTCATGTTACCTCAGTATAATATATAACAACCAATCACAGCGCAGCTTTCATATTACCTCAGCAGTATATTATATAGCAACCAATCACAGTGCAGCTTTCATGTTACCTCAGAATAATATATAACAACCAATCACAGCGCAGCTTTCATGTTACCTCAGTATAATATATAACAACCAATCACAGCGCAGCTTTCATGTTACCTCAGTAAAATATATAATCACCAATCACAGTGCAGCTTTCATATTACCTCAGTATAGTATATAGCAACCAATCACAGCGCAGCTTTCATGTTACCCCAGCAGTATAATATATAACAACCATTCACAGCGCAGCTTTCATGTTACCTCAGTATAATATATAACAACCAATCACAGCGCAGCTTTCATGTTACCTCAGTATAATATATAACAACCAATCACAGTGCAGCTTTCATGTTACCTCAGTATAATATATAACAACCAATCACAGCGCAGCTTTCATGTTACCTCAGTATAATATATAACAACCAATCACAGTGCAGCTTTCATGTTACCTCAGTATAATATATAACAACCAATCACAGCACAGCTTTCATGTTACCTCAGTATAATATATAACAACCAATCACAGCGCAGCTTTCATGTTACCTCAGTAAAATATATAATCACCAATCACAGTGCAGCTTTCATATTACCTCAGTATAGTATATAGCAACCAATCACAGCGCAGCTTTCATGTTACCCCAGCAGTATAATATATAACAACCATTCACAGCGCAGCTTTCATGTTACCTCAGTATAATATATAACAACCAATCACAGCGCAGCTTTCATGTTACCTCAGTATAATATATAACAACCAATCACAGTGCAGCTTTCATGTTACCTCAGTATAATATATAACAACCAATCACAGTGCAGCTTTCATGTAACCTCAGCAGTATAATATATAACAACTAGAGATGAGCGAGCACCAAAATGTTCGGGTGTTCGTTATTCGGGACGAACTTTTCGCGATGCTCGAGGGTTCGTTTCGAACAACGAACCCCATTGAAGTCAATGGGCGACCAGAACATTTTTGTATTTCGCCGATGCTCGCTAAGGTTTCCTTGTGTGAAAATCTGGGCAATTCAGGAAAGTGATGGGAATGACACAGAAACGGATAGGGCAGGCGAGGGGCTACATGTTGGGCTGCATCTCAAGTTCCCAGGTCCCACTATTAAGCCACAATAGCGGCAAGAGTGGGCCCCCCCCCCTCCCAACAACTTTTACTTCTGAAAAGCCCTCATTAGCATGGCATACCTTAGCTAAGCACCACACTACCTCCAACAAAGCACAATCACTGCCTGCATGACACTCCGCTGCCACTTCTCCTGGGTTACATGCTGCCCAACCGCCCCCCCTCCCCCCCCCACAGCGCACACCAAAGTGTCCCTGCGCAGCCTTCAGCTGCCCTCATGCCACACCACGCTCATGTCTATTTAGAATTGCGTCTGCCATGACGAGGGACCGCAGGCACACACTGCAGAGGTTGGCACGGCTAGGCAGCGACCCTCTTTAAAAGTGGCGGAGCGATAGCCCACAATGCTGTACAGAAGCAATGATAAATAGAATCCTGTGCCACCGCCATCAGGAGCTGCACACGTGGGCATAGCAATGGGGAACCTATGTGCCACACACTATTCATTCTGTCAAGGTGTCTGCATGCCCCAGTCAGACCGGGCTTTTTAATTCATAGACACAGGCAGGTACAACTCCCTATTGTGAAGTCCCTGTCGACCCACAGCATGGGTGGGTGCCAGGAAGCCACCGGCGGTACACAGAAATATCCCATTGCATTGCCCAACACAGCTGAGGTAGTAATGTCGTGCTTAATGCAGGTGGGCTTCGGCCCACACTGCATGCCCCAGTCTGACTGGGGTTCTTTATAAGTGTACAGATGTAGTAAAAACTCCGTGTGCACCTACAGCATGGGTGGGTGCCAGGAAGCCACCGGCGGTACATAGAAATATCCCATTGCATTGCCCAACACAGCTGAGGTAGTAATGTTGTGCTTAACCCTTTCCAATCCAATTTGTATATGGTTTTCCTAGGGGGCTTACTCTTTTTCTGCTGTTATACAACGGCGCTATATGCTGGCTAAAGCCAGTACTGCATGAGCTGACACGTAGGATAGGCTCCGACAGCAGAGAGGCTGGCAATATACAGTAAGAGAACCCCGACGGACGTCTACCAACAACGGAGCTGTACAGCCTTAAACCCTAATGTCTTCACAGGTCACACAGTGGACTGGAAAGGGTTAATGCAGGTGGGTTTCGGCCCACACTGCATGCCCCAGTCAGACTGGGGTTCTTTACAAGTGGACACATGTAGGTTTAACTCCCTGTGGACCCACTGCCTGGGTGGGTGCCAGGAAGCCACCGGCGGTACATAGAAATATCCCATTGCATTGCCCAACACAGCTGAGGTAGTAATGTCGTGCGTAATACAGGTGGGCTTCGGCCCACACTGCATGCCCCAGTCAGACGGGTTTTTTAGAAGTGTACAGAAGTATTAAAAACTCAGTGTGCACCTACAGCATGGGTGGCTCCCTGGAACCCACCGGCGGTACACAAAAATATCCCATTGCATTGCCCAACACAGCGGATGTAACGTCAGCTGTAATGCAGGTGGGCTAAAAATTAATTTGATTACACTGTAGGCGAGGGCCCCAAAAATTGCTGTATCAACAGTACTAATGTACATCAGAAAAATTGGCCATGGCCAGCCAAGAGGGCAGGTGAAACCCATTAATCGCTTTGGTTAATGTGGCTTAAGTGGTAACTAGGCCTGGAGGCAGCCCAGTGTAACGAAAAATTGGTTCAAGTTAAAGTTCCAACGCTTTTAAGAGCATTGAAACTTATAAAAATTGTTCTGAAAAATTATATGACTGAGCCTTGTGGCCCTAAGAAAAATTGCCCGTTCAGCGTGATTACGTGAGGTTTCAGGAGGAGGAGCAAGAGGAGGAGGAGGAATATTAGACACAGATTGATGAAGCAGAAATGTCCCCGTTTTGGATGGTGAGAGAGAACGTAGCTTCCATCCGCGGGTGCAGCCTACGTATTGCTTACGTATCGCTGCTGTCCGCTGGTGGAGAACAGAAGTCTGGGGAAATCCAGCCTTTGTTCATCTTGATGAGTGTTAGCCTGTCGGCACTGTCGGTTGACAAGCGGCTACGCTTATCGGTGATGATTCCCCCAGCCGCACTAAACACCCTCTCCGACAACACGCTAGCCGCAGGACAAGCAAGCACCTCAAGGGCATACAGGGCTAGTTCAGGCCACGTGTCCAGCTTCGACACCCAGTAGTTGTAGGGGGCAGAGGCGTCACCAAGGATGGTCGTGCGATCCGCTACGTACTCCCTCACCATCCTTTTGCAGTGCTCCCGCCGACTCAGCCGTGACTGGGGAGCGGTGACACAGTCTTGGTGGGGAGCCATAAAGCTGGCCAGGCCCTTAAAGACTGTTGCACTGCCTGGGATGTACATGCTGCTCGATCTACGCACATCCCCTGCAACATGGCCCTCGGAACTGCGCCTTCTGCCACTAGCGCTGTCGGCTGGGAATTTTACCATCAGCTTGTCCGCAAGGGTCCTGTGGTATAGCAACACTCTCGAACCCCTTTCCTCTTCGGGAATCAGAGTGGGCAGGTTCTCCTTATACCGTGGATCGAGCAGTGTGTACACCCAGTAATCCGTAGTGGCCAGAATGCGTGCAACGCGAGGGTCACGAGAAAGGCATCCTAACATGAAGTCAGCCATGTGTGCCAGGGTACCTGTACGCAACACATGGCTGTCTTCACTAGGAAGATCACTTTCAGGATCCTCCTCCTCCTCCTCCTCCTCCTCAGGCCATACACGCTGAAAGGATGACAGGCAATCAGCCGGTGTACCGTCAGCAGCGGGCCAAGCTGTCTCTTCCCCCTCCTCCTCATCCTCCTCATGCTCCTCCTCCTCCTCCTGTACGCGCTGAGAAATAGACAGGAGGGTGCCCTGACTATCCAGCGGCATACTGTCTTCCCCCGCCCCCGTTTCCGAGCGCAAAGCAGCTGCCTTTATGGTTTGCAGGGAATTTCTCAAGATGCATAGCAGAGGAATGGTGACGCTAATGATTGTAGCATCGCCGCTCACCACCTGGGTAGACTCCTCAAAATTACCAAGGACATGGCAGATGTCTGCCAACCAGGCCCACTCTTCTGAAAGGAATTGAGGAGGCTGACTCCCACTGCGCCGCCCATGTTGGAGTTGGTATTCGACTATAGCTCTACGCTGTTCATAGAGCCTGGCCAACATGTGGAGCGTAGAGTTCCACCGTGTGGGCACGTCGCACAGCAGTCGGTGCACTGGCAGCTTAAAGTGATGTTGCAGGGTGCGCAGGGTGGCAGCGTCCGTGTGGGACTTGCGGAAATGTGCGCAGAGCCGGCGCGCCTTTACGAGCAGGTCTGACAAGCGTGGGTAGCTTTTCAGAAACCGCTGAACCACCAAATTAAAGACGTGGGCCAGGCATGGCACGTGCGTGAGGCTGCCGAGCTGCAGAGCCGCCACCAGGTTACGGCCGTTGTCACACACGACCATGCCCGGTTGGAGGCTCAGCGGCGCAAGCCAGCGGTCGGTCTGCTGTGTCAGACCCTGCAGCAGTTCGTGGGCCGTGTGCCTCTTATCGCCTAAGCTGAGTAGTTTCAGCACGGCCTGCTGACGCTTGCCCACCGCTGTGCTGCCACACCGCGCGACACCGACTGCTGGCGACGTGCTGCTGCTGACACATCTTGATTGTGAGACAGAGGAGGAGGAGGAGGAGGAGGAGGGTGCTTTAGTGGAGGAAGCATACACCTCCGCAGATACCACCACCGAGCTGGGGCCCGCAATTCTGGGGGTGGGTAGGACGTGAGCGGTCCCAGGCTCTGACTCTGTCCCAGCCTCCACTAAATTCACCCAATGTGCCGTCAGGGAGATGTAGTGGCCCTGCCCGCCTGTGCTTGTCCACGTGTCCGTAGTTAAGTGGACCGTGGCAGTAACCGCGTTGGTGAGGGCGCGCACAATGTTGCGGGAGACGTGGTCGTGCAGGGCTGGGACGGCACATCGGGAAAAGTAGTGGCGACTGGGAACTGAGTAGCGCGGGGCCGCCGCCTCCATGATACTTTTGAAGGACTCCGTTTCCACAACCCTATACGGCAGCATCTCAAGGCTGATGAATTTTGCGATGTGGACGGTTAACGTTTGAGCGTGCGGGTGCGTGGCGGCGTACTTGCGCTTGCGCTCGAACACTTGCGCAAGCGACGGCTGAACGGTGCGCTGAACTACACTGCTGGATGGGGCCGAGGACAGCGGAGATGAGGGTGTGGGTGCAGGCCATGAGGCGGTAGTGCCTGTGTCCTGAGAGGGGGGTTGCATCTCAGTGGCAGGTTGGGGCACAGGGGGAGAGGCAGGGGTGCAAACCGGAGGCGGTGAACGGCCTTTGTCCCACCTTGCGGGGTGCTTGGCCATCATATGTCTGCGCATGGTGGTGGTGGTGAGGCTGTTGGTGTTGGCTCCCCGGCTGAGCTTTGCGCGACAAAGGTTGCACACCACTGTTCGTCGGTCGTCAGGCGTCTCTGTGAAAAACTGCCAGACCTTAGAGCACCTCGGCCTCCGCAGGGTGGCATGGCGCGAGGGGGCGCTTTGGGAAACACTTGGTGGATTATTCGGTCTGGCCCTGCCTCTACCCCTGGCCACTGCACTGCCTCTTGCAACCTGCCCTGCTGATGCCCTTGACTCCCCCTCTGAAGACCTGTCCTCCTGAGTAAGCGTTGCACACCAGGTGGGGTCAGTCACCTCATCGTCCTGCTGCTCTTCCTCCGAATCCTCTGTGCGCTGCTCCCTGGGACTTACTGCCCTTACTACTACCTCACTGCAAGACAACTGTGTCTGATCGTCATCGTCCTCCTCACCCACAGAAAGTTGTTGAGACAGTTGGCGGAAGTCCCCAGCCTCTTCCCCCGGACCCCGGGAACTTTCGAATGGTTGGGCATCAGTGACGATAAACTCCTCTGGTGGGAGAGGAACCGCTGCTGCCCAATCTAAGCAGGGGCCCGAGAACAGTTCCTGGGAGTGTTCCCGCTCCTGAGCAGGTGTCATTGTAGTGGAGTGAGGAGGCTGGGAGGAAGGAGGAGCAGCAGACAGAGGATTCGGATTGGCAGCAGTGGACGGCGCAGAACTGCGGGTAGACGATAGGTTGCTCGAAGCACTTTCTGCCATCCAGGACAGGACCTGCTCACACTGCTCATTTTCTAATAACCGTCTCCCACGTGGACCCATTAATTGGGCGATGAATGTGGGGACGCCAGAAACGTGCCTCTCTCCTAATCGCGCAGCAGACAGCTGCGACACACCTGGATCAGGAGCTTGGCCTGTGCCCACACCCTCACTTGGCCCTCCGCGTCCTCGGCCACGTCCACGTCCACGTCCTCTAGGCTTACCCCTACCCCTCAGCATGCTGTATTACCAGTGATTAGATTTCCCAGGCAGGAAATAAATTGGCGCAAGACTGCAGGGCAAATATAATTTTTGCCCTTTTTGGAAAACGAAAGGCCCCACTGCCTCTAGTGAATGAATTATCTAAGTTTAATAACTGTGCTGTGTCCCTGCTTATGTGTCACAGAACGTGAGGGTAGCAGAGTTATTATAACTCTTGGAGAGCAGGTATTTTTTTTCCCAATTAAGGAAAGCAAATGGCGAAGCCAGCAGTAAAGCGTAGCTGGCTGCGTATGATTTAGCAATGTTTTTCACACAGCTCACACGTGTCCACCGCCCGTAAGGACGGACACAGGCTGGACAAATAGATTTGTTTTCAGTTTTTTCCCACCAACAGGCAGCACTGCGTATATTCTATGAACCTGAGAAGTTTAATAACTGTGCTGTGTCCCTGCTTATGTGTCACAGAACGTGAGGGTAGCAGAGTTATTATAACTCTTGGAGAGCAGGTATTTTTTTTCCCAATTAAGGAAAGCAAATGGCGAAGCCAGCAGTAAAGCGTAGCTGGCTGCGTATGATTTAGCAATGTTTTTCACACAGCTCACACGTGTCCACCGCCCGTAAGGACGGACAGAGGCTGGACAAATAGATTTGTTTTCAGTTTTTTCCCACCAACAGGCAGCACTGCGTATATTCTATGAACCTGAGAAGTTTAATAACTGTGCTGTGTCCCTGCTTATGTGTCACAGAACGTGAGGGTAGCAGAGTTATTATAACTCTTGGAGAGCAGGTATTTTTTTTCCCAATTAAGGAAAGCAAATGGCGAAGCCAGCAGTAAAGCGTAGCTGGGTGCGTATGATTTAGCAATGTTTTTCACGCAGCTCACACGTGTCCACCGCCCGTAAGGACGGACAGAGGCTGGACAAATAGATTTGTTTTCAGTTTTTTCCCACCAACAGGCAGCACTGCGTATATTCTATGAACCTGAGAAGTTTAATAACTGTGCTGTGTCCCTGCTTATGTGTCACAGAACGTGAGGGTAGCAGAGTTATTATAACTCTTGGAGAGCAGGTATTTTTTTTCCCAATTAAGGAAAGCAAATGGCGAACCTAGCAGTAAAGCGTAGCTGGCTGCGTATGATTTAGCAATGTTTTTCACGCAGCTCACACGTCTCCACAGGCGTAAGGACGGACACAGGCTGGACAAATAGATTTGTTTTCAGTTTTTTCCCACCAACAGGCAGCACTGCGTATATTCAATGAACCTGCGAAGTTTAACCCCTTAATGACATGGCCTATTTTGGCGTTGAGGACCAAGCGATTTTTTGGTATTTTTCCATCTCCATTTTTCAAAAGCCATAACTTTTTTATTTTTCCGTCGACGCGGCCGTATAAGGGCTCGTTTTTTGCGTGGCGATCTGTAGTTTTTATCGGTGCCACTTTTGGGTATATAGACAATATCGTAAATTTTTTATTTTTTTTTTTAATGATAACAGGGAGAGAAAACGCATCAATTCTGCCATAGATTTTTTTTTTTTTTTTTTACAGCGTTAATCATGCAGCATAAATGACACACTAAATTTTTTCTGCGGGTCGGTACGGTAACAACGATACCAAAATTGTTATATTTTTTTTAGGTTTTTACACTTTTTTGCAATAAAACCCCCTTTTTTTGGAAATCTTTTTTTTTTCTCTATAGCTGCATTCAAAGTCATGTAACTTTTTTATTTTTCTATGTACGGAGCTCTATGAGGGCTTATTTTTTGCGAGACGAGCTGTAGTTTTTATTGGTACCATTTTGGGAAATGTACGGCTTTTTTGATCACTTTTATTGCATTTTTTGTGAGGCAAAATGCTAAAAATTAGCATTTTGCCTCTGTTTTTTAGCGTTTTTTTTTACGCTTTTTGTCGTACAAAATAGAAAGCGTGTTCAACTTTTTGTACACGTCGTTACGGACGCGTCAATACCAAATATGTGGGGTTTTAGTTTTTTTTTCCCTTTTTTTATGCTAATATTAGAAAAAGCATAAAAAAAGGGGTTTTTTACATTTTTTTTTTACATTTTTCTTTTTTTTACACTTTTCTTTTCTTTTTTTTACACTATTTGAGTCCCTCTGAGGGACTTGCAGCACTATGCCTATGATCGCTGTCATAAGGCATGGCAAAGCTACTGCTCTGCCATGCCTTATCGCTTGTACAGCGATTATAGGCACAGGCAATACAGGACGCCGGTGTCTGGCGTCCTGTTGCCATGGTGACAGGCCGGGCTCTCGCGATAACATCGCGAGTTCCGGCCGGAGACACACAGGGATCGCGATCCCTCTGTGAACTCTTTCCCTGCCGCGATCTACTTAGATCGCGGCAGGGAAGGGGTTAACAGCGGCGGGCGCATCTCCGATGCCCCCCCGCTGTTGGAGCGGGACGCCGGCTGTGACTGACAGCCGGCTCCCGCTGCGGGATAGCGCGGGATCTTATGTGATCCCGCGCTATCTCCAGGACGTACCAGGTACGTCATGTTGCGGGAAGTACCAGGCTGCCATGACGTACCAGGTACGTCCAGGAGCGGGAAGGGGTTAATAACTGCGCTGTGTCCCTGCTTATGTGTCACAGAACGTGAGGGTAGCAGAGTTATTATAACTCTTGGAGAGCAGGTATTTTTTTTCCCAATTAAGGAAAGCAAATGGCGAACCCAGCAGTAAAGCGTAGCTGGCTGCGTATGATTTAGCAATGTTTTTCACGCAGCTCACACGTGTCCACCGCCCGTAAGGACGGACACAGGCTGGACAAATAGATTTGTTTTCAGTTTTTTCCCACCAACAGGCAGCACTGCGTATATTCTATGAATAATAACGGTGTTGTGGCCCTGCCTATACAATTCTTTCCCTGCAGTATCAATGGAGGGTGCAATGCTCTGCAGAGGCGATTTTGAGAAGCCCAAAAAAAATGCAGCACAGCCAACAGCAGCCTGGACAGTACTGCACACGGATAAATATGGCCCTAGAAAGGACCGTTGAGGTTCTTGAAGGCTACACTCACTCCTAACACTCTCCCTGCCTATGCAGCACTTCTGTCCCTAATGCCAGGTGCAACGGTCTGCAGAGGCGATTTTGAGAAAAAAAAAATCCCACTGCTAACAGCAGCCAACACACAGCTATCAGTGGCCCTAATAAGGACCTTTGGGGGGTCTTGAAGCCTACACTAACTACCAATTCTTTCCCTACAGCAGCTCCGGTATAAACAGCACTGTCCCTCATCTAACTCACACCGCATCTGAGGCGAACCGCGGGAGGGGCCGACTTTTATATTAGGCGAACACCTGATCTCGCCAGCCACTCACAGCAGGGGGGTGGTATAGGGCTTAAACGTTGCAGGGGGAAGTTGTAATGCCTTCCCTGTCTTTCAATTGGCCAGAAAAGCGCGCAAACGTCTCAGGGAAGGAAGTGAAAGTAACCAGAACACCGCATGGTGTTCGTCACGAATAACGAACATCCCGAACACCCTAATATTCGCACGAATATCAAGCTCGGACGAACGCGTTCGCTCATCTCTAATAACAACCAATCACAGCGCAGCTTTCATGTTACCTCAGTAAAATATATAATCACCAATCACAGAGCAGCTTTCATATTACCTCAGTATAGTATATAGCAACCAATCACAGCGCAGCTTTCATGTTACCCCAGCAGTATAATACATAACAACCAATCACAGCGCAGCTTTCATGTTACCTCAGCAGTATAATATATAACAACCAATCACAGCACAGCTTTCATGTTACCTCAGTATAATATATAACAACCAATCACAGCGCAGCTTTCATGTTACCCCAGCAGTATAATATATACCAACCAATCACAGCACAGCTTTCATGTTACCTCAGCAGTATAATATATAACAATCACAGCGCAGCTTTCATGTTACCTCAGTATAATATATAACAACCAATCACAGCGCAGCTTTCATGTTACCCCAGCAGTATAATATATAAAAACCAATCACAGTGCAGCTTTCATGTCACCCCAGCATAATATATAACAACCAATCACAGCGCAGCTTTCATGTTACCTCAGCAGTATAATATATAACAACCAATCACAGCGCAGCTTTCATGTTCCCTCAGTATAGCATATAGCAACCAATCACAGAGAAGCTTTCATGTTACCTCAGCAGTATAATATATAACAACCAATCACAGTGCAGCTTTCATGTCACCCCAGCATAATATATAACAACCAATCACAGCGCAGCTTTCATGTTACCTCAGTATAATATATAACAACCAATCACAGCACAGCTTTCATGTTACCTCAGTATAATATATAACAACCAATCACAGTGCAGCTTTCATGTTACCTCAGTATAATATATAACAACCAATCACAGAGCAGCTTTCATGTTACCTCAGTATAATATATAACAACCAATCACAGCGCAGCTTTCATGTTACCCCAGCAGTATAATATATAAAAACCAATCACAGTGCAGCTTTCATGTCACCCCAGCATAATATATAACAACCAATCACAGCGCAGCTTTCATGTTACCTCAGCAGTATAATATATAACAACCAATCACAGCGCAGCTTTCATGTTCCCTCAGTATAGCATATAGCAACCAATCACAGAGAAGCTTTCATGTTACCTCAGCAGTATAATATATAACAACCAATCACAGTGCAGCTTTCATGTCACCCCAGCATAATATATAACAACCAATCACAGCGCAGCTTTCATGTTACCTCAGTATAATATATAACAACCAATCACAGCACAGCTTTCATGTTACCTCAGTATAATATATAACAACCAATCACAGTGCAGCTTTCATGTTACCTCAGTATAATATATAACAACCAATCACAGAGCAGCTTTCATGTTACCTCAGTATAATATATAACAACCAATCACAGCGCAGCTTTCATGTTACCTCAGCAGTATAATATATAACAACCAATCACAGCGCAGCTTTCATGTCACACCAGCATAATATATAACAACCAATCACAGCGCAGCTTTCATGTTACCCCAGCAGTATCATATATAACAACCAATCACAGGACTGCTTTCATGTTACCTCAGTAAAATATATAGCAACCAATCACAGCGCAGCTTTCATGTTACCTCAGCAGTATAATATATAACAACCAATCACAGCGCAGCTTTCATGTTACCTCAGTGTAATATATAACAACCAATCACAGGGCAGCTTTTATGTTACCTCAGTGGTATAATATATATCAACCAATCACAGCACAGCATTCATGTTACCTCAGCAGTATAAAATATAACAACCAATCACAGCGCAGCTTTCATGTTACCTAAGTATATTATGTAACAACCAATCACAGCACAGCTTTCATGTTACCTCAGCAGTATAATATATTACAACCAATCACAGCGCAGCTTTCATGTTACCTCAGCAGTATAATATATAACAACCAATCACAGCGCAGCTTTCATGTTACCTCAGTATAGTATATATCAACCAATCACAGCACAGCTTTCATGTTACCCCAGCAGTATAATATATAACAACCAATCACAGCGCAGCTTTCATGTTACCTCAGCAGTATAATATATAACAACCAATCACAGCACAGCTTTCATGTTACCTCAGCAGTATAATATATAACAACCAATCACAGCACAGCTTTCATGTTACCTCAGTATAATATATAACAACCAATCACAGCGCAGCTTTCATGTTAACCCAGTATAATATATAACAACCAATCACAGCGCAGCTTTCATGTTACCTCAGTATAATATATAACAACCAATCACAGCGCAGCTTTCATGTTACCTCAGTATAATATATAACAACCAATCACAGAGCAGCTTTCATGTTACCTCAGCGGTATAATATATAACAACCAATCACAGCACAGGTTTCATGTTACCTCAGTATAATATATAACAACCAATCACAGCGCAGCTTTCATGTTACCTCAGCAGTATAATATATAACAACCAATCACAGCACAGCTTTCATGTTACCTCAGTATAATATATAACAACCAATCACAGCACAGCTTTCATGTTACCTCAGTGGTATAATATATAACAACCAATCACAGCACAGCTTTCATGTTACCTGAGTATAATATATAACAACCAATCACAGCACAGCTTTCATGTTACCTCAGCAGTATAATATATAACAACCAATCACAGCGCAGCTTTCATGTTACCTCAACAGTATAATATATAACAACCAATCACAGCACAGCTTTCATGTTACCTGAGTATAATATATAACAACCAATCACAGCACAGCTTTCATGTTACCTCAGCAGTATAATATATAACAACCAATCACAGCGCAGCTTTCATGTTACCTCAACAGTATAATATATAACAACCAATCACAGCACAGCTTTCATGTTACCTCAGTATAATATATAACAACCAATCACAGAGCAGCTTTCATGTTACCTCAACAGTATAATATATAACAACCAATCACAGCACAGCTTTCATGTTACCTCAGTATAATATATAACAACCAATCACAGCACAGCTTTCATGTTACCTCAGTATAATATATAACAACCAATCACAGCACAGCTTTCATGTTACCTCAGTATAATATATAACAACCAATCACAGAGCAGCTTTCATGTTACCTCAGTATAATATATAACAACCAATCACAGCACAGCTTTCATGTTACCTCAGTATAATATATAACTACCAATCACAGCACAGCTTTCATGTTACCTCAGCAAAATAATATATAACAACCAATCACAGCGCAGCTTTCATGTTCCCTCAGTATAATATATAACAACCAATCACAGCGCAGCTTTCATGTTACCTCAGTATAATATATAACAACCAATCACAGCGCAGCTTTCATGTTACCTCAGTATAATATATAACAACCAATCACAGGGCAGCTCTCATGTTACCTCAGTATAGTATATAGCAACCAATCACAGCGCAGCTTTCATGTTACCTCAGCAGTATAATATATAACAGCCAATCACAGCGCAGCTTTCATGTTACCTCAGTATAATATATAACAACCAATCACAGAGCAGCTTTCATGTTACCTCAGTATAATATATAACAACCAATCACGGCACAGCTTTCATGTTACCTCAGTATAATATATAACAACCAATCACAGCACGGCTTTCATGTTTCCTCAGTGTAATATATAACAACCAATCACAGCACAGCTTTCATGTTACCTCAGCAGTATAATATATAACAACCAATCACAGCACAGCTTTCATGTTACCTCAGCATAATATATAACAACCAATCACAGCACAGCTTTCATGTTACCTCAGCATAATATATAACAACCAATCACAGCGCAGCTTTCATGTTACCTCAGCATAATATATAACAACCAATCACAGTGCAGCTTTCATGTTACCTCAGCAGTATAATATATAACAACCAATCACAGCACAGCTTTCAGGTTACCTCAGCAGTATAATATATAACAACCAATCACAGCGCAGCTTTCATGTTACCTCAGTATAATATATAACAACCAATCACAGCACAGCTTTCATGTTACCTCAGTATAATATATAACAACCAATCACAGCGCAGCTTTCATGTTACCTCAGCAGTAGAATACATAACAACCAATCACAGCGCAGCTTTCATGTTACCTCAGCAGTATAATATATAACAACCAATCACAGCACAGCTTTCATGTTACCTCAGTGTAATATATAACAACCAATCACAGCACAGCTTTCATGTTACCTCAGCGGTATAATATATAACAACCAATCACAGCGCAGCTTTCATGTTACCTCAGTAAAATATATAACAACCAATCACAGCGCAGCTTTCATGTTACCTCAGTGTAATATATAACAACCAATCACAGCGCAGCTTTCATGTTACCTCAGCGGTATAATATATAACAACCAATCACAGCGCAGCTTTCATGTTACCTCAGTATAATATATAACAACCAATCACAGCACAGCTTTCATGTTACCTCAGTATAAAATATAACAACCAATCACAGCACAGCTTTCATGTTACCTCAGTATAATATATATCAACCAATCACAGCGCAGCTTTCATGTTAACTCAGTATAATATATAACAACCAATCACAGCACAGCTTTCATGTTACCTCAGCAGTATAATATATAACAACCAATCACAGCACAGCTTTCATGTTACCTCAGCAGTATAATATATAACAACCAATCACAGCGCAGCTTTCATGTTACCTCAGTATAATATATAACAACCAATCACAGCACAGCTTTCATGTTACCCCAGAAGTATAATATATAACAACCAATCACAGCACAGCTTTCATGTTACCCCAGAAGTATAATATATAACAACCAATCACAGCACAGCTTTCATGTTACCTCAGCAGTATAATATATAACAACCAATCACAGCGCAGCTTTCATGTTACCTCATTATAATATATAACAACCAATCACAGCACAGCTTTCATGTTACCTCAGCAGTATAATATATAACAACCAATCACAGCGCAGCTTTCATGTTACCTCATTATAATATATAACAACCAATCACAGCGCAGCTTTTATGTTACCTCAGTATAATATATAACAACCAATCACAGCGCAGCTTTCATGTTACCTCAGCAGTATAATATATAACAACCAATCACAGCGCAGCTTTTATGTTACTTCAGTATAATATATAACAACCAATCACAGCGCAGCTTTCATGTTACCTCAACAGTATAATATATAACAACTAGAGATGAGCGAACGTACTCGTCCGAGCTTGATACTTGTTCGAGTATTAGGGTGTTCGGGATGCTCGTTACTCGTAACGAGTACCACGCGATGTTTCGGTGACTTTCAGTTTCCTCTCTGAGACGTTAGCGCGCTTTTCTGGCCAATTGAAAGACAGGGAAGGCATTACAACTTCCCCCTGTGACGTTCAAGCCCTATACCACCCCCCTGCTGTGAGTGGCTGGGGAGATCAGATGTCACCCGAGTATAAAAATTGGCCCCTCCCGCGGCTCGCCACAGATGCCTTGTGAGATAGCTGAGGGACAGTGCTGCTGGTGCCAGAGCTGCTATAGGGAGAGTGTTAGGAGTTAGTGTAGCCTTCAAGAACCCCAACGGTCCTTCTCAGGGCCACATCTATCCGTGTGCAGTACTGTGCAGGCTGCTGTGAGCAGTGTTGCATATTTTTTTTTTTTCAAAATCGGCTGTGCAGAGCATTGCGCCCTGCAGTAATACTCCAGGGACAGAATTGTGTAGGCAGGGCCAGAAGACATATATTATTGATTGAATATAGTCAGTGGGCCTTTTCTTTTTAAAAAAAGGGAAAAATTCTATGTGGCCTGCCTCTGTCAGTCCTCAGCGTTCTGGGTACGTGTGTGGTGGGTGGAGAACGTAAAAAATTCATACGCAGCCAGCTACGTTTAACAGCAGGCTTGCGACAATTTCTTTCCTGCCTTCCTGGGAAAAATTACCGTTCTGCTGCACTTCATATAACTGCATTTCTGTGGAACACATTTCTTATCTGATTGAATATACGCAGTGGGCCTTTTCTTTTTTAAAAAAGGGAAAAATTCTATTTGGCCTGCCTCTGACAGTCCTCAGCGTTCTGGGTACGTGTGTGGTGGGTGCAGAACGTTAACAAAAAACATACGCAGCCAGCTACGTTTAACAGCAGGCTTGCGCCAATTTCTTTCCTGCCTGGGAAATCAAATCACTGGTAATACATCATGCTGAGGGGTAGGGGTAGGCCTATAGGATGTGGACGCGGGCGAGGATGCGGAGGCCCAAGTCAGGGTGTGGGCACAGGCCGAGCCAGTGCGGTGGCCAGGGGTAGAGGCAGGGCCAAACCGAATAATCCACCAACTGTTTCCCAAAGCGCCCCCTCACGCCATGCCACCCTGCAGAGGTGCTCAAAGGTGTGGCAGTTTTTCACTGAGAGTGCAGACGACCGACGAACAGTGGTGTGCAACCTTTGTCGCGCCAAGATCAGCCAGGGAGCCACCACCACTAGCCTCACCACCACCAGCATGTGCAGACATATGATGGCCAAGCACCCCACAAGGTGGGACGAAGGCCGTTCACCGCCTCCGGTTTGCACCACTGACTCTCCCCCTGTGCCCCAACCTGCCACTGAGATACAACCCCCCCTCTCAGGACACAGGCACTACCGTCTCCCGGCCTGCACCCACACCCTCACCTCCGCTGTCCTCGGCTCCATCCAGCAATGTCTCTCAGCGCAGCGTCCAGCCGTCACTAGCGCAACTGTTTGAGCGCAAGCGCAAATACGCCGCCACGCACCCGCACGCTCAAGCGTTAAACGTGCATATAGCCAAATTCATCAGCCTGGAGATGCTGCCGTATAGGCTCGTGGAAACGGAGGCTGTCAAAAACATGATGGCGGCAGCAGTCCCGCGCTACTCGGTCCCCAGTCGCCACTACTTTTCCCGATGTGCCGTCCCAGGCCTGCACGACCACGTCTCCCGCAACATTGTACGCGCCCTCACCAACGCGGTTACTGCCAAGGTCCACTTAACTACGGACACGTGGACAAGCACAGGCGGGCAGGGCCACTATATCTCCCTGACGGCACATTGGGTGAATTTAGTGGAGGCTGGGACAGAGTCAGAGCCTGGGACCGCTCACGTCCTACCCACCCCCAGAATTGCGGGCCACAGCTCGGTGGTGGTATCTGCGGAGGTGTATGCTTCCTCCACTAAACCACCCTCCTCCTCCTCCTCCTCCTCCTCTGTCTCGCAATCAAGATGTGTCAGCAGCAGCACGTCGCTAGCAGTCGGTGTCGCGCAGCGTGGCAGCACAGCGGTGGGCAACCGTCAACAGGCCGTGCTGAAACTACTCAGCTTAGGCGATAAGAGGCACACGGCCCACGAACTGCTGCAGGGTCTGACAGAGCAGACCGACTGCTGGCTTTCGCCGCTGAGTCTCCAACCGGGCATGGTCGTGTGTGACAACGGCCGTAACCTGGTGGCGGCTCTGCAGCTCGGCAGCCTCACGCACGTGCCATGCCTGGCCCACGTCTTTAATTTGGTGGTTCAGCGCTTTCTGAAAAGCTACCATGCTTGTCAGACCAGCTCGGAAAGGTGCGCTGGCTCAGCGCACACTTCTGCAAGTCCAAGACGGACGCTGCCAACCTGCGCACCCTGCAACATCGGTTTAATCTGCCAGTGCACCGACTGCTGTGCAACGTGCCCACACGGTGGAACTCTATGCTGCATATGTTGGCCAGGCTGTATGAGCAGCGTAGAGCTATACTGGAATACCAACTCCAACATGTGCGTCATAGTGGGAGTCAGCCTCCTCAATTCTTTACAGAAGAGTGGGCCTGGTTGGCAGACATCTGCCAGGTCCTTGGAAACTTTGAGGAGTCTACCCAGGTGGTGAGCGGCGATGCTGCAATCATTAGCATCACCATTCCTCTGCTATGCATCTTGAGAAGTTCCCTGCAAAGCTGGATAGTCAGAGCACCCTCATGTCTATATCTCAGCGTGTTGAGGAGGAGGAGGAGGGGGAGGAGCATGAGGAGGAGGGGGAAGAGACAGCTTGGCCCACTGCTGACGGTACCCATGCTGCTTGCCTGTCATCCTTTCAGCGTGTATGGCCGAAGGAGGAGGAGGAGGATTCTGAAGGTGATCTTCCGAGTGAGGACAGCCATGTGTTGCGTACAGGTACCCTGGCACACATGGCGGACTTCATGTTAGGATGCCTTTCTCGTGACCCTCGTGTTACACGCATTCTGGCTACTACGGATTACTGGGTGTACACACTGCTCGACCCACGGTATAAGGAGAACCTTTCCACTCTGATACTCGAAGAGGAAAGGGGTTCGAGAGTGATGCTATACCACAGGACCCTGGCGGACAAGCTGATGGTAAAATTCCCATCCGACAGCGCTAGTGGCAGAAGGTGCAGTTCCGAGGGCCAGGTAGCAGGGGAGGCGCGGAGATCAGGCAGCATGTACAGCGTAGGCAGGGAAACACTCTCCAAGGCCTTTGACAGCTTTATGGCTCCCCAGCAAGACTGTGTCACCGCTCCCAAGTCAAGGCTGAGTCGGCGGGAGCACTGTAAAAGGATGGTGAGGGAGTACGTAGCCGATCGCAAGACCGTCCTCCGTGACGCCTCTGCCACCTACAACTACTGGGTGTTGAAGCTGGACACGTGGCCTGAACTCGCGCTATATGCCCTGGAGGTGCTTGCTTGTCCTGCGGCTAGCGTCTTGTCAGAGAGGGTGTTTAGTGCGGCTGGGGGAATCATCACAGATAAGCGTACCCGCCTGTCAACTGACAGTGCCAACAGGCTTACACTCATCAAGATGAACAAAGCCTGGATTTCCCCAGACTTCTCTTCTCCACCAGCGGACAGCAGCGATACCTAAGCAATACGTAGGCTGCACCCGCGGATGGAAGCATCGTTCTCTATCACCATCAAAAACGGGGACCTTTTAGCTTCATCAATCTGTGTATAATATTCCTACTCCTCCTCCTCCTGCTCCTCCTCCTGAAACCTCACATAATCACGCCAAACGGGCAATTTTTCTCAGGCCCACAAGGCTCAGTCATATAATTTTTGTAAACAATTTTTATACGTTTCAATGCTCATTTAAGCGTTGAAACTTTCACCTCAACCAATTTTTATTTTAACTGGGCTGCCTCCAGGCCTAGTTACCACTTAAGCCACATTAACCAAAGCGATTAATGGGTTTCACCTGCCCTCTTGGTTGGGCATGGGCAATGTGCCTTATTATTCTGAAAGAAATAACTCCATATCTTTCTCATCAGATAAATGGTATGATGGATAGCCCCCTGCTGTGAGTGAATAATAATAAAAACTATAACGGCATACATTTGTATTGCAAGGTCTCTTCATTTTATTGACTGCTGAACCAACAATACATTAATACGGGCGTTTCAGTGCCATATGATATCTTTTCCGTCACACCATGTCACATGATAGGACTTATTGAGGTATCATGGTCACGGAGGCCATCAGTGACTAATTTTGTAATGATGGCCCTTTAACACGCTACGTGGTTAACCCAGTACGTCTGTCCCACCCCTTGAGGGTCACGTGACGACCTTGGTGACGTGCCATGGCATGTGACTGATGTATTGAGCACACCATGTTTACCAGCTCAATAAGCATTGCAATTTTGCACCGCCCCCTGAGCATCACGTGACGTCATGTGACTCATCCAGGACGTGGTGACGTCATTCAGCGTCCGGACGTCCACAGCGCCATAGTTAAAGCATCTAAGAGTAATTTTACTGGTTATCAAGCAGTTTCTTTGCAGTCGGTATGCGCATGCAGCCATCTCTCTTCAATAGCTGGCATCAGAAATGTATATATAATCACAATCTCTCATATGATTGATTATACTGGTTTTGACATTCACTCAGCAGGTAAGTAGCTTCCTGGTTTCCATAGTAACAGCCCATATGAGGCATTACGCCCAGCCACAATGATTGGCTTAGATTGTGACACTCCCATCAAAGGTGTAACCACCTAAGCCTTATTTAAGCTGCTGTGATCTGCTGGCTCAGTATGCTGTCAGCCCACCACCAGGACTGACATGCCGCCGGGTTTTTCATTTATTTTCTTTCAGTTATCATAGGCTCTAACTTGAATACCTTATTACTAGGCATCCTTATAGGCAGCATAGGTTCATCTTTACAACCATGCTCTTCAATTCTGGAGTGCTTGAAATAGTTTAGGGAGCTTATTGAACGGCGCAATTCTGTAATCGGAATATATCATTCCGGGCTAGACTCCATCTAGGAGAATAGAATTGTGCTAAATTCCACACTAAACTCCACGCTAGTTCTGGCTAGTGTTGGTGTGGGATTTTCGAATAGCCTCATTGGAATATATATTTCTCTGATTACGACCATAGGCTACCAACTTGGTCGTATCTGTCTGACCAAAACAGATCTTTTTTTCTGTTTGCATGTATCCCATGTCCTTTTATTGCTAAAGTCATTCTGGATACTGGGAGGCTAAATAACCAACTATCTATCCTAACTAAGCCACCACCCAGTCTACCCCTGGGAATTGATATATCGAACCCCTGAAGAACCCACGGTGTGGGGGAAACGCGTTGGGTTACGTAATATACTTGGTCTCGCACATGTCACGGTTTTATCACCAAAATGACACCTGCGTAACAAATCGTGATACATTTCAGACAAATTAGTCACTTTTGAAGACCAATAATACACAATAGCTGGATTGACCTTCTTAAGCCAGCGCACTTGGTCTTTATCTGTTGTTTTGAGTGGCATCAACTGAGTCTAGATTTTTTTCTTATTTATCTAGTTAATGTGTGTTTGTTCTTCCTCTTTTTAATTAATTCTAATAAAAGGTATTTTTTAAAATTATTCGTTTGAGGGGTCCACGTAGTAAATTACTTTTATAAACAAGAGCCTGAACTAGCCCTGTATGCCCTGGAGGTGCTTGCTTGTCCTGCGGCTAGCGTCTTGTCGGAGAGGGTGTTTAGTGCGGCTGGGGGAATCATCACAGATAAGCGTACCCACCTGTCAACCGACAGTGCCGACAGGCTTACACTCATCAAGATGAACAAAGCCTGGATTTCCCCAGACGTGCTCCACCAGCGGACAGCAGCGGCACCTAAACAATACGTAGGCTGCACCCGCGGATGGAAGCATCGTTCTCTATCACCATCCAAAACGGGGACATTTCTGCTTCATCAATCTGTGTCTAATATTCCTCCTCCTCCTCCTCCTCCTGAAACCTCACGTAATCACGCTGAACGGGCAATTTTTCTCAGGCCCACAAGGCTCAGTCATATAATTTTTGTAAACAATGTTTATACGTTTCAATTCTCATTAAAGCGTTGAAACTTTCACCTGAACCAATTTTTATTTTAGCTGGGCTGCCTCCAGGCCTAGTTACCAATTAAGCCACAGTAACCAAAGCGATTAATGGGTTTCACCTGCCCTCTTGGTTGGGCATGGCCAATGTTTCTGAGGTACATTAGTACTGTTGGTACACCAATTTTTTTGGGCCCTCGCCTACAGTGTAATCCTAGTAATTTTTATGGGCTTCACCTGCACTCATGGTACAGCAAGGTGTGTGGGGTTGGCCTACACTTTTGTTACATAAATGTAACTGGGGCCTTGTCTATACTGCAACTACTGAAATGTGAAAGAGACTGTTATCTCCCTAAACTGCTGCAACGGGAATGTTACTGTGGCCTGTCTAGACTGCTACTACTACTGAAATGGAACTAATACTGTGCTCCCCCTATACTGCTGCTAGTGATATGTTACTAGGGCCTGTCTAGACTGCTACTACTACTGAAATGGAACTAAGACTGTGCTCCCCCTATACTGCTGCTAGTGATATGTTACTGGGGCCTGTCTAGACTGCTACTATTACTGAAATGGAACTAATACTGTGCTCCCCCTATACTGCTGCTAGTGAAATGTTACTGGGGCCTGTCCAGACTGCTACTACTACTGAAATGGAACTAATACTGCGCTCCCCCTATACTGCTGCTTCGGAATTGTTACTGGGGCCTGTCTGGACTGCTACTACTACTGAAATGGAACTAATACTGTGCTCCCCCTATACTGCTGCTAGTGATATGTTACTGGGGCCTGTCTAGACTGCTACTACTACTGAAATGGAACTAATACTGTGCTCCCCCTATACTGCTGCTAGTGATATGTTACTGGGGCCTGTCTAGACTGCTACTACTACTGAAATGGAACTAATACTGTGCTCCCCCTATACTGCTGCTAGTGATATGTTACTGGGGCCTGTCTAGACTGCTACTATTACTGAAATGGAACTAATACTGTGCTCCCCCTATACTGCTGCTAGTGATATGTTACTGGGGCCTGTCTAGACTGCTACTACTACTGAAATGGAACTAATACTGTGCTCCCCCTATAATGCTGGTAGTGATATGTTACTGGGGCCTGTCTAGACTGCTACTACTACTGAAATGGAACTAATACTGTGCTCCCCCTATACTGCTGCTAATGATATGTTACTGGGGCCTGTCTAGACTGCTACTATTACTGAAATGGAACTAATACTGTGCTCCCCCTATACTGCTGCTAATGATATGTTACTGGGGCCTGTCTAGACTGCTACTATTACTGAAATGGAACTAATACTGTGCTCCCGCTATACTGCTGCTAGTGATATGTTACTGGGGCCTGTCCAGACTGCTACTACTACTGAAATGCAACTAATACTGTGCTCCCCCTATACTGCTGCTAGTGATATGTTACTGGGGCCTGTCTAGACTGCTACTACTACTGAAATGGAACTAATACTGTGCTCCCCCTATACTGCTGCTAGTGATATGTTACTGGGGCCTGTCTAGACTGCTACTACTACTGAAATGGAACTAATACTGTGCTCCCCCTATACTGCTGCTAGTGATATGTTACTGGGGCCTGTCTAGACTGCTACTATTACTGAAATGGAACTAATACTGTGCTCCCGCTATACTGCTGCTAGTGATATGTTACTGGGGCCTGTCTAGACTGCTACTACTACTGAAATGGAACTAATACTGTGCTCCCCCTATAATGCTGGTAGTGATATGTTACTGGGGCCTGTCTGGACTGCTACCCTGTTTCCCCGAAAATAAGAAGCGTCTTATATTAATTTTTGCTCCCAAATATGCGCTACGTCTTATTTTCAGGGGGTGTCTTATTTCACCACGACAAATCCGTCTGTGGCCGCTAATCCCTCAATTGGCCAGCTTTGTGGACGAAATTTCTCAGAAATCTCGTCCACATGGGACAGCAAATCTGTCACGGCAAAGCTGGGAGAAGCCGGTGTTGTGGTGCGGATTCACTGGCCACAGAAACAGAAAAGCGTGCAGCCAGGTCGCTTCAAAACAAGCGGCTGAGTGCCGTGGGTTTTGAAGCAGCGCTTTCCCGGCGGAAATCTCGCTGTTTATCGCTGTGGCCAAACTGCGAGATTTCCGCTTGAAATACGCTCTGTGAGAACCCAGCCTTAAGAATCACACAAGGTGCCTGACTCACACACAGAGCCATAAAAAAATAAGGGCTGTAAAGTAACGTACCTGTCTGCAGACAGAAGGTCCTGTACCACTTGTAAGCAGGGATGGTATTGCAGCTTCCGGCCACCAGGGGGAGCTCATCCCAGCAGACTTGTACAGCAGGAACAGAACGTACAGTATGGACTTTTGCAGCCAGCAAGGGGAGCTCACAGCAGCACACTCGTACAGCACAGCAGGGACAGAATAACAGCAGACTGTCTGCAGATCTACCTATACATCTAGAGGTAGGAGACAATGGGGATGGCAGCAGGGGACAGGCCTCTTGACTTGCCTGCACACTTTACTATGCCTTACTTTCGGGGGATGCCTTATATTTGGGACTTCTGCAAATTTCAGGGGGTGTCTTATTTTCAGGGGTGCCTTATTTTCGGGGAAACACGGTACTATTACTGAAATGGAACTAATACTGTGCTCCCCCTATACTGCTGCTTCAGAATTGTTACTGGAGCCGGTCTTCAGTGTTACTATTACTGAAATGGAACTAATACTGTGCTCCCCCTATACTGCTGCTTCAGAATTGTTACTGGGGCCTGTCTTCAGTGTTACTATTACTGAAATGGAACTAAGACTGTGCTCCCCATATACTGCTCCTTCGGAAATTGTTACTGGGGCCTGTCTGGACTGCTACTACTACTGAAATGGAACTAATACTGTGCTCCCCCTATAATGCTTCTAGTGATATGTTAACGGGGCCTGTACCTAATGCTACGGCTGAAATGTTACTAATTCTGGGCTCTGCCTATACCGCTGCTAATGCTATGTCACTGGGGTGTGGAAATGGAGGCTTCCCAAAGACATGATGGCGGCGAGGCCATTTCCCACCAACGCAGTTACTGTTAAGGTGCATATAACCACGGACACGTGGAGAGGACACGTAGTGCCTCAAAAACATCCCCCTCCTCCTCCAACAGGGAAAACATTCTTGGCAAATACCTTTGCATTGGTTCGTCTGGTGGCAGTCCAAGAATTTCACCTTTACCGACACAAGAGATCCCCCCACCATCCCCCCGCCACGGCCCACTTAATCCTGGCCACATTCCGAAAACCAACTAAATAAAACCCCGCTACTAGGTCCGCAGTCACCACCACATTACCACCAACGCGGTTACTGTTAAGGTACATATTACCAGTCTGACTGGGGCATGCACTGTGGGCCGAAGCCCACCTGTATTGTATCTGACGTTAGCTCTGCTGAGCAGGGCACTGCAATGGGATACATTTATGTACCGCCGGTGGGTTCCAGGGAGACACCCATGCTGTGGGTGCACAGGGACTGCACATTAGGGAGTTGTACCTGCCAGTGTCTATGTATTAAAAACCCCGGTCAGACTGGGGCATGCACTGTGGGCCGAAGACCACCTGCATTTAATCGGACGTTACATCAGCTGTGTTGGGCAATGCAATGGGATTTATTTATGTACCGTCGGTCGGTTCCAGGGAGCCACCCATGCTGTCGGTCCACACGGACTTCACAATAGGGATTTGTACCTGCCTGTGTCTATGAATTAAAAACCCCAGTCTGACTGGGGCATGCAGTGTGGGCCGAAGCCCACCTGCATGTAATCTGACGTTAGCTTTGCTGTCCAGGGTACTGCAATGGGATATATTTATGTACTGCCGGTGGCTTCCTGGGACCCACCCATGCTGTCGGTCCACACGGAGTTGTAACTGCATGTGTCTACTTATAAAGAACCCCAGTCTGACTGGGGCATGCAGTGTGGGCCGAAGCCTACCTGCATTAAACCTGACGTTACCTCAGCTGTGCTGGGCACTGCAATGGGATTTATTTATGTACCGCCGGTGGGTTACAGGGAGCCACCCATGCTGTCGGTCCACGCGGACTTCACAATAGGGAGTTGTACCTGCCTGTGTCTACTTATAAAAAAACCCCAGTCTGACTGGGGCATGCAGTGTGGGCCGAAGCCCACCTGCATTTAATCTGACGTTAGCTCTGCTGTCCAGGGCATTGCAATGGGATACATTTATGTACAGCCGGTGGGTTCCAGGGAGCCACCCATGCTGTGGGTGCACACGGAATTCCCATTGCGGAGTTGTACCTGCCTGTGACTATTTATAAAAAATCCCGGTCTGACTGGGGTATGCAGACACCTAGACAGAATGAATAGTGTGTGGCACATGGATTCCCCATTGCTATGCCCACGTGTGCAGCTCCTGTTGGAGGTGGCACAGGATTGGATTTCTCATTGCTTCTGTACAGCATTGTGGGCTATCGCCCCGCCCCTTTTAAAGAGGGTCGCTGCCTGGCCCTGCTAACCCTCTGCAGTGTGTGCCTCTGGTTCCTCCTCATGGCAAACGCACTTATAAATAGACATGAGGGTGGTGTGGCTATGAGGCCAGCGTGTGGCATGAGGGCAGCTGAAGGCTGCGCAGGGACACTTTGGTGTGCGCTGTGGACACTGGGTCGTGTGGGGGGGTTGGACAGCATGTAACCCAGGAGAAGAGGCAGCGGTGTGTCCCGCAGGCAGTGATTGTGCTTCGTTGCAGGTAGTGCGGTGCTTAGCTAAGGTGTGCCTTGCTAATGAGGGTTTGTCCGAAGTAAAAATTGTTGGGAGGGGGGGGCACTCCTGCTGCTATTGTGGCTTAATAGTGGGACCTGGGAACTTGAGATGCAGCCCAACATGTAGCCCCTCGTATGGAGCAGAGGCATCACGGAGGACGGCGGTACGATCGGCTATGTACTCCCTCACCATCTTTTTACAGTGGTCCCGCCGACTCAGCCTTGACTGGAGAGTGGTGACGCAGTCTTGCTGGGGAGCCATAAAGCTGGCAAAGGCCTTGGAGAGTGTTCCCCTGCCTGTGCTGTACATGCTGCCTGATCTCCGCACCTCCCCTGCTACCTGGCCCTCGGAACTGCGCCTTCTGCCACTAGCGCTGTCGGATGGGAAGTTTACCATCAGTTTGTCCACCAGGGCCCTGTGGTATAGAATCACTCTCGAACCCCTTTCCACTTCGGGAATGAGAGTCGAAAGGTTCTCCTTATACTGTGGGTCGAGCAGTGTGTACACCTAGTAATCCGTAGAGGCCAGAATGCGTCTAACGCGAGGGTCACGAGAAAGGCATCCTAACATGAAGTCAGCCATGTGTGCCAGGGTACCTGTACGCAACACATGGCTGTCCTCACTAGGAAGATCACTTTGAGGATCCTCCTCCTCCTCCTCCTCCGGCCATACACGCTGAATGGATGAGAGGCAAGCAGCATGGGTACCCTCTGCAGTTGGCCCAGCTGTCTCTTCCTCCTCAGGCTCCTCCCCCTCCCCCTTCTCCTCCTCCTCAACGCGCTGAGATATAGACATGAGGGTGCTCTGACTATCCAGCGACATACTGTCTTCCCCCACCTCCGTTCCCGACCGCAAAGCGTCAGCCTTTATGCTTTGCAGGTAACTTCTCAACAGGTATAGCAGAGGAATGGTGACGCTAATGATTGCAGCATCGCCACTCACCATCTGGGTAGACTCCTCAAAGTTTCCAAGGACCTGGCAGATATCTGCCATCCAGGCCCACTCCTCTGTAAAGAATTAAGGAGGCTGACTCCCACTATGACGCCCATGTTGGAGTTGTTATTCCACTATAGCTCTACGCTGCTCATACAGCCTGGACAACATGTGGAGCGTAGAGTTCCACCGTGTGGGCACGTCGCAAAGCAGTCGGTGCACTGGCAGATTAAACTGATGTTGCAGGGTCCTCAGGGTGGCAGAGTCCGTGGTGGACTTGCAGAAATGTGCGCAGACGCGGCACACCTTGCCGAGGAGGTCTGGCAAGTGTGGGTAGCCTTTCAGAAACCGCTGAACCACCAAATTAAAGACGTGGGCCAGGCATGGCACGTGCGTGAGGCTGCCGAGCTGCAGAGCCACCACCAGGTTACGGCCGTTGTCACACATGACCATGCCCGGTTGGAGGCTCAGCGGCGAAAGCCAGCGGTCGGTCTGCTCTGTCAGACCATACAGCAGTTCATGGGCCATGTGCCTCTTCTCTCCGAAGCTGAGTAGTTTCAGCACGGCCTGCTGACGCTTGCCCACCGCTGTGCTGCCGCGCGACACCGACTGCTGGCGACGTGCTGCTGCTGCAGACACATCTGGATTGCGAGGCAGAGGTTGCGTAGGAGGAGTAGGAGGAAGGTTTAGAGGAGGAAGCATACACCGCCGCAGATACCAGCACCGAGCTGGGGTCCGCAATTCTGGGGATGGGTAGGACGTGAGCGGTCCCAGGCTCTGACTCGGTCCCAGCCTCCACTAAATTCACCCAATGTGCCGTCAGGGAGATATAGTGGCCCTGCCTGCCTGTGCTTGTCCACGTGTCCGTTGTTAAGTGGACCTTGCCAAAAAAACGCGTTGGTGAGGGCGCGTACAATATTGGGGGAGACATGGTCATGCAGGGCTTGGACGGCACACCGTGAAAAATAGTGGCGACTGGGAACTGAGTAGCGCGGGGCCGCCGCCTCCATCATGTTTTTGAAAGCCTCAGTTTCCACAAGTCTGTACGGCAGCATCTCCAGGCTGATCAATTTGCCTATGTGGACATTTAAAGTTTGAGCGTGCGGGTGCATGGCGGCGTATTTGCGCTTTTGCTCCTACGATTCTCTTAGCGACAGCTGGACGCTGCGCTGAGAGACATTGCTGGATGGGGACGAGGACAGCGGAGGTGAGGGTGTGAGTCCAGGCCAGGAGACACTCGTGCCTGTGTCGTGAGAGGTGGGTTGGATCTCAGTGGCAGGTTGGCAGTGGTGCAACCTGGAGGCAGTGAACGGCCTTCGTCCCACCTTGTGGGGTGCTTGGTCATCATATGCCTGCGCATGCTGGTGGTGGTGAGGCTGGTGGTGGTGGATTTCCGGCTGATCTTGGCGCGACAAAGGTTGCACACCACTGTTCGTCGGTCGTCCGTGCTCTCAGTGAAAAACTGCCACACCTTTGAGCACCTTGGCCTTTGCATGGTGGCTTGGCGCGAGGGTGTGCTTTGGGAAACAGCTGGTGGATTATTCGCTCTGGCCCTGCCTCTACCCCTGGCCACCCCACTGCCTCTTCCAACCTGTCCTGCGGCTGCAATTGCCTCCCTCTCTGAAGACCTGTCCACAGTTGGCTTATCACACCAGGTGGGGTCAGTCACCTCATCGTCCAGTTGCTCTTCCTTCGAATCCACTGTGCGCTCCTCCCTCGGACTTACTGCCCTTACTACTGCCTCACTGATAGACAACTGTGTCTCATCGTCATCATCCTCCTCACCCACTGAAAGCTTGAGACAGTTGCCGGAAGTCCCCAGCCTCATCCCCCGGACCCCGGGGAACTTTCCAAAGGTTGGGCATCGGTCACGACAAACTCCCCTATGGTGAGAGGAACCATTGCTGACCAATCTGGGCAGGGGCCCAAGAACAGTTCCTGGGAGTCTGCCTGCTCCTCAGAATATGTCATTTTCATGGAGTGAGGAGGCTGGGAGCAAGGAGGAGCAGCAGCCAGAGCATTCAGAGTTGCAGCAGTGGACGGCGTAGAAGACTGGGTGGTCGATACATTGCTGGATGCATTTTCTGCCATCCACGACAGGACCTGCTCACACTGCTCGTTTTTTAATAAAGGTCTACGACGTGGACCCCAAAATTGTGATATGAAACTGGGGACTCCAGAAACTTGCCTCTCTCCTAATCCCGCAGCAGCCGGCTATGATTCACCTGGACCAGGAACTGGGCCTATGCCCACACCCTCACGTGGAACTCCGCGTATTCGACCGCGTCCACGTCCTCTACCCCTACCCCTACCCCTCAGCATGGTGGATCACGAATCGAGCAGACACTGAGCGGTGTAAAAATTTTTGTAAATTATTGCCGTGCAGTTGGTGGCTGCCAGCGGTAATATAATGCTAAATGAAGCCAGAAATTAAATTATAAGGAAGGATGCAAGCAAGACTAGCTGTGCACTATGCAATTGTGATGCACCTTAAGTCCCACAGGCCACGCAGTCAAATGCACTGGGTCACAGGCAGCCGTAAAAAGGATTTATTTTTTAAAATATGTTTTTTTCAATGCAATGCAGGCTATGGAGCGTGTATTGGATTTTCCCTCTATGGCTGTCTGTCACCGTACACTGTGCAGGCAGCTGACTGGTAACACAGAGTGGTGAAAAAAATTAGTGCTTTCTTGGCGTGCACTTGGAGGCAGACAGCGCTTCCGTTACGCTAACTGCACCCAGCAAAAAATTTTACTGAAGGCTGAACGCAGGCCTTGCTGTGCAATGCTGAGGTACTACAACTCCCAGCAACCACGGAGTTAAATGCACACGGTCGCAGGTAGCCCTAAAAGGACCGCTGAGATTGTTGTAGACAGGATTCCACACTACCACTGACCCTGCCTCACCAATACTTCCCCTATACTACGTAGTACAGACTGCAGCCTGAGAACACTATAGCTGTAATGGGGCTGCACGCCCGATATACAAAAAAAAAAAAAGTGCACAACTGCTCCCAGCAGCCACAACAGTAGTGCACTAGGTGAGCTGTGGCCCCAAGAAGGACCGTTGGGGTTCTTGTAGACACTAACACTCTCCCTATAGCAGCAGCAGCATCTTCCCTAATCTCTGCCAGCGTGCATCTGTGGCGAGCCGTGGGCGGGCCCTCTTTATATACTCGGCGGTCACTTGATCTCACCAGCCACTCACTGCAGGGGGGTGGGATAGGGCTGGCACGTCACAGGAGGAAGTTGTAATGCCTTCCCTGCATGTCTATTGGCCAGAAAATGGCGCAGATCTTTCAGGGAAGGAAATGTTATTGACTCGAACACCGCGTGGTGCTCACCTCGAGTAACGAGCATCTCGAGTACCCTAATACTCGAACGAGCATCAAGCTCAGACCAGTGTGCTCGCTCATCTCTAATCATGATATATTTGAAATAGAATATCAGCATGATTGTCTAGCATTGATGCAACAAGAAAACTTTAAAAAACAGTTACTGGAACCCCTCTTCAGCAATGCATATTTTGATTTTTTTGTAGATGGTACTAGGGTGAGGATTGATGACTCCACACCGGATATGCAGTGGTCACACAACAAGATGTCCTAAAAGCAGAAGCTGTGTCTCTGCATGTCACAGCACAAGAAGTGGAACTGAAAGCCCTCACTGAGGCGTGTAGTGTGGCAGAAGGTAAGATGGCAACCATTTACACTGACTCCCGGTATGCATTTGGCATAGCTCATGATTACGGCCCAATATGGAAGGCCACACAGTTTCTTACCTCAGTAGGACAACCAATTAAGAATGGTGCAGCGGTGCAGAGTCTCACGGAGGCCCTACTTCTACCTGACAAAGTAGCAGTTCTCAAGGTAAAAGCTCATACCAAAGGCGACACTGGAGAAGCAAGAGGCAACGCCCTAGCAGACTTCACAGGAAAGGCAACGGACCTCAAGCCGTGGAAGAAAGAAGAAAAGAAGATACTGACCGCACAAGTCAGAGACAATGATTTGGACATTAATAAACCTTTGGACATTGATCTACTAAGTATTTTACAGTTACAAACCAGCAAGGAAGAAAAGGACAAATGGACTAAGATGGGAGCGACAGAACAGGACGGCGTATGGCGAACAGTCAACAGAACTTGCCTACCACGGTCCCTGTATCCCATGATGGCCCAGCTGACGCACGGAAAGACGCATCTATCAAAAGCAGCAATGACGTCTACGCTTGAACGAGGACGGGTGACTCCTGGGTTCTCTGTAGCTGCTGCATAACTTGTCCAATCTTGCATGATCTTTGCCGTAAGCAACAGGGCAGAAGTAAATTTGCCACATCACGCTTGCCTAGACCACGCTACCCATTTCAGAGATTGCAAATTGACAACATTCAGCTCCCACATGTTGTGAAGTATGAATATGTGCTTGTTGTTGTTGAGGTCTTTTCAGGTTGGAGGCCGACCCTGTTACCAAGGTAAATGGGCAGGTAACCACATAGAAGCTCATGAACGAGGTAATCTTCAGATATGGGGTACCGGAAGTGATTGAGTCAGACAGAGGTACACACTTCACAGGTGAAATAATGCAACACATCATGTCTGCTCTGGGTATATCCCAGGCCTTTCACACACCCTACCATCCACGGAGTAGTAGGAAAGTAGAAAGGATGAATGGTACCCTGAAATTAAAAATACAAAAAGGCAATGGAGGAAACGGGCAAACCTTGGATTTAGTGCCTTCCATTAGCCCTAACAGAAAGACAGGATTGTCTCCCTATGAAATTTGGCTACTGATGTACCATGACCCCATCCACAAATTGCACTATGCTCTGTATTCCCATCTCTGACACGATGTATCCATAGATAGACAGTACAAACATGTATGCACCGGGTGATGCTGGATGCTCATAAGCGATCACTAAATCGCATCCTATGTTCTCCACCCCGATGTATGATGTTGATATATCTTAATATATTTATACTGTATACATATATGGGTAAGGCTCCATAATGAGTTCCCGTCTCATACAGGATGTAAAAAGTTCTAAAAGATGTCCGCTCCATCCTGAGGAAACAGCCAAAATACCGGGCTGTAGAAACGCGTTGATGGAGGTGGAGAGATCAATAATGAATACTTGGTCTCTCCACAAAATACATTGGTGGCATTGAATAAACTAGTAACATAGCATAATATGCCAGGTAGGGACAGAGGTGCAGCAATTACATTGGGCTGATTTAGAAAGAAATTATCTGAGATCAATCCACAGCTAGGAAGTCGCATATATACAGCCTACTGTGATATCTTCACCCACTATTAGTCCTGTACAGTATCTACTCAGGACTGGGATTGAGTGCATTACTTTCCCTACCTGTTACTTGATACATGTAAGGAATTGGAGGGGGAAGAATTAATCACCACACTGTAGCCAAACTAATAATGGTCTGAATAAATAAATATATACCCAGAGTGGGGCTCCAAATATTTACAACTGGAGTACATGTGGTGACTGTAGATATGGTGGAGCAAGAGACATAAAATCAGTCGCACTATATGTTGGTCAGACACTTATGAGGATCAGAGGAATTGAATAGTTGTGGATGCGGTCACGGTACATCAGTAGCCAATCCTTGACCTCGAATCCCTAAGGTGGTCACGTTGATATAACGTTATAGGGTGATCCAATGGATGCATAAATTATATATATGTGATCACATGATACAATGTATCTTCTATCCCCATATGATATTTAGTGACATGATCCAACTGAGTGATAGATATAAGTGACACATCTTTAGCTAGCAAGAAGATAGGTTAGAGGTGGAGACAGGTATATCTGTATTGTCAAATATTGAGACAAAAAGAGTGTAAATTATCCACCTCGGTGATCCTTTTTATTTGGTGTGTGACTACGGTCACATTTAAGGTATATGTAACACACATCTTTTTAAAAAAAAAAAATCAATAAAAGTTATATTTTAATTTTAGTGGTCCTTTCGGTGAGTATATAGCGCCAACATATTCCGCAGCGCTTACAATCCAGGGGAAATAACACAAGACAACTGTTACATGAAGTAACCAATTAATAGAAAAGTAGGGGTGAAGGTCCTGCTCCAACAAGCTTACAGACTACAGATAATGCGGTGATACAGAAGGTAAAGGGGTCGGAGATGTGCGCGGTATGGCGGGGTGGAGATGTGCACGGTATGGCGGGGTGGAGATGTGCACAGTATGGTGGGGTGGAGATGTGCGCGGTATGGTGGGGTGGAGATGTGCGCGGTATGGCAGGGTGGAGATGTGCACTGTATGGCAAGGTGGAGAGTGAGGGATGCTATACACATAGACAATGGTCAGCCTGTATAGTAGCGGAATCGGGATGACTGCAGGGGGCTGTTGATTACGGCTAGCAAGGATTGCAGTCTGTGGGATAGGGAGCATGTTATCAGGCAGTGTTCAGAGCAGTTTGGTTTAGGGGATATGGTATGCCTCCCTGAAGAGGCGCATTTTTAGAGCACGCCTGAAGTTTAGTGTGACAGTGATTGCCCAGATAGTTTTTGGTAGTGCGTTCCAGAGGACCGGTGCTGCTCTGGAGAAGTCTTGGAGGCGGGAATGAGAGGTTCAAGTTAGAGGGGTGCTCAGTCTGATTTCATTAGCAGGGCGGAGGGTGCGGGCTGGGTGGTGAATTGAGATGAGGAAAGCAATATAGGGTGGCGCGGTGCTGTGGAGGGCTTTGTGGATGACGGTGGCGAGTTTAAATTGAATTCTGTATTTAACGGGCAGCCAGTGCAGTGACCGGCACAGGGCAGAGGTGTCCGAGTAGCGGACGGACAGGAAGATGAGCCTGGCTGCCGCATTCAGGATGGATTGGAGAGGGTAGAGTCTGGTGCAGGGGAGGCCGATCAGCAACGAGTTGCAATAATCGAGCCGAGAGTGGATGAGGGTGACAGTGAGCGTTTTTAACGCGTCCATGGTGAGAAAAGAGCGGATTCTTGCGATGTTCTTGAGGTGCAGCTGACAGGTTCAGGCGAGAGATTGGATGTAGGAGGTGAAGGAGAGATTGGAGTCGAATATGACCCCAAGGCAGCGGGCGTGTTGTCTAGGAGTTATGGTGGCACTACACACTGAGATGGAGATGTCAGGAGGAGGTCGGTTAGTAGAGGGCAAGAACACCAGTAGGTCCGTTTTAGAGAGGTTCAGTTTTAGGTAGAGAGGACATAGTGTTAGAGACAGCGGACAGACAGCCGGTGGCGTTCTAGAGGAATGTTGCTGTGATGTCCTGGGAGGAGGTGTATAGCTGGGTATCATCAGCATAGAGATGGTATTGGAAACCAAATTGCCTGATGCTCTGTCCAATGAGGGCTGTGTAGATGGAAAAGAGGAGGGGGCCAAGGACCGAGCCCTGGGGGACCCCAACAGCAAGGGGAAGAGAATGGGAGGTACAACCAGCAAAGCAAATACTGAAGGATCGGTCAGATAGGTAGGAGGAGAACCAGGAGAGAGCAGTGTCCTTTAGTCCAATGGAGCAAAGCATAGAGAGGAGACGTTTGTGATCGACAGTGTCGAATGCTGCAGAGAGGTCAAGGATGATCAGTAGGAAGTAGTCGCCCCTCGATTTGGCAGCCAAGAGGTCGTTTGACACTTTAGTCAGGGCGGTTTCTGTTGAATGTACGGGGTGGAAGCCAGACTGTGGAGGGTCAAGAAAGAGTTTTCTGAGAGATAGCTTATAAGGTAAGAGTAAAGCAGGCGTTCTAGTAGTTTGGAGAGGAAGGGAGGTTTGAGATGGGTCGATAATTGGCAGCATCGGTCGAGTCAAGAGTTGGTTTCTTTAGCAGTGGGGAAATGATAACGTGTTTGAATGAGGGGAAGATGCCCGAGGTTAGAGATGATTGAATATAGTGGTGAGATGGGAGATGACCACTGGGGAGAGGGAACGCAGGAGGTGTGAGGGAAGAGGGTCGCTAGCGCAGGTGGTGGGGCGAGCAGAGGAGAGCAGTCTGGAGACTTCTTCCTCTGTCGTTGGCCAGAGTACAGAGAGTGAACAGGAGCTGGATGAACTGATGACACTAGGGTCGGGGATAGTCTGGGATTGGGAGGTTATATCCTGACGGATGTCATCAATTTTCTTTTTGAAGTAAGCAGCCAGCTCTTCAGCACTGAGATCTGTCATAGGGGGCTGCAGTTTTGGGCTGAGAAGGCAGTGGAAAGTGTCAAAGAGTCTTTTATGGTTGTGTGATAGTGAGGAGATGAGAGGTGAAGTAGACTTGTTTGGCGCGGTGGACGGTGAGGTTGTAGATTCTGAGCATGAATTTAAAGTGGAGAAAGTCTGTGGGCTTTTGAGACTTCCTCCACAGCCATTCAGCACTTCTAGAGCTCCGCCGGATGAAACGTGTTTGAGGCGTGAGCCAGGGTTGCCGCGGTCTGTATCGGATGGCTTGGGTTACGGGGGGTGCAGCTTCATCCAATGCATGTTTGAGAGTGGTGTTGTGAGTGGCAGCCAGGTTGGGGCAGGAGAGAAGAGAGATAGGGGACAGAGAGGACTGTAGGGACTCAGCAAAATTTTTGGTGTAAACGGCCTGAAGCTTCCTGTACGTACGGGAGGTAGGAGGGTCTGGGGAAATGTTAGGGAGCATGACAGAGAAAGAGAGGAGGTTATGGTCTGAGAGCGGGAGAGGCGAGTTAGTGATGGAGGAGGAAGAGAAGAGACGGAAGACCACCAGATCCAGAGTATTGCCATCCCTGTGAGTAGGAGAGACTGTGAGTTGTGAGACCAAGGGCGGAGGTGAGCGATAGAAGCTGAGAGGCAGATGGCGTTGTTAGTGGGGATTAGAGATGAGCGAACGTACTCGTCCGAGCTTGATATTCGTGCGAGTATTAGCGTGTTCGGGATGCTCGTTACTCGAAACGAATACCACGCGGTGTTCTGGTTACTTTCAGTTTCATCTCTGAGACGTTAGCGCGCTTTTCTGGCCAATTGAAAGACAGGGAAGGCATTACAACTTCCCCCTGTGACGTTCAAGCCCTATACCACCCCCCTGCAGTGAGTGGCTGGGGCGATCAGATGTCACCCGAGTATAAAAGTCGGCCCCTCCCGCGGCTCGCCACACATGCCGTGTGAGTTAGCTGAGGGAAAGTACTATCGTGCTGGTGCTGCTGTAGGGAGAGCGTTAGGAGTCAGTGTAGGCTTCAAGAACCCCAAAGGTCCTTTCTAGGGCCAAATTTAAGCGTGTGCAGTACTGTGCTGGCTGCTGTTAGCAGTGTTGCATTTTTTTTTTTTTCTAAAAATCGTCTGTGCAGAGCATTGCACCCTCCATTGATACTACAGGGACAGAATTGTGTAGGCAGGGCCACAACACAGTTATTGTTCATTGAATATACGCAGTGGGGCCTTCCCTTTGCTAAAAAGGAAAAAAATTATATTTGGCCAGCCTGTGTCAGTCCCAATGTCTCCGTGTACGTGTGTGCTGCGTGGACAACGTACAAAAATCAGACGCAACCAGCTACGGTTTACTGCAGGCTTGCGCCATTGTCTTTCCTGACTGGCAAATACCTGCTCTGCTAGAGTTAATAACTCTGCTACACTATAGTTGTGTGACACTTTTTGAGGGCCACACCACAGATATTAAACGTATTGTTCATTGAATATACGCAGTGGGGCCTTCCCTTTGCAAAAAAGCGAAAAAATTATATTTGGCCTGCAGGCTTGCGCCAATTTATTTCCTGCCTGGGAAATCAAATCACTGGTAATACAGCATGCTGAGGGGTAGGGGTAGGCCTAGAGGACGTGGACGCGGCCAAGGACGCGGAGGGCCAAGAGAGGGTGTGGGCACAGGCCGAGCCAGTGCGGTGGCCAGGGGTAGAGGCAGGGCCAGACCGAATAATCCACCAACTGTTTCCCAAAGCGCCCCCTCGCGCCATGCCACCCTGCACAGGTCAAGGTGCTCTACGGTGTGGCAGTTTTTCACAGAGACGCCTGACGACCGACGAACAGTGGTGTGCAACCTTTGTCGCGCCAAGATCAGCTGGGGAGGCACCACCAACAGCATGCGCAGGCATATGATGGCCAAGCACCCCACAAGGTGGGACGATGCCCGTTCACCGCCTCCGGTTTGCACCACTGCCTCTCCCCCTGTGCCTCAACCTGCCACTGAGATCCAACCCCCCTCTGAGGACACAGGCAGTACCGTCTCCTGGCCTGCACCCACACCCTCACCTCCGCTGTCCTCGGCCCCATCCAGCAATGTCTCTCAGCGCAGCGTCCAGACGTCGCTAGCGCCACAGTTTGAGCGCAAGCGCAAGTACGACGCCACGCACCCGCACGCTCAAGCGTTAAACGTGCACATTGCAAAATTGATCAGCCTAGAGATGCTGCCGTATAGGCTTGTGGAAACGGAGGCTTTCAAAAGCATGATGGCGGCGGCGGCCCCGCGCTACTCGGTTCCCAGTCGCCACTACTTTTCCCGATGTGCCGTCCCAGCCCTGCACGACCACGTCTCCCGCAACATTGTACGCGCCCTCACCAACGCGGTTACTGCCAAGGTCCACTTAACAACGGACACGTGGACAAGCACAGGCGGGCAGGGCCACTATATCTCCCTGACGGCACATTGGGTGAATTTAGTGGAGGCTGGGACAGAGTCAGAGCCTGGGACCGCTCACATCCTACCCACCCCCCGAATTGCGGGCCACAGCTCGGTGGTGGTATCTGCGGCGGTGTATGCTTCCTCCACTAAAGCACCTTCCTCCTCCTCCTCCTCCAACGCAACCTCTGTCTCGCAATCAAGATGTGTCAGCAGCAGCTCGTCGCCAGCAGTCGGTGTCACGCGGCGTGGCAGCACAGCGGTGGACAAGCGCCAGCAGGCCGTGCTGAAACTACTCAGCTTAGGAGAGAAGAGGCACACGGCCCACGAACTGCTGCAGGGTCTGACACAGCAGACAGACCGCTGGCTTGCGCCGCTGAGCCTCCAACCGGGCATGGTCGTGTGTGACAATGGCCGTAAGCTGGTGGCGGCTCTGCAGCTCGGCAGCCTCACGCACGTGCCATGCCTGGCCCATGTGTTTAATTTGGTGGTTCAGCGCTTTCTGAAAAGCTACCCCCACTTGTCATACCTGCTCGGAAAGGTGTGCCAGCTCTGTGCACATTTCCGCAAATCCCACACGCACGCTGCCACCCTGCGGACCCTGCAACATCGGTTTAATCTGCCAGTGCACCGACTGCTGTGCGACGTGCCCACACAGTGGAACTCTACGCTCCACATGTTGGCCAGACTCTATGAGCAGCATAGAGCTATAGTGGAATACCAACTCCAACATGGGCGGCGCAGTGGGAGTCAGCCTCCTCAATTATTTACAGAAGAGTGGGCCTGGTTGGCAGCCATCTGCCAGGTCCTTGGAAAATTTGAGGAGTCTACCCAGGTGGTGAGCGGCGATGCTGCAATCATTAGCGTCACCATTCCTCTGCTATGCCTCTTGAGAAATTCCCTGCAAAGCATAAAGGCAGCTGCTTTTCGCTCGGAAACAGAGCCGGGGGAAGACAGTATGTCGCTGGATAGTCAGAGCACCCTCCTGTCTATATCTCAGCGCGTTCAGGAGGAGGAGGAGGAGCATGAGGAGGATGAGGAGGAGGGGGAAGAGACAGCTTGGCCCACTGCTGACGGTACCCATGCTGCTTGCCTGTCATCCTTTCAGCGTGTATGGCCTGAGGAGGAGGAGGAGGATCCTGAAAGTGATCTTCCTAGTGAGGACAGCCATGTGTTGCATACAGGTACCCTGGCACACATGGCTGACTTCATGTTAGGATGCCTTTCTCGTGACCCTCGCGTTACACGCATTCTGGCCACTACGGATTACTGGGTGTACACACTGCTCGATCCACGGTATAAGGAGAACCTTCCCACTCTCATACCCGAAGAGGAAAGGGGTTTGAGAGTGATGCTATACCACAGGACCCTGGCGGGCAAACTGATGGTAAAATTCCCATCCGACAGCGCTAGTGGAAGAAGGCGCAGTTCCGAGGGCCAGGTAGCAGGGGAGACGCAGAGATCAGGCAGCATGTACAGCGCAGGCAGGGGAACACTCTCCAAGGCCTTTGCCAGCTTTATGGCTCCCCACCAAGACTGTGTCACCGCTCCCCAGTCAAGGCTGAGTCGGCGGGAGCACTGTAAAAGGATGGTGAGGGAGTACGTAGCCGATCGCACGACCATCCTTGGTGACGCCTCTGCCCCCTACAACTACTGGGTGTCGAAGCTGGACACGTGGCCTGAACTAGCCCTGTATGCCCTGGAGGTGCTTGCTTGTCCTGCGGCTAGCGTCTTGTCGGAGAGGGTGTTTAGTGTGGCTGGGGGAATCATCACGGATAAGCATACCCACCTGTCAACCGACAGTGCCGACAGGCTAACACTCATCAAGATGAACAAAGCCTGGATTTCCCCAGACTTCTCTTCTCCACCAGCGGACAGCAGCGATACGTAAGCAATACGTAGGCTGCACCCGCGGATGGAAGCATCGTTCTCTCTCACCATCCAAAACGGGGACATTTCTGCTTCATCAATCTGTGTATAATATTCATCCTCCTCCTCCTGCTCCTCCTCCTGAAACCTCACGTAATCACGCTGAACGGGCAATTTTTCTTAGGGCCACAAGGCTCACTCAAATAATTTTTCTAAACAATGTTTTTACGTTTCAATGCTCTTACAAGCGTTGAAACTTTAACTTGAACCAATTTTTCGTTAAACTGGGCTGCCTCCAGGCCTAGTTACCACTTAAGCCACATTAACCAAAGCGATTAATGGGTTTCACCTGCCCTCTTGGCTGGCCATGGCCAATTTTTCTGATGTACATTAGTACTGTTGATACAGCAATTTTTGTGGGCCCTCGCCTACAGTGTAATCAAATGAATTTTTAGCCCACCTGCATTACAGCTGACGTAACCTCAGCCGTGTTGGGCAATGCAATGGGATATTTTTGTGTATCACTGGTGGGTTCCAGGGAGCCACCCATGCTGTAGGTGCACACGGAGTTTAACCTACATCTGTCCACTTGTAAAGAACCCCAGTCTGACTGGGGCATGCAGTGTGGGCCGAAGCCCACCTGCATTAAGCACGACATTACTACCTCAGCTGTGTTGGGCAATGCAATGGGATATTTCTATGTACCGCCGGTGGCTTCCTGGCACCCACCCATGCTGTCGGTCGACAGGGACTTCACAATAGGGAGTTGTACCTGCCTGTGTCTATGAATTAAAAACCCCGGTCTGACTGGGGCATGCAGACACCTTGACAGAATGAATAGTGTGTGGCACATGGGTTCCCCATTGCTATGCCCACGTGTGCAGCTCCTGATGGCGGTGGCACAGGATTCTATTTCTCATTGCTTCTGTACAGCATTGTGGGCTATCGCCTCGCCCCTTTTAAAGAGGGTCGCTGCCTAGCCGTGCCAACCTTCTGCAGTGTGTGCCTGCGGTTCCTCCTCATGGCAGACGCACTTCTAAATAGACATGAGGGTGGTGAGGCATTAGGGCAGCTGAAGGCTGCGCAGGGACACTTTGGTGTGCGCTGTGGGGGGGGGGAGGGGGGGCGGTTGGGCAGCATGTAACCCAGGAGAAGTGGCAGCGGAGTGTCATGCAGGCAGTGATTGTGCTTTGTTGGAGGTAGTGTGGTGCTTAGCTAAGGTATGCCATGCTAATGAGGGCTTTTCAGAAGTAAAAGTTTTTGGGAGGGGGGGGGGGGCCACTCTTGCCGCTATTGTGGCTTAATAGTGGGACCTGGGAACTTGAGATGCAGCCCAACATGTAGCCCCTCGCCTGCCCTATCCGTTGCTGTGTCGTTCCCATCACTCTCTTGAATTGCCCAGATTTTCACAAATGAAAACCTTAGCGAGCATCGGCGAAATACAAAAATGCTCGGGTCGCCCATTGACTTCAATGGGGTTCGTTACTCGAAACGAACCCTCGAGCATCGCGAAAAGTTCGTCCCGAATAACGAGCACCCGAACATTTTGGTGCTCGCTCATCTCTAGTGGGGATGTTGAAGTCTCCTAGGATGAGGGTTGGGATTTCACAGGAGAGGAAGTGGGGGAGCCAGGTGACAAAGTGGTCCAAAAACAGGCGAGGAGCACCTGGGGGGCGATAGATAACTGCTACTCGCATGGACAGCGGGCGGAAAAGCCATGGGGCATGTACCTTGAATGATGGGAATGTGAGTGAGGGTACTGGGGGTATGATCTGGTAGGTACATTGTGGGGAGTGGCGTGCACCTACTCCTCCCCCTCACCTGTCTTCCGGTCTCGGGGTATGGGAGAACTGCTGGCCATTGTAAGACAGCAGGGGAGGCCGTGTCAGACTGCTGTATCCATGTCTCTGTTAGAGTCAAAATGTGATTGTTCTCAGTAAGAAACGACTTGTAGATATGATACCTTTTAATGGCTAACAAAAATACATGATGTAATAGCGAGCTTTCGTACCAACGCAGGGGTCTTCTTCAGGCTTATGGATTGGATCTGAAGAGGCATGGATATTTATACACACTTATAACACACATACTTATGACAAGGCACAGATATGGATGTGATTGGTTCGCACTTAAAAGGAATTCTGCAACAGCAAACAAACTTTTTTTGTCTAGGCACTGATAGCGGAGTGAAAGTTTTATGGTCCCTAAATTACTGTTGGAGGGGTGGGGAGGTCATCAGGCTGTTAGAGTCATGGATGGTGGGGCGTTTGTTGCATGCTGACTGGTAATTCCAGAGTGCACATGGAAAGGAAACTGTGGAGGATGAGCACGGACTAGAGGGGTGTCTCAGTGGGGCAGGTGGGGAGTAATAGTTAGGGCACTAGAGGGTGGGCCAGGATTGGGAGAGATGTCCCCTGCTGCTAGTAGCAGCAGTATAGCGAGGGTGAGCAGGTGGTTAGGGGATTTGTGAGGGCGATAGTTATGTTTCACTGTGGCTTCAGGGGGCTTGAGACGTTTAAGGAAAGTAAAGAGTGCATGTGAGCTGTGCATAGGTGAAGAAAGGAGAGAGGAGCTGATATGGATAGAATGCTCCAGAGGGGGGCGCTGGAGGTAGGTTTGATAGAAAACAGTAAAGATAAGAATAGAGACTACAGTAGTGATGATGGTCAGGGAGTGCAGGGTGTTAGGACAATTCATACGGCATACCTGTCTCTTGCCCTGTTGTACTGCATAGAAGTCACACTTGATCCTGGTCCCACATCATCACAGGGACCACATGCGTGTCAGTGAATGGATACTACTTTTAAAACCAAGCAAGAGCCAACACCTGGGAGGGACTAGTTCAATTAGATTCGTTAAGCAGCTGGCTACTGATCCACCCAGAGGTTTTATGGCTCCCAAATAGTGCAGAGGGGCGGAGAGGAGGCAGAGAGGGGGCGGGAGCACAGTTCCTGCTCCTAGCTCTTCCATCCTCCCCCCCCCCCCCCCCCCCCCCTGCACACGAGGACAACATATATCGGCTCGGTGTGAAAATTGAGCCGATATACGTTCGTGTGAATGCACCCTTACATAAATAACACCTCCACACTTCAACTGGACATAGAGGTGGGGGATGATACTACATCGGGGGGATACACAAATATGACCAGTAATCAAGCTAGGCAAGAGCCGCGTACCATAGACATAAGTGAGAAGATGCAAGGAAATAGCAGTGGTGCAGTTTAAGCAGATATGAAGCAGCGGGGGAAGGGGGGGCGGACTTCGGTGTCAGTGAATTATAATTAGTAAAATAGCCTTTCCCAATAGATTTCTGATCATACCCCAGCTACAGCACATCAACTAAGGTGCCCCCTCTCCAAGTAAGACGACACAAGTGGAAGTCCCCAATATTTTAGTAATATATTGTAAAATCTTTTGTACGTACTTTTGATAGATTTCTGCCCTTGCTTGTAATGTATACTTTCTGCATTGAATCATCCACTTGAAGATTGTGGAACTTTTTATTTATTTATATTCTATATTTTTTTCATGATACATTGGGGACTTGAACTTGGAGAGGGGGCACCATAGTTGGTGTTATGGCACTCTGCCCCGCCGAGCGCCAGGTGGGGTGCCCTGATCTTCCCGCACCCCACTGTCCCTGCCTACTTGCCTCGGCCCTGGCTAACCCCAGGCGGACAACTGGGCGGCGGTCCCTGTACTGGCTAGGGACCTGGCGACTACCTAGATGGAAACTCACTAACGGGGGACAGAGTGCCGACAGAAGAGGCAGGTGGAACAGAGCAACAGAACTTACAAGGTAGAGTAAGGCTGGAGATGGAGCTCACAGGCAAACTGGAAGGATACTGAATAGCAACTAGAGCAGACTGAGACAGACCAGACTAGAGGCTAACAGAACCAACAGAAACAGACTGAGCAAAGGATAGCAAGAAGGAGCTGACAGACAACTAGGGACTGGCTGAGGGTAACTGCAGACAGACTGACTAGATGAAAGCAGAACCAATAACTGGCAGTGAGCTCAATTCACTGCCAGGCTTTTAACCACATGGCTCCGCCAAGGGGCGGAGAGTGGGAGGAGGCAACTCCTCCCACTGCTGTATAAGAAGGACGGAGTGCGGACGGCACCCTACGGGCGGACACGCCCATGCTGCCGCCCACCGGCCGCCCCAAGCCGCTGGGAGAGCCCTGACCTAGAGCTCCAGGCCGGGGGAGCGACGCGCGCCGACCGCGGGACCCCGTGCCACCCTGCATGGTAACATTACCCCCCCTTTGACGGGGGACCTCCGGGCCGAAGGGACAACAGATTTCCACAACGACTTATGGAACACCCTGCAAACCCTCCTTTTGCGATTTCCAGAGGACCGGTACCCCTTCTGTCCCACCCTGTACGGCCCAGACACAGACAGACCCCTCCCACCACGCAACTGCATACGAGACCCCACCACCTCCAGACTCTCCTGCACTTCCTTCCAACCCCCCTGCAGCACATCTGCGGCGACACCAGCAGCAGGACAGGCCGACGGGGTGGGGAGGGAAGTCAGACCATGGGGATTGAGCGCGGTATCAACTGAGCAGAGAGGAAGGGGAGCACGATGGCTATGGCAGGACGGTCCCCACTGGGTCAGCTCCCCAGTGGCCCAATCGAATTGGGGGTTGTGCAACGCCAGCCACGGCATCCCTAGTACCATGTCTACCGACATTTTCTCCATCACCAGGAATGATAGATCTTCTGAGTGGCGACCCCCCCACCGTGAGCTGTAACACTGGGGTCCTCCATCGCACCAAGCCCGAAGCAAGAGGGGTAGCATCAATGCTAGCAAAACGAATTGGCGTCTTCAGCGCCACAATTTCAGCCCTCAGGGGCTCAACGAGACGCATGCTTATCAGGTTAGCGGCTGCTCCGGAATCAATAAACGCCTGCCCTGGGCGGGAGAAGTTCCAGAATCTAACCTGGCAGGGTACCAGAAGTCTAGGACGTACCTGTGGTCCTAGGCGATCCTCCCTGCAATCGCCTAGGACTGGGAGTCTTTCTGCTGATTCAGACTGTGGGCGCTGAGGCCTCAGGGGGCAGGTTATCACCCGATGTCCAGCTTTCCCGCAGTAGAGGCAGAGATGATGCAATAAACGAATCTGGCATCGCTCCTTGGGGTCCAGTGGGTCCACCTCCATAGGCTCAGAAACAGAGACTGGTACGGAAGAGGAGGGAACAGGACAAATGACCTCCCTGACACTACGGACCTGTCTATCTTGCTTCCCAGCCCTGAGCCTCCTATCTGCCTTCACCGCTAGCTCCATAGCCTCCTTTAAGGACCCGGGAACGGGATGGGAGATCAACAGTTCTTTAACCGCGTCCGAGAGGCCTTGCAGAAAAACGTCTTTCAGAGCGCTATCGTTCCATGCAGTATCACCCGCATTGCGTCTGAAGTTGGAGCAATAATCCTCCACACAAAGCGACCCCTGGTGCAACGCCAACAGCCGAGAAACCGCCAACCCCACTCGGTCCGGTTCATCGAAGATACCCCCGAGTTCCTGAAAAAAGGAGTCCACCGACTGCAGGGAGGGGGAACCCTCAGGAATGGAAAAGGCCCAGGTCTGGGCAGAGCCCCACAGCAGGGACATTATAAGCCCGACCCTCTGGGCCTCCGACCCGGAAGAACGGGGACGCATCCGAAAAAACAGGCGACACGCCTGTTGAAAAGCAAAAAACTTGTTCCTCTCCCCAGAGAACACCTCGGGAAGAGGGCACTTGGGTTCTGGGCTGGTTGAGGCGTCCGGCCCCTGCGACAACCCCCGCTGCTCCTGGGCCACCATGCGAGCTAATATATCCCGGATCACCGGCACCAGGTCTTGCAGCTGGTTTGCGAGGGCGCTGATCGCCGCCATGGAAAAAAAAAAACAGTATTTAAGGGCCAGTTATTATGTTACGGCACTCTGCCCCCCGAGCGCCAGTTGGGGTGCCCTGAACTTCCCGCACCCCACTGTCCCTGTCTACTTGCCTCGGCCCTGGCTAACCCCAGGCGGACAACTGGGCGGCGGTCCCTGCTCTGGCTAGGGACCTGGCGACTACCTAGATGGAAACTCACTAACGGGGGACAGAGTGCCGACAGAAGAGGCAGGTGGAACAGACCAACGGAACTTACAAGTACAAGCAGGGCTGGAGATGGAGCTCACAGGCAAACTGACAGGACACTGAATAGCAACTAGTGCTGACTGAGACAGACCAAACTAGAGGCTAACAGGACCAACAGAAACAGACTGAGCAATAGGTAACTAGAAGGAGCTGACAGACAACTAGGGACTGGCTGAGGGTAACTGCAGACAGACTGACTAGATGAAAGCAGAACCAATAACTGGCAGTGAGCTCAAATCACTGCCAGTCTTTTAACCCCAAGGTTCCGCCCAGGGGCGGAGAGTGGGAGGAGGCAACTCCACCCACTGCTGTATAAGAAGGACGGAGTGCGGGCGGCACCCTACGGGCGGACACGCCCATGCCGCAGCCCACCGGCCGCCCCAAGGCGCTGGGAGAGCCCCGACCCAGAGCTCCAGGCCGCCGGAGCGATGCGCCGACCGTGGGACACCGTGCCGCCCTGCATGGTAACAGTTGGTGTGCTATAGCTGTGCACATACAAACAAGTCAGTCAGATAACATCTAATTTTGCAATTTGGGTTGTACACTTCCGAACCCCTCCCTCACAGGGAGACATGCTGGAGGGTGGGTTCTTTGGAGTCATGTGATACATCAGGTGTTCCATGTTAAGTTGTTTAGGAGACTTTTTAAACATGATCAGTCATTGTTACCCGACCCCTGGAGGAAGCAGATGCAAGCATGCGTTGTGGCTCAGGATACAGGTCTCGACGAGCATATGGTAGCAGCTTTGCATTTATATTTTGTGTGATCTGATAGTCCTCTCTCGGGGAAGCCCTCTACCCCTGGTCCCCTATCTCTCCAAAAATGGGAAGATCTCTAGAAGATTCCCTGGAGTTCTCCCCCCCCCCTCCCTCTCTCTCCTCACTATGGGTGATTCATTCGCAATCTTCTCCCATTGATTTCAATGGGGCCGTCGCTGCAATGGGCGATATCGCTAAAAGAAAGAACATGCTGCGATTTGTTTTCTGCATTGCATTACAAGGTGGCGCCATTCAGGGAAACATCGCAGAAGTGAATAAACCCATTGTGTGTCTCGCAACGCACGAATCTCGCACAATTGTCTGGCCAGTGTGAAGAAGCCCTAAAGTGGTGTTTCCCTCTGTGCAACTACTATAGAATTGAGTCTCAACACAAGACACTGCACTTCTCCCTGAGGAAGAGACCAGTGTTTAGGTCTTGATACACGTCACAGTGCTTTGGCTTTCGTAGCTTCCCTAGTGAGGCCAGGTGACGTCGCCCCCAGACCGCAGTATCTGTGTTTGCAGCCGCTACCACCAGGAGTGGCTGCGGCTCACATGTGTGCTCTGTGCTTCATCTACTGCTGGTTATTGCCTTCTGCTCCCGCTCTCCATCCGCTGCTGCTGGACTTGGAGATTTGGGAAATTTACGGGATTTGATTATTTTTGTGACCTGATTCAGAGAAATGGGGGCATTTAGGTCTTGGAGTTGTGAGGCAGAAATAGTTGGATGGTTAATCTCTTGTAGAAAGTTAGCGGGTGTACAGTAGGCTGGGGAGTAGAGCTGGCGTTTATTATATTCTAACATTGTTGGGCACGGAACTGATGGGGGGAGGGGATGGCTAATGGGCACAGAGCTTATGGAGGTTCTGTTGGGCATTAAGCTAATGGAGGTCCTGATGGTCACAGAGCTGACAGAGGTCCTGATGGGCATGGAGCTAAAAGGGGTCTTGATAGGCATGGAACGGACAGAGGTCCTGATCTGACAGTGCTCCTGATGGGCATAGAACTGACGGGGGTTCTGATGGGCATGAAGCTGATGGGCACAGAGCTAACAGAGGTCCTGATGGGCACTGAGCTGACGGAGGTCCTGTTAGGCACTGAGCTGACGGGAGGCCTGGTGGGCATGGAGCTGATGGAGGTCCTGATGGGCACAGAGCTGATGGGGTCTGGATGGGCACAAAGGTGACTGGGATCCGATAGGCACAGAGCTGCTGGAGTTGCTGATAGACAGAGCTGCTGGAGGTCCCGATGGACAAGGAGCTGCTGGAGGTCCCGATGTGAGGGTATATATATATATATATATTGCCATATGTGTTTTTTTATATTTTTATACCTGTATGCAAGTTTTATTCAATTCCAAATGAAAAAAAACTTATATGTCGCCTTACATCAGATATTTCAAGAGAGATGTTCTAGAAATTCAGAGAAAACCACCGAACCAGACATGAAGGACGCATGTACTTGGCCATTTTCCCAGAAACAAGATATCAAGATGTTCAAATGTACATAACTTTCACTGTCTTAGGCCGAAATCCGGACTTCTTAGAATTGAGTTGGTGATTCTTTGTACTGGAGTTAATTGAATACGTGATTTTCTGTACGTAAGCCAGAGGCGCCAGTATCAAGATAATGACTGTTATATGATTTTCACTGTCTCAGTCCGCAAATCCGGACTTCCCATATATGGTTATGAGCCCATCACCCCGTAGTGGTGAGGGGACAAAGGGTATAAGATCTCATGTAATCTGTAATAAAGCACGACGTCGACGTGGGCACAGCTGAGAGCCATGTCCCGTGTGAGAAACTATACCAGACCTCTGTGTGGTGTCTATTCTTACGGCCGGCAGCGGGGCAAGTGGGGTGGGCCTGATTGGTGCTCTACTTAGAATTTTAACCCTCATAAATGGCGCCCGAACGTGCGGCGGTAAAATCGGAGCTTACAGCGCAATTCACCCGGATCAACGCTACTGAGAAACCGTCCTGCTGCAAACCGAGCCTGATCAACTCACTTAGAACTCCAGGTAAGACCGGCATATATTTATGTTGTGTTTTACACTGCGAGTCTTGCAGCAGGATGGACTATCTGTGGTTTGTGACCGGACGGGTTGGGTTAAGAGTTCTACACGGACGGGTTGGGTTAAGAGTTCTACACGGTAACTCGTGTGGGCTCCGGGTTTGCCGTCATGGACCACTGACTGTGATATGCGCACCAATGGCTCACCCAGAAACTAGTCTGTAGTTTGTTGTTGAAGTCCGTAGCGTTTTAACGATAGTGGAGATTGTTTGATTGTTTGTTGTATCTGCAGAATTTTTTTCTCTTACTTTTCATTTGATCTCACAAGAGAAGGGACCCTCAGGTTAGTTTAGTTAGTTGTTAATGGTTTAGCAGAGAGGGATGCATTTTGTGAGATAAGGCCTCATAAGAAAAAGGGACTCTCGGTCGGTTTGCCTTATATATGGGGCTAGCGATTTGATTTCAGAGAGATGCATTTTTATGGGACTGGTTCCATAAGGAGAAGGGACCCTCGGTTGTTCTGCCGGTATATAAGGGGCTGACAATTTGAAAATGAAGAGGGATGCATTCTATGGAGCGTGTTATTATTATTGTTGTTGATGTTCTAATATGCGTAAGATCTTATTAAAGAAGATAGAGCCCCTCAAGGGCTGCCGCCGTGTGGATGAATTTGTAGAATGTAAGAAAACTCTAATGAAAATGTGTGACACCGACCCGCACGGCAGATTACAAAATGGTGTCTGGGAGGGAGGTCTTTAGGACCGAGAGGTGCTTTGGAAGACCAAGGTTTGCTAGACAGTGCTGGAGGAAGAGAGAGAGAGACAGTCAGAGAAAGTTAGGTATATACACATTATTTGTTTAAGAAAGTATCCGTAAGTGAAATGTTGAAAAGTACAGTAAGTGATCTAGAGGGCGTCAGGAGAGTGTCTATTGAAGGTTATATTGGCAGTTAGGTAGGGGAGAAAAGTGCTGAAGGAGCAAGCAAGTCGATAAGTAAGTTACAATGCACGTGATTTGTTGGTAAAGAGAGATGGAAATGTGTATAATACAAGATAGATAATAGATAATATGTATAATCCATACTAGGTGGATATATGTGTGTATATGTATATACTGTAAGTGCAAATAGTTAACTGAGCTTGCTTTTAGGGGAGAAGAGATTGTTGACATGTAGCTGCGAGCTTGTGTTCAGTCTCTGTGTAACTTTCCAAGGTCGGAAGATAACAGCGAGAGAGAAAATGCAATAACAACCTTGGTTAATATCGTTGCTTGCTTGCAATGAATTGAAATGAATTTAATTAGTTATACTGTCTTAGTAGGCAGGGAAATATAGTAATTTCTAAGGTATATTCTTACTTATACAGGGGTTGAAAATGAATGTTGCAAGGTCCCAGCATATGTGTTAATTATGATTTCAAAATGCAGGCAATAGTTTAAGCTAAAACTTATTCAGTCTGTGTTTCATATTCGCGGAGAGATAACGGTTTGTTTTAAAAAAGGGTGGGGGCTTTCAGAATTCACTCCAAATTCAGGGTCACAGATTCTAAAACACTTCAGTGTTTAATACAGCATATAATAGCTTCAGTAGATAAGAAATATAGAATGTCTCAGTCACTCAGCAAAACTTTTTCACATAATTTGTCATAAATAGCGCTCATTCACAATCTCATCCCAATAGAATCATGTACTTTATAACATTATAGCACTCACCTCAATGTTTTTCAACTGATGTATGTATGTTTGTCAAACTTTTTTTGTCCGTGCATCTGTGTACTGGTACACCTTCAAAGGGGGGTGACGGAGCAGACTTGAGAGCATGGATGGATGAGAGTTAGTGACCCGTGTTCGGGCTGTGGTGGAATGTGTGATGTGGATAATTGACTGGGGATAAAAGTCCTCCCCATGCATGGGACTTTGCTTGGTTGAGATGTGGACGTGTGGACTGTTACGCTGAAATGAGCTGAGAAGACGGATGCACGGAGCCAATATCGAAGGGGTGGAGCTATATGATGTAATAGTACGTAATAATGTTTCATCCTTCTTCCACAAGGGAGGGGTGAGGAGCTTGAGCAGCTAGTAAAAGTTTGTTTTGTTTTTTTTCTCCTGTCTGAAATTTTGATAAGACTGCAGGCAGGATCAGACTAATAATGAATTCACTTAAAGGGATCTCACATTTCCAATATTAATAGATGTTTGTAGATTATTCTGTCCCGATGTAACTCATGTTTCTGCTATTGGTGCTAACATCTTACAGGCCTTATCTGCATCCATCAAATCTTTTTACAATGTTATAATAACTTAAACCCGGCTACTATTGTTCCAATTGCGTACCCTGGTTTAAAGGGGGGGAGGAGAAGGCATAGGTGATCTAGGTATTGCAAGTCAGCCATTTTTAAATTCAGCCATTTTTAAATTTTTTTTGCAAGTCATTTTTAAATTTTTAATTTTTTTGCAACAAGATTCTGATCTTTTTCAAATAGAATATCAGCCTGATTGTCTAGCATTGATGCAACAAGAAAATTTAAGTTTTAAAAAGTTACTGAAAGCCCTTGTTAATAATGCATATTTTGAGTTGTTTTTTATAGATGGTACCCAGGGTGATTGACGACTCCACACTGGATATAATGTGGTCACACAACAAGATGTCCTAAAAAGCAGAATGTCTCCGCATGTCGCAGTACAAGAAGCGGAACTAAAAGCACTCGCTGAGGCGTGTGGAGTGGTAGAAGGTAAGACGGCAAACATTTACACTGACTCCCGGTATGCATTTGGCATAGCTCATGATTACGGCCCAACATGGAAGGCCAGACAGTTTTTTACCTCAGCAGGACAGCCAATTAAGAATGATGCAGCGGTGCAGAGTCTCATGGAGACCCTACTTCTACCTGACAAGGTGGAAAGCTCACACCAATTCCTACACCGGAGAAACAAGAGGCAACGCCATCACAGACCACACAGCAAAAGCAGCGGCCCTCAAGCCGTGGAAGAAAGAAGAAAAGAAGAATTTGATAATTTTGGACTTTGACTACACTTGGACTTTGATAACAACTTGGACTTTGATAATAATTTTGGACTTTGATTTGAACTTGGACTTTGATAAAAATCTTGGACTTTGATAAAAACTTGGCCTTTGATATGCTAAAGACTTTACAGTTAAGAAAAAGACAAATGGACTAAAAAGGGGCGGTGTATGGTGACCAGTCAACAGAACTTGCTTACCATAGTCCCTGTGCCCCATGATGGCCCAGCTGATGCACGAAAAGACGCACCTCTCAAAGCAGTAATGATGTCGATGCTTGAACGAGGACGGGTGGCTCCTTGGTTTTCTGTAGCTGCTGCATCATTTGTCCAATTTTGCATGATCTTTGCCGTAAGCAACAGGGCAGAAGTAAATTTGCCACATAACACTTGCCTAGACCACTCTACCCATTTCAGGGATTGCAAATTGGCTACACTCAGCTCCTACTTGTTGGGAAGCATGAATATGTGCTTGTTGTTGTTGATGTTTTTCAGGTTGGAGACCTACCCTGTTACCAAGGTAAATAAGCAGGTAACCACACAGAAGCTCATGAATGAGGTAATCCGCAGATACGGGGCACCAGAAGTGATTGAGTCAAACAAAGGTACACACTTCACAGGTGAAATAATGCAACACATCATGTCTGTTTTGGGTATATTCCAGGCTTTTCACACACCCTACCATCCGCGGAGTAGTGGGAAAGTAGATACAAAAGGCAATAGAGGAAATGGTAAAATCTTGAATTGAGTGTCTTCCATTAGTTTTTTTTCTCCGGAGGGTACATGCCAGAGTATCAGAGTTTGGGGAATGATTTTCTTGTTAATTTTGTCATAGGTCTCTCCAAGGAATTGTTAGTAATGTATTCTGCAGTCTCTGCTTTTCTCCCAGGTCCTACAGATGAGTGTCACAATCTAAAACCAGGTGACAGGGTCTATGTGAAAAAGTTTGAGAGAGAAACCCTGTTTGAATGTCCCTACCAGATGTTGTTCGCCCAACTGCAGTCAAGCTCGAAGGAAAGCCCACTTGGATCCACACTTCGCACTGAAAGAACTAATGATCCTGCATATCCTTTACGTGCTATAATGTGGTACAATTCCTCTAACACACACCTTTGACTACTGTACACTAGCCCCCTGTTTCAGAACAAATTAATACAATCAAACATACAATATGAAGCCTACACTGAGGGTGAGAATCCAACACCGCATCGTGCTAAGGTGGTAACTTTGATCCACATGTACACATAGATGCAATAGGAGTGCCAAGGGGGGTGCCAGATGAATTTAATTCTAGAGATCAGGTTAAAGCAGGTTTTGAGTCCTTATTTGCTTTTGTCACTGTTAATAATAATGTAGATTGGATGAATTATATCTATTACAATCAGCAGAGGTTTGTAAACTACACCAGAGATGCTTTACAAGGGTTAGCTGACCAATTAGGGCCCACTGCATCCATGGCGTTCCAAAATAGAGTGGCAGTGGATATGATTTTAGCAGAAGGAGGTGGGGTATGTAATTTCCTGTTTGTGTATTATCCCTTTGATCAAAAAGAATATGAGTAAGGGACTGGATAATGTGACGCCAATGTTTCCCTTGTTTGAAAAAGATGAAGAGCCAGTTCCGATAATGCCAACCAGATACGTTACCAGAAGAATGGAGAGATGCACTAGTACTGCGCCTGCCCCGGTCTCATAAGATGGACTGTCAGTGGACTTCCCATTTGCCTAGGGAAAGTGCAGAAGACCTTAGGTTCCGGCGAGGGCACACCCTGCGGGGTGTTAACTCGTACAGATAGAGGGTATGGATGCCCGGAAATAAGCCCAGGGAATCCATGGCCTCCTTCTGAGGTGAGGTAGGGATCCCTCCCTTTTAGGAGTAGGGACTTACGGGCAGTGGAGAAACCCTGACGCAAGGGAGAGACGACCGAGGAAGAGTGCAAAGTCTGATGCTTGATCTCCATATTAAGTTTTTTAGGGGGGTTCGTGAGGGTATATATATATATATATATATATATATATATATATATATATATATATATATATATATATATATATATTGCCATATGTGTTTTTTATGCTTTTATACCTGTATGCAAGTTTTATTCAATTCCAAATGAAAAAAACTTATATGTCGCCTTACATCAGATATTTCAAGAGAGATGTTCTAGAAATTCAGAGAAAACCACCGAACCAGACATGAAGGACGCATGTACTTGGCTGTTTTCCCAGAAGCCCATATCAAGATGTTCAAATGTACATAACTTTCACTGTCTTAGGCCGAAATCCGGACTTCTTAGAATTGAGTGGGTGATTCTTTGTACTGGAGTTAATTGAATACGTGATTTTCTGTACGTAAGCCAGAGGCGCCAGTATCAAGATAATGACTGTTATATGATTTTCACTGTCTCAGTCCGCAAATCCGGACTTCCCATATATGGTTATGAGCCCATCACCCCCTAGTGGTGAGGGGGCAGAGGGTATAAGATCTCATGTAATCTGTAATAAAGCACGACGTCGACACAGCTGAGAGCCATGTCCCGTGTGAGGAATCATACCAGATCCCTGTGTGGTGTCTCTTCTTTACCGCCGGCAGCGGGCAAGTGGGGTGGGCCCGATTGTTGTTGCACTTAGAAATTTTAACCCTCATACCGATGGACAAGGAGCTGCTGGAGGTCCCGATGGACAAGGAGCTGACGGAGGTCCCGATGGACAAGGAGCTGACGGAGGTCCCGATGGACAAGGAGCTGACGGAGGTCCCGATGGACAAGGAGCTGACGGAGGTCCCGTTGGGCACTCAACTGATGAGAGGCCTGGTGGGCATGGAGCTGATGGAGATTCTGATTGGCACGGAGCTGGTGAAATAGCTTCTCACTAATCAGTTTCTTGATTGATTGTCCTTGGGCGCTTTGTCACTCTTTTTTTGCTTCTTCACCCTGGGAAATACAAGTGACTGATGGCACAATACCTACAATGCCACCTTCCCTGTACAATGTCTTACCTTCTAATAGGCCTTTGACCTTAAGGGTAGAAGCCAAACCAGAGTCTTCTCCCGAAGGGAGGGACCCACCTACAGTCCGGCTCTTTCTGGGTTCTTCTACTTAATCATTTTGAACACATGACCTTAAATTTCCTGGTGAAAATAACAGAAACACACAATACGATGCAGGAGAGTCTAAGAGCTGTACAGATTTCTGGGGACAAACTGATGCTAAACAAAGTACTGCGTCCCTTTTGTGCAGCTGATTGACCTTGAGGTGAAGATCATTGTGGATCTGCTGTGCAGTAGTTGAGTGAGCGGAGCATCTTCTGCTATGGTGACCATTCCAGTAAGAAGCACAACACTTGTCATCTCTCACAAACCACCGGATGTCTCTTACATCACAAATGGTCTTTATTTTTAGCCCTTGCGCTATTGTCCAGTTTTCACATCTGCACCTCGCTGTCTTCACTGCGTCTTCAGTTCCTTTCTCACCGTCTCACTTCCTAGTTACTCTACAGAGAGACACTTCACCATGGCAGAGAACAGCATCTATGCTGAGATGACCTTGACCACCGGCAAAGGGAAAGGTCCAGAAAAGACTAATACAGGTGAGGGGATGCTATGGTGAGACAGTAAGGGGTTGGGCAAGCTGAGGCTGGAACCAAAAAAGACAAGACCATGCAAAAGTCTTTGCACTTTATGGTTTATCAACTACTGCAGGCAGAAGAAATATGTGCAGATCGGGCCGTGCATCCCGCGGACAGCACCTGTGGCACCCGTGCACCCCGCAGACAGCACCTGTGGCACCTGTGCTACCTGCGGACAGCACCTGTGGCACCTGTGCTACCTGCGGACAGCACCTGTGGCACCAGTGCATCCCGCGGACAGCACCTGTGGCACCCGTGCACCTGTAGACAGCCACTGTGGCACCCGTGCACCCCGCAGACAGCACCTGTGGCACCCGTGTACCCTGTAGACAGCACCTGTGGCACCCGTGCACCCCGTAGACAGCACCTGTGGCACCCGTGCACCCCGTAGACAGCACCTGTGGCACCCGTGTACCCTGTAGACAGCACCTGTGGCACCCGTGCACCCCGCAGACAGCACCTGTGGCACCTGTGCACCCTGCAGACAGCACCTGTGGCTACTATAGGGCGAGTGGCTGGTCTTATTCCCCCAGCACATGAGTGATGTGGACCACCTCCAGTCACTGCCCTCTGATGGTGCATTCACACAACTGAACCAAAACTGTATCGGTAAAACCTTGCGCGTTTTTGCTATGTTTTGCCCCGGCTTGCAGGTTGTATTTACCCCAAATGGGGTAACAGCATTGTAAAAACAGGTGTTTGTTTCTGATGTGCTTTTGGTGCAGTGTTTACTACGGGTGCACTTTCTGCTAAGGGTGTGAATGCAGATGGCAGAGTGGTCGCAGGGTCAGCCTCCAGCTAGTCTGGGCATCTATAGTCCTTCAGTCATCATGTAGATAAGGATAAAAGACCTGATCTCAGCGCTGCACACCTTCTCAGGCTCGGACAGGGAAGGGTTTCATGTATGAACCTGAAACATCGCTGTGTAAACATCTCTGATTGTACGCGGCTTGTATGTGCTGTGGTCTCCAGTTACATAATATTATTATTCATTCCTGATATTGGCCATGGTGCTCTAGTTGGACTCTGCCCATCACTCATACTGGTCCTGGTGCTCCAGTGGACCCTCACCATCACTCATACTGCTCCTGGTGCTCCATTTAAGCTTCCCCATCACTATTATTGGTCCTGATGCTCCATTTGACTTTCTGCATCATACTGGCCCTGTTGCTACAGTCAACCTTCACCATCTCTCATATTGGACAAGGTGTTCCAGTGGATCCTCCCCATCACTCATACTGGTCTTGGAACTTCAATGGACCTTTTCTGTCACTCATACTGGTTTTCATGCTGCAGTAGACCCTTTCTGTCACTAATGCTGACCCTGATGCTCCTGTAGACCTTCCCCATCACTCATGACCCTGATGCCCTGATTCTGTCACTCATACTAGTTCAGGTGCTCCAATACACCCTCCCCATCACTCATGCTGGATCTGATGCAGTTTGAACTTTCCCTGTCACTTACACTGCTCTTGATGCTCCAGGGGCAAATAATCACAACCCCGCCCCCCCCCCCCCCCCGCAGGTCTTTAATTGGTACAATAAATCATCACGGCGTTCGTGTTTGTTTTATGAAACTTCAAATTCTTCTTGGTATCTTGGGATCATCTCAGGTGATAAATAACCTGTCAGCAACCAAGAATTCACTATTTAATTCCTGCCGGCGGTGACTAACGGAACTTACTTTGTGGATGTATTCAGTTGTTGAGGCAGAAGGACCAACTTGGAGAACTGACAAATTAAAGGGTACCTGTCGCACTGAACATGTTGTCTAATCAGTGATTGACAGCTAACTCTAAGCACCACCCCCTGGACTCCTTAGACTGTAAAGTACTGATAATACCACCCCCTGGACTACTTAGACTGTAAAACACCTATAATACCAACCCCTGGACTTCTTAGGCTGTAAAGCACCTGTAATACCACCCCCTGGACTCCTTAGGCTGTAAAGAACCGATAATACCACCCCCTGGACTCCTTAAGCTGTAAAGAACCGATAATACCACCCCTGGACTCCTTAAGCTGTAAAGAACCGATAATACCACCCCCTGGACTCCTTAAGCTGTAAAGAACCGATAATACCACCCCCTGGACTCCTTAGGCTGTAAAGCACTGATAATACCCCCCCTCCCTGGACTCCTTAGGTTGTAAAGTACTGATAATACCACCCCCTGGACTCCTTAGGTTGTAAAGCACTGATAATACCACCCCCTGGACCACTCCTTAGGCTGTAAAGCACTGATAATACCACCCCCTGTACTCCTTAGGCTGTAAAGTATCTATAATACCACCAGCCCTCACCTCTCACTGCCTCCTCCTCACTTATCTTAGTAATGATGAGCCCCCAGCGGCGACAGAAACCCCCAGCAGCGACAGCACCACCCAGAGCGGCCCCAACAGCAGCGACAGCACCACCCAGAGCGCCCCCCCCCCCCAGCAGCGACAGCACCACCCAGAGTGGCCCCCCCAGCAGCGACAGCACCACCCAGAGTGCCCCCCCCAGCAGCGACAGCACCACCCAGAGTGGCCCCCCCCCCAGCAGTGACAGCACCACCCAGAGTGCCCCCCCCCCCAGCAGCGACAGCACCACCCAGAGTGCCCCCCCCAGCAGAGACAGCACCACCCAGAGTGCCCCCCCCCAGCAGCGACAGCACCACCCAGAGTGTCCCCCCCCAGCAGCGACAGCACCACCCAGAGTGGGCCCCCCCAGCAGCGACAGCACCACCCAGAGTGGGCCCCCCCAGCAGCGACAGAACCACCCAGAGCGGCCCCCCCCCCAGCAGCGACAGCACCACCCAGAGCGGCCCCCCAGCAGCGACAGCACCACCCAGAGTGGCGCCCCAGCAGTATCGGCCCCACAGCATTACCTGCCTCCCCAAAAGTATCTGCCCCCCCTACAGTGCCCCCCCCCAGCAGTATCTGCCCCGCTTACAGCGCCCCCCCCAGCAGTATTTGCCCCCCCCCCTTATAGCGGGCCCCCCAGCATTACCTGCCCACCTTACAGCAGCCCCAGCGGTGACTGCCTCCCACGAGACCCACGTACTTACCTCGTGGATGCTCCGCTCCTCCTGTGCCCGGCGCCCTCCAGCAGCGATGATCTCCAGCGCACACTGTGACATCAGTGTGTTGCAGGACGCCTCTTCCCCTGGACGCTCCCGCGGAACCAACAGGTAAGAGACGTCGGGGGATGGGGGGAGGAGGATCCTGGCTGCACACTGACATCACAGTGTGCGCCAGGATCAGCGCTGTTAGTAGTGCTGGCTAATGAATACCGGGCAGGGTAGTCACGGCCCCTGCCGGTATTCATTAACGGGGGAGCGGCCACGTGTCAGCGACTATGGCTACGCGTGTCAGTGCTGACACGCGTGTCATAGGTTAGCCATCACAGCCTTAGGCTGTAAAGCACCGATAATACCACCCCCTTGACTCCTTAGGTTGTAAAGAACTGATAATACCACCCCCTGGACTCCTTGGGCTGTAAAGCACTGATAATACCACCCCCTGGACTCCTTAGACTGTAAAGTACTGATAATACCACCCCCTGGACTCCTTGGGCTGTAAAGTACTGATAATACCACCCCCTGGCCTCTATAGGCTGTAAAACACTGATAATCCCCCCCCCCCTGCCTGGACTCTATAGGCTGTAAAGCACTGATAATACCACCCCCTGGACTCCTTAGGCTGTAAAGCACTGATAATACCACCCCCTGGACTCCTTAGGCTGTAAAGCACTGACAATACCACCCCCTGGACTCCTTAGGCTGTAAAGAACTGATAATACCACCCCCTGGACTCCTTAGGCTGTAAAGCACTGATAATACCACCCCCTGGACTCTATAGGCTGTAAAGCACTGATAATACCACCCCCTGGACTCCTTAGGCTGTAAAGCACTGATAATACCACCCCCTGGACTCTATAGGCTGTAAAGAACTGATAATACCACCCCCTGGACTCCATAGGCTGTAAAGCACTGATAATACCACCCCCTGGACTCCTTGGGCTGTAAAGCACTGATAATACCACCCCCTGGACTCCTTGGGCTGTAAAGTACTGATAATACCACCCCCTGGCCTCTATAGGCTGTAAAACACTGATAATCCCCCCCCCCCTGCCTAGACTCTATAGGCTGTAAAGCACTGATAATACCACCCCCTGGACTCCTTAGGTTGTAAAGAACTGATAATACCACCCCCTGGACTCCTTGGGCTGTAAAGCACTGATAATACCACCCCCTGGACTCCTTAGACTGTAAAGTACTGATAATACCACCCCCTGGACTCCTTGGGCTGTAAAGAACCGATAATACCAACCCCTGGATTCCTTAGGCTGTAAAGCACTGATAATACCACCCCATAGACTCCTTAGACTGTAAAGCACTGATAATACCACCCCCTGGACTCCCCAGGCTGTAAAGCACTGATAATACCACCCCCTGGACTCCTTAGGCTGTAAAGCACTGATAATACCACCCCCTGGACTCCTTAGGCTGTAAAGCACTGATAATACCACCCCCTGGACTCTATAGGCTGTAAAGCACTGATAATACCACCCCCTGGACTCCTTAGGCTGTAAAGCACCGATAATACCACCCCCTGGACTCTATAGACTGTAAAGCACTGATAATACCACCCCCTGGACTCCTTAGGCTGTAAAGCACTGATAATACCACCCCCTAGACTCCTTAGGCTGTAAAGCACTGATAATACCACCCCCTGGACTCCTTAGGCTGTAAAGAACCGATAATACCAACCCCTGGATTCCTTAGGCTGTAAAGCACTGATAATACCACCCCATAGACTCCTTAGACTGTAAAGCACCGATAATACCACCCCCTGGACTCCCCAGGCTGTAAAGCACTGATAATACCACCCCCTGGACTCCTTAGGCTGTAAAGCACTGATAATACCACCCCCTGGACTCTATAGGCTGTAAAGCTCTGATAATACCACCCCCTGGACTCCTCAGGCTGTAAAGCACTGATAATACCACCCCCTGGACTCTATAGGCTGTAAAGCACTGATAATACCACCCCCTGGACTCCTCAGGCTGTAAAGCACTGATAATACCACCCCTGGACTCTATAGGCTGTAAAGCACTGATAATACCACCCCCTGGACTCCCCAGGCTGTAAAGCACTGATAATACCACCCCCTGGACTCTATAGGCTGTAAAGCACTGATAATACCACCCCCTGGACTCCTCAGGCTGTAAAGCACTGATAATACCACCCCCTGAACTCTATAGGCTGTAAAGAACTGATAATACCACCCCCTGGACTCCCCAGGCTGTAAAGCACTGATAATACCACCCCCTGGCCTCTATAGGCTGTAAAGCACTGATAATACCACCCCCTGGCCTCTATAGGCTGTCAGTTATTGGTTCACCAACCAGACTCCTAAGTATAAGAAGAGCAGGAATTTCTATAAGAAAATACAAGTTGGACTGAATCTTTCCCACAGCACTATATGTCCATCTGCTCAGCATCTCCTGCTCTGTAACACGCTGCCCACTGATAAGACTCCATGTTCAATATGACAGGTTCACTCGATGTAGCAAAATGAGGACCTGATCCAAACCCATAATCCAGGACCTACGGTCAGGATCGTACGTGGGAAGAGACTCTACAGGAAAGACAGACATGACCTCCATCAGTTGTAGAGACGGATCTCATCAGAGGCTCCATAAGAGGTCTCAGAGAAGACAGGACTCTCATTGCCTCCTCTTACTGCTTATGGTTATGTGTGGTGATGGAATGGTAGTTTGTGAAGTACACGGGTATGTCCCCACAGTCGGAGAGATCTTGGGTCCTTCATCCTGACTCGGCCTGTCACTTCTCTACTTCAGTTCTTTAGGGGAAATTATAAGGCTTAATAAGACCAGATAGTAAAAATACAGCACAAAGAAAAGGAGGAAGAATAATAATCTTTATTTATATGGCGCCAACATATACCACAGGGAACAGAAACAAAACCCTGATTACATGTAGTGATCAGCTGATGGAGACAGTAGGGGTGCGGGGCTCCAACGAGCTTACAGACTACAGATAATGGGAAGTACAGAAGGTAAAGGGGCTGGAGTGTGGTGCGCTGGAGATGTGTGCGGTATGGCGAGGTGAAGATGTGCAGGTATGGCGGGGTGGAGATGTGCGCGGTATGGTGGGGTGGAGATGTGCGCGGTATGGTGGGGTGGAGATGTGTGCGGTATGGTGGGGTGGAGATGTGTGCGGTATGGTGGGGTGGAGATGTGTGCAGGTTTGGCGGGGTGGAGATGTGTGCAGGTTTGGCGGGGTGGAGATGTGCGCGGTATGGTGGGGTGGAGATGTGCAGGTATGGCGGGGTGGAGATGTGCGCGGTATGGTGGGGTGGAGATGTGTGCAGGTATGGCGGGGTGGAGATGTGTGCGGTATGGTGGGGTGGAGATGTGTGCGGTATGGTGGGGTGGAGATGTGTGCAGGTTTGGCGGGGTGGAGATGTGCGCGGTATGGCGGGGTGGAGATGTGTGCATGGTATGGCGGGGTGGAGATGTGTGCATGGTATGGCGGGGTGGAGATGTGTGCATGGTATGGCGGGGTGGAGATGTGTGCATGGTATGGCGGGGTGGAGATGTGTGCAGGTATCGCGGGGTGGAGATGTGTGCAGGTATGGCGGGGTGGAGATGTGTGCATGGTATGGCGGGGTGAAGATGTGTGCATGGTATGGCGGGGTGGAGATGTGTGCAGGTATCGCGGGGTGGAGATGTGTGCAGGTATGGCGGGGTGGAGATGTGTGCATGGTATGGCGGGGTGGAGATGTGTGCAGGTATCGCGGGGTGGAGATGTGCGCGGTATGGCGGGGTGGAGATGTGTGCAGGTATCGCGGGGTGGAGATGTGTGCATGGTATGGCGGGGTGGAGATGTGTGCATGGTATGGCGGGGTGGAGATGTGTGCAGGTATCGCGGGGTGGAGATGTGTGCAGGTATGGCGGGGTGGAGATGTGTGCAGGTATGGCGGGGTGGAGATGTGTGCAGGTATGGCGGGGTGGAGATGTGTGCAGGTATGGCGGGGTGGAGATGTGTGCAGGTATGGCGGGGTGGAGATGTGTGCAGGTTTGGCGGGGTGGAGATGTGTGCAGGTTTGGCGGGGTGGAGATGTGTGCAGGTTTGGCGGGGTGGAGATGTGTGCAGGTATGGCGGGGTGGAGATGTGTGCAGGTATGGCGGGGTGGAGATGTGTGCAGGTTTGGCGGGGTGGAGATGTGTGCAGGTATGGCGGGGTGGAGATGTGTGCAGGTATGGCGGGGTGGAGATGTGTGCAGGTATGGCGGGGTGGAGATGTGTGCAGGTATGGCGGGGTGGAGATGTGTGCAGGTATGGCGGGGTGGAGATGTGTGCAGGTATGGCGGGGTGGAGATGTGTGCAGGTATCGCGGGGTGGAGATGTGTGCAGGTATGGCGGGGTGGAGATGTGTGCAGGTATGGCGGGGTGGAGATGTGTGCAGGTATGGCGGGGTGGAGATGTGTGCAGGTATGGCGGGGTGCAGATGTGTGCAGGTTTGGCGGGGTGGAGATGTGTGCAGGTATGGCGGGGTGGAGATGTGTGCAGGTATGGCGGGGTGGAGATGTGTGCAGGTATGGTGGGGTGGAGATGTGTGCAGGTATGGCGGGGTGGAGATGTGCACAGTACGGCAGGGTGGAGATGTGTGCGGTATGCTATACACATAGACGATAGTCAGGCCGTATAGTGGCTGAATCAGTATGACTACAGGGGGTGGTTGATGACAGGGATTGCAGTCAGTAGGTCAGGGAGCATGTTATCAGGCGGTCTACAGAGGGGTTTGGTTTAGAGGATAAGGTATGCCTCTCTGTAAAAGGGGCATTTTTAGAGCACGCCTGAAGCTTTGTGTGTTGGGGATTGCATGGATAGTTTTTAGTAGTGCGTTCCAGAGGACTGGTGCTGCTCTGGAGAAGTCTTAGAGGCGGGGATGAGAGGTTCGAGTTAAAGGGGCACTCAGGCTTGGTGGTGGATTGAGATGACGCAGGAAATGTAGGGTGGCGCGGTGCTGTGAAGGGC